>NC_067398.1:544479159-544799159 GCF_016432865.1 Antechinus flavipes
GAATAATATTTCTTCCAGTTCTAAATCTATGATCCTAAGGGAATTTTTTCTTTTCCTTTTTAAAAATACTTGCAATACAACTTAAGGAATGGAAACGAGTATCAAATATTATTTTTCATCTAATATTGTGTTAAAATGACATCAAATCTGATATTCCAAACTCAAGAGAGACATAATTGTGATCTCAACTATGTATATACACAGATCCAGAACATGAATTGTAAAGTTCCATGTTCATTCTGAGACCTATTCCCTTTATCATCCCAAAGATTAAGCACATGTTCTTTTTAGCTATATTGTAAAGGGATAAACACATTGTGCTATGAATGTCACAGCAGGCCAGTTGCCTATGAAACTAGTCTTCTCCCTGTGGGCTCCAGCATTACATCATTGTAGGTTATCATCCACGTCATGGAAATCAGCTGTCCAAGCAGTCTGCTCATCTTAAGCTTCTAAAGCTGAGCCCATGACAGCCTCTGCATAAGTAGTCTTCCAGAGTAGCCATGGCAACAGACTCCCTACCAAGTTTTCCAGTAACTTTTTCAAGCAAGCCAAAGGAAGGCAAACTTGTAAAAGTTGAAGTTACTTTTAGCCAAATTATCACAATATTAAGAATTCTTTTTCCATTGGGAGACAAGGAATATGTTTTGACTCCTTATCCTTAATTCTCATGCCATTGTTTGTGAAATTATAGAGATATTTTCACATCCTTATAACAGATCTCAAGTATAGTAATATATATGTTTGCAAATAGTACTGAATATTCCATTAAATACAGTAGTGGAAAGCAATTCTTGAAGTTACATTAAACAAGATGTCAACATAGTGAGCTTGTTATTTCTCAGATTATCAAATTTCTCTTCCCCAGATATGTCTCATGTGCCAATTTAATATAATCCTAACTGAAAACAAAAGAATGAATCTCAATATCTAAGGTAGCCACATACTTCTCAAATTCATCTATGTTTCACAAATGTGACTTCGCAACACCCCTATCACCACCTAATATAAATTTGAATTGAAAGAGAAGCTTCATTCTCTTTGAGTAATCATTCTCACGGGTCTTCTAGAAGTGTTTTCATAATATATTTCTTTAGCTTAGAATATTCAATTCAATTAAATGAATATCTATTAAGATCCTCTTACTGTTCAAGACAATGGGGTCACAGAAAAAAACAAAATAGTCTCTACTCTCAAAGCTCTTTCATTTTACTAGCATCAAACAATATATCCACAAAGAAGTTTAAGGATAAAGGAACTAAAAGAAAAACACAAAGTAGAGATGGAATTCACAGAAGAGATGACAGGAGGTGATTCTGAGATGCCTTTTGAGTATCTCACTTGAAGTGATCTTACTCCTTTTTTTTTTTTTTTAATAACTTTTTATTGATAGAACGCATGCCAGGGTAATTTTTTACAGCATTATCCCTTGCATTCATTTCTGTTCCGATTTTTCCTCTCCCTCTCTCCACCCCCTCCCCCAGATGGCAAGCAGTCCTTTACACGTTGAATAGGTTACAGTATATCCTGGATACAATATATGTGTGCAGAACCGAACAGTTTTCTTGTTGCACAGGGAGAATTGGATTCAGAAGGTATAAATAATCCGGGAAGAAAAACAAAAGTGCAAGCAGTTTATATTCATTTCCCAGTGTTCTTTCTTTGGGTGTAGCTGCTTCTGCCCGTCTTTGATCAATTGAAACTGAATTAGCTCTCTTTATCGAAGAGATCCGAAGTGATCTTACTCCTTACCAAGACTAACCCTGTTCAAGCAACTCCATTCCATCCCTTCTCATCCAACAGATTGCCTCCTCTGCCATCCCCCTGCCATCCCCACTCTTTCACTTATTTTCAATCTCTCCTTGTTAACTGATTCATTTAGTACTTACTGGAAACATACCCATGTCTACCCATCCTGAAAAAATACCCTCACTTGATCCTTCCATCCCTATTAACTACCACCATATTTTTCTTCTGTCCATTATAACATAATTCCTTGAAAAGGCTATTTATAATAGATGCCTCTACATTTTCTCTTCTCTATTATTAATCTTTTATAATCTTCCTTTCAACTTGTTCCATTGAAAGTGCTCTCTCCAAAATTATTGATGACTACTTATTGCCAAATACAATGGTCTTTTCTCAATACTAATTTTCCTGTCTACAGCCTTTCACACTGTTGATCACTCCTTGTTCTCCCTTGATACTCTCTTCTTTTTAGGTTTATGGGATACCATTCTCTTCTAGTTTCCATCTACCCAGCTTACTGCTCCTTCTTTGATTCATTTTTGGATCCTCTTCCAGATCATTCCCTCTGACTGTAAGTGTCCCTCAGGGTTCTATCCTGAATTTTCTTTTCCCTCTAGACTACTTCATGTGTTGATGCCATTAGCTCCCTTGGATTTAATTATCATCTCCATCCTGATGATTTTCAAATCTAGTGCCCAAACTCTCTGCTGATCTCCATTCTCACATTTCCAACTGCCTTTTACACATTTCGAATTGTATGTCCATCATATCTTAAATTCAACATATCCAAAACTGATTATTTTATTTTCCCCCAAAATTCTTTCCTCTCTTACCGTTCCTTTTGCTTTCAAAAGCAATACCACATTTTCCAGTTCCTCAAGATTGCAATCTAGGAGTCATCATGGACTTCTCACTATTTTTCATATCCTCCATATCCAGCTTGTCAATTTCACCTTTTCTATATCTCTTGTTTATGGCCCCCTCTCTCCTCTGACACCATTTAACTCAAGAAACTCATGACAATGGGAATTTTGAATGAAAAAAGGATGCCAAAGAAGTAATTGTTAATTTATTTGTTTGTTCTCTTAGAATCTATAAAGAAAAATATAGAATTGATTAAAGTGGTTCTATATGATAGACTGTTCTACCTGTGGGATATCTCTGGTTTCTCATGAAAAAGATATTATAATAAAGACATAGCAAAATGAAAAAAGGAAAACTAAAAATTAGGAGAAATGGGAAACCCAAGAGAGTAGAACACAGTTTCAGGTCTTAAATACTGCTGCTCAATGTATTTTGGTGGCTCTATTTTGCTTCTAGGATCAACTATAAAGTTTTTAGCTTGGCATTTAAAACTATTCAATTCTTTGCACCTTGCTAACTTTCCATTATTCTTACAATTATATTCTCTCCATAAACATAATATCGGTGATACTGACCTCTTTGATCTTCTTTGCACATGCCTTGTCTCCATGCCTTTGCGGCTGAGCTTTATACCTGAAATCTCCTTACTGACCTACATAGCTTAGAATGCCAGTTTCCTTCAAGACTAATCTCAATTAGTTAACAATCAGTAATCCTTTATAAAGCACTACAATGTGCCAGGTACTGTAATAAGCTGAGTTATTATTTCCTTTAGGAAGCCTTGGTGGTTCCCCTAATTACCAGAGTCTTCCACAGCCTTCTTCCCTTTTTCTTTTCAGGTTAAAAAGAAAGGGCAAAGTTTAGCTTCCTAGACAAGAGCTTGTATCTTTTGTGAGGATGTGAACTATGTCTTGAATTAGTTCACCCTTCCTGGTAAATGTAAGGAATTCTCCGTTCAAGTTTTAGGATTTTGCTTGGGAGAATTATAGAATCATTCATAAAATTAAACTGTGATTCCATAGCCCTCAAGAAACTAAGCTTCCAGAAGAACTTCAGGATATTAAAGTAAAATATCAGTGAAATTAAAAAAATAAATTAAAATTCTCAGAGCTATCCCATAATGCCCACAGTATTTCTAAAGATAAAGGAAACAAATTCATTTCTTAAAAAGGACATGGCTTACAAACCATCATCAGTATTGGTGGATAAAATAGTAAGACAGAAAATGATAGGAGGAGAGAAAAGGAGGAGAAAGGTATGTTGTAGTAAAAGGAGAGGAAGTAAGGGTTGAATGAATTTACCAGCTCTAGCTAGGAAAGCCTAATTAGGCAATATCAAGTCCTGGATAGGCAGATCATTCCTTAAGTATTTCAAGTCTTACATGAACTGATGCTAAGCAAAATGAGCAGAACTAGGAGATTATTATACACTTCAACAATAATACTATATGATGATCAATTCTGATAGACATGGCTTTCTTCAACAATGAGATGATCCAAACTAGTTCTAATTGTTCAGTAATGAAGAGAATCAGCTACACCCAGAGAGAGAACTATGTGAAATGAGTATGGACCACAACATAACATTTCCACTCTTTCTGTTATTGGTTGTTTGCATTTTTGTTTTCCTTCTTGGGTTTTTTCACCTTTTTTTTTCTAGATTCGATCTTTCTTGAGCAGCAAGATAACTATATAAATATGTATACATATATTGTATTTAACATATACTTTAACGTATTTAACATGTTTTGGACTACCTGCCATCTAGAGGAGGGGGTGGGGGGAAGGAGGGGAAAAGTTGGAACAGAAGGTTTTACAAGGGTCAATGTTGAAAAATTATCTGTGCATATGTTTTGTAAATAAAAAACTGTAATAAAAAAAGAGAAAAAAATATTTCAAGTCTGATAGTTTACTTTTAATTTACATCACCACTAGTAGATGTCAGTGCATGACCTTCTCCTTTCCAAAAGTCCAAAAGTTCTTCACTATCTCCTAAATTTTTTTTCTGATCTTATCATTTAGGAAAAAATAGACTTTTAATCCATCAGATTCCTTCTAACTGGGACTACATTTGTATTCTCATCACTTAGCGAGATTCCAGGCCTATAAGAACTGCATAATAAATGCTTATTGGTTGCTAATTGACATGGATCATAGTTTAACAAAAAATTAGGTGGGAATAAAAATTCAAGGTATACCTCTGTCAGAGTCCATTAGACAAAGCTTAAACAGACACAGAAACCTTTGCTTTCTTGTGACCGTGAAGGCACTGATTTCTCACTTTAAAGAGGAACTTTCCAAAGCTTTTTGGATTCCTGAACAGAATCTGATATAACTTTAATAGCAATAATAGCAGAAGCTCTTTTTTTCAAATAAGCAAATTATTAAAATTGATAAGTATCCAACCTTAACCTAATTAATGAATGGATTTCTGTCTTTATACTCTTTATGTCAAGGTTTCTCAACCTGGAGGAAAAGCTTATCTTGGCATTTAGAAATGACAGTGGTATGAGAATTAAAAAGTGAGCTGAAATCCTTTGGATTCCATGAGCACACATCTAATCACATATTCCTAATGGCTAATACTATTATAGAGTATATTGTCACTACTGATAGTTCTTTCTTTTCTCCATAGAAACAGAAAGAAAGACTTGTTCAGAAGAAGCTATCTTGTTTTTCATAGGGGTCTGCCATATTGGTCAGTTTCATGCCTGATTCCTAGATATCAGGAGTGTCTTGATTTTGTGTTCCAGGTGGTCCTTAGAACATTTTACCATTTTCCTATTTGTCCGAAGGGGAAACAGCAGTAGTCAATCATTTAGACCCCAATTTCTTAAACTGGGTCACAATCTCAGGAGAAAAGAGGTTACAAGTAAACAAAAGTTTAAGAAGCCTTATTAGAAGATATCAGGAGAGAAGAAAGGCAACTTTTTGTGTGTGTGACTAAACTCTCAGTGTGGGATTCAGCACATGGCACAGTAGATGGAATGCCCAGCCTGATGTCAAGAAGACACATCTTTGTGATTTCAAATTTGGTATCAGACACCTACTAACTGCGTAACCTTAGGCAAGTCACTTGAGCCTATTTGCATCAGTTCCTCATTTGTAAAATGAGCTGAAGATGGAAATGGCCAAATACTCCAATATCTTTGCCAAGAAAACTCCAAATGGGGGTCACTTAGAGTCAAATGTACTAAGAAAAACTCAACAAAAACAACAATAACAACAACAAAATATCTTCTTTTTTCTGAAACACAACTCATTGTATGAGACTAATTTTTTTCCCCTTGAGGCAATGGGGGTTAAGTCACTTGCCCAGAGAAACACAACTAGGTTAAGTGTCTGATCAGATTTGGACTCAGGTTCTCCTGACTTCCGGGCTGGGGCTTTATTCACTGTGCCCTTAGATTTTAATATGGAATGTGAGGAAATTTGAATAGATCAGTATTCTTCAAGTTTGTGTTTATATTCCTACTTTCCATTACTGATAAGTATCTCAGGACCCATAATTATTACTCAGTCTTGTAATATTCTCTCTAAAATGTAAGGTTTTCTTGGGGTCTCTGGAAGCAGCCTTCATTTCAGTTCAGTAATTACCACAAGTGCAGCCAGTAAAGTCCAAATCCTTTATTGTCTCCTTCAAAGTCTTGTCTCCTTCACTTGGGACTTGGCTAGTTTTTCTGGAGGCCTATCTCTCTCCTTGGTTCCAAGAGCTTGAGCTTCTGCTTGCCTTCTCTGGCTTCTGAATCTACCCGACTGAATCCTGGCTGAGGTTCCTAGCTTATATGCCCCACACTGGGTATAAACCAATCATTATATCACTAGGAAACCATTATTTGTTGTAGGATTAAATGCTAAACTAGATTTAGCCATTGTCTCCTCAATTCCACTTAGTACCTTGTTTCAAGTTCTGGCCCATAACATCTCCTTGTAGTATTAAATCAATCATACTGAACCATGCTAAATTAGATAACTATTGTCTCTGTCAATTCCACTGACTTAGTACCTTGTAAAAATCCTTTGTTTCAAATTCAGAGTTCTGGCCCATAACACAATCTCAAATTCAGTAAATATTTATTAATAATAACAGAAATAAAACTCCCACAGGAATTTAGGATTTAAATAAGCTTTCTTATTAACAACCCTAGGGAAGAGATAGTACAATTATCATCATCTTCATCATTTTTATTTTATAAGTGAGAAAATTGAAACTCAGGGACTTTCAGTAGTATCACAAAGCTAATACATTACAGAACCTGAATTTATATCGATGTCTCTTGAATCCAGGTCTTTATGGAAAGCATGCCTTTCACCATATGTTGCTGTTTCTCTAATAAGTACTATTGAAATATCATTAAGAAACTCTCTGTCCTCAAGGACCTTACAGGCATCAAGTAAGTGAGTTAAGACAAATTCAAGTGGGTATAAAAAAAAAAGTAGAATAAAGTAAGTATACAGGAGGTGTATAAAATATTATGCAAGCTCAGAAGAGGGAAAACTTATTTCTGGTTAAATGTAGAGAAGAATTAATCAAGTAATCATTATGAGGCAATTATGTTAGTAGTAAGGTGATCTATTGGATAGAGCCCTGAATTTGAGGTCAGGAAGACATATGATAAAATCCTTTCTCAGATATTTACTGGCTATGCAACTCAGAGCAAATCTCTTAAACTCTCAGCATCTCTTTCCTCATCTGTAAAATGTGGCTAATTACAATTATCTCATAGGACTGCTGTGAGGCTCAAATGAAATAATATACATAAAACATTTTTAAAGTTTCAAATACTCTGTGTATCTTATTGTTATTATTTTGTGCCAGGCATGACGCCATGTCCCAGATATACAAATGTGAAAATGAGACACTACTTGTCCTTAACGAGCTTACATTCTATTAGGGGAGACACATCAAACATTAGTGGTGGTGGCCAAGGAGCAGAGAATTTGTTCTAGACAATTAATGTGGAGAGTCATACTCTTGCCCATAGCTTTGCTAATTTTGATTTTATTATTGTTCCTTGAGTAAGCGGTAGCAAAAAACCAAAGGTCATTCAACATTGTCATTCATTAACTGTCAAAATGAAATTTGACAACTCTTTTTAGTCAGTTATAAATCAATTGTTCATTCAATAGGCATTTATTAAATGCCTACTATGTGGTCAATAGAATATTTTGCTACATGATTCTTAACTAATATCTATGATTATTTCATTTAAATTATTATGAAATGTAGACATGCTAGCCTAGTACAGACATAGACACTCTAAATATTTATTATTTGTAATTCACACACTGTAATTCACACACAATTCCTTTCTTATAGAAAGGAAATAGATGAGTACTTTAATCAAAGTGGGTAAATTTCTATGATTTTAAGTATGTGCAAAACAATTCCAAGTAATATACAAATTTGAGTTACTAGTTTTTAGAAAAGAAGAGAAACTTCCTTGTATTACAAGGAAATTTTTTTTTCTGGATGAAATTAGTGTTGAACCTGCCAAATTTAAAAAAAAAAAATGACACTAAGAGCTGATATGCCATCCATAAAGGATACAAAAGTCAATATAAGTAGGAAAATATTTTTTAAGCTTGTCTGAGTACATACTTTTGCATTTTCAAGAAAACATGTCATTCCTTTCAAAGTCTTGAATTAAGATGCACCCTTTTTTGCTGAAGGCTATTTTAAATTAGGCTAATAAATTGCTGCTCTCTGCCTTGCGTGATAATGCATTACATTATCTACTGATGTACATGTATTGTTTGACTCTAATGGTGTGGAAATTAAACGTTAGACATAGGCCAGATGTTCCTATAGATGGATATGAAGTATGACTGGCATCACTGTGTCTCATTGGGATGGAAAAGTAGGATATAATAACTGAACAACAATAACAATGACCTACAAAAATGCTCTAAAAAGTGAATCTCTGATAAAGAAAAATACTTCCTTGAATTAGAGAGGTGAAAACAACAGGGGCAGATTGTTGTATTTACTATCAAACACAGTCATTTTGCTTTTCTGTCTTGCTTAAGTTTTTATTTATGATAAGGGAGGATTCAATGTATGTGAGTAATGATGGTGATGGGTATTGGGAAATGACTATATAATTAATAATAATAAATAGTGATGAAAATAATAATAGTAGTAATATTAATGACATCTTCAAAACAGGAAGACTCATGTACCCGAGTTTAAATGTGGCCTCAGAAACTAGCCAATTCTAGGCAAGTCAGTTAACTCTATCTGTTTCCACATCTGTAAAATAAACAGAAGGAAATTGTAAACCACTCCAGCATCTTTACCAGGAAAACTCCAAAAAGGGTAATGAAGAATTGGACATAACTGAAAATAACTGAACAACATTTATGGTTCTTTAAGCTTTATAGATTGCCTATTTTTTCCTTAACTCTGTAATTTAGATAGGTACTCTGATTCCACTTTGTTGATGAGCAAACTGAGAGTAAAGGATTTGCCCAATGACCCATAACTGCTAAGTATTTGAGGTAGGATAAGAACTCAGTATCTCAATTCTTCCTGATTCCAAATTTAACACTCTATTATACTACTTAGTCAAAAGGAAGCAAATGAAACTTTTTTTAAAGAGAGAAATAATATCATGCAGATCTAGAATCAGGCTTATTACCATTCCATTGTGCATTATTATAAAGGTGATGAGTATTTGCACATATCCCTCAGTAAAGAAGAAATCTTGTTTTTCAAAATGCATGGTGACTGTAAAGATACCTAGAAGGATATACAAAGGTGGTAACTACTTGTCATCCTTATTAGCCAGTGGAGAATAGCTTGTATTGTTCTGGTGGAATTTGGTTCTCTTCATACATTATTAGTTATTCCTGGGCCCATCCTCCATACTATGCATAATTTGCACAGCAGGATGGGGGATGGGACTGAAGAACAATGGGGTTTGGGGAAGACTTTGATAGAGAAGATAATGGAAGGTAACAGTGAGTAAGGTGGCAAATAACTGCGTCTCAAAATGAATTTTAATGTAGACTCCCTATTGGCTTTACATATATTAGACAAAATCCAGGAACAATTTTATAATTCTAAGAATCCTTAGCTTCACTACAAGTGTAATCCCTTTGCTGTTTCCTATGAAAAAGCTTTCTGGATCTCTTTAATTTAAGTGTATGTATTATCTATTTTTATGTTATATTTCACTCAAAAGAATCTAAGTTCCTTGAGGGCAGGGAGTGATTTTATTTTGTCTGTCTATGGATACACCTTGTTCCTACTAGGCCCTTAATCACTGCTTGTTTGATTGGACAATGTAGATTTAATTTGCTTCTAAGAGCACAGTCCAAGTAGAAGGAGTCTTTCATAGGAAAGAGGTAGAATGTCTGGGATGTTTTACATATAAGGAATTGGGAACTGATTTTCCCAAAGTCATATTCAGATCCCAAATTCAATCCTCAGTTCCTTGCGCCAGGTCGTTCTTTTAACATGCTTCCTTTCACTCCTTACCAGGCCAGGTTTGTTAAGCTGGGCTTTTTACTTGGATATTTGGCTTGGACATATTCCTCATAATAAATTTCTCTTTTTTCCCACCTAGGCGGTGAGTAGCCCAGTGGAGAGGATGCTGGGCTTGGAGTCATGGAAAACTAATCTTTGTGAGTTCAAATCTGGCTTCACATACTGTGTGAACCTGGACAAGTAATTTAATCTTCATTTGCTTCAGGATCCTTATCTGTAAAATGGGAATTATAACAGCACCTATCTATCTTGCAGGTTCCTTGTGAGGACCATGTGGGACAGACCCCCTTTCCCAGATTAACTAAACAGAGACATCTTCAGGTACAAATAGAAAGCATTTATTTAATGCCTGCAGGCCCAGACACACTGAAGAACCATTCCAACTCCACCAAGATTCCTGGAATCTGGCCAGCTTCCGGCTTGTTTGGGACTTAAAAAGCAAAAGACCCAAGCCTCCTCATTGGATAGATTAAAAGGATTTAACCATCTTTGAGCAATGATCACAAGTGTTGTCTGCGTCCTGTGGGTCCCGTCATTTCCTGTAACTTCACTAACATCCTGAAGAAGACCCGAGCCTCCTCATTGGATAGATTAAAAGGACATAATCATCCTTGACCAATGGTCACAAGTGTTGTCTGCGTCCTGTGGGTCACGTCACTTCCTATAACTTCACTAATTCCTACATCCCAGAGTTTAAGGCTGGGAGTAGGGATATGTGGCTTCCTGAAACCTGAGGCCCAAGGTCTCATCTTCCTGCTCTGGCTCGAATGACAGTCTCAATACTGAGAAATACTTCATCCCATCAGCTCCATTTAGGACCAAAGTGAGGACCAGGCACAATGGCTGGTACAGAGTAGGTGCTCTATAAATGCATATTCCAAGAATGTCATCCTCCTAAGGAGAGGAACAAGTGCTCTAAAACGATGATGATGAGAGGACCAGTAACAAACATAATAGAAACATCTGTTTTGATTACAAATAAGTGCCAGATTTTGCAGGAGTTTGGGCTGCAAGATTTGTGGTTGGGGAGACCTGTATTATGTCACTGGCCCATAAATCAGTCATGCACAGTACACTAGAAGTGACCTGGGGTGGATGTAATCTTTTGGAGACTGGGAAGGGGCAGAGGAATGAAGGGATAGGTATAGTTCTATTTAACGATAACTGGTTATAGGGAGATATATTAATGAATGGAGATAGGCAAAAATGCAAATAGAGCTCAGCAAAGAGCTAAATGTTATTATTTTTATTAAAATCAATAAATGAAGATTGATTATCACCAAGTTGGAGATAATAAAGGAAAAACTGAGAAATTGAAGAATAGATTTATGTTTTCAAGAGTTATTTCAGCTCTAGGTTTGATTTAGTCTCTTTTACCCATGTAGTTTACTTGGAGTATGGAATCTACAGAGGTTTTCTTTACATATTTGTCTTCATTCTTAATTATATTTCCTATCTGGCTTGTGGGGATTCATTTCTTTGATTCTCTATCAGTGTAGTTTCTTATTTTTAACACATTAAACTGATTTTTCCAAAGCAACTGCAGCCAAGCTTTTTGATTCTTCCTTGCTCACCCCCACTCCTATCCATCCTTCTCTTTCTCTCTCTCTCCCAATCAGAGTACATTAAAAAAAAAAAAATCCTTGGAAATCTTTTCCATGTGAATCATTAAAGAAGAATACCCAGAATGGTGTGTTGATAGATTTTTTTTTTTTTTAGTGGACTCATTATGGGCCTTTATACAATTTCTCCCATGATTCAGGAATGTGATATTATCCTTTTTATCGTGCAAACACTCTTCATAAAATATATATATCATAATGGGGCATTGACAAGCAAATTTAGAAGATCCAACCCTGCTCCCTTGGAGCTTGCTATCTAAAATGGACATGGAATGTGAAGGATCAACATTATCCACATAATTGCTTGCATGTGTTCTTCCATTTATTTATTTATTTATTTATTTACTTACTTACTTTTTGGAGATGCAATTGAAATTAATTAGATTTGAACTCGGGTCTCTCTGATTCCAGAACTGGTGGTGTATCTACTGTATCATCTAGCTGCCCCACTAGCATGTGTCTAAGCCTTAGAAACTCCCTTTTTTTTCTCCCCTTCAAACATATATACTTGATAATTCTAAAAAAACTGAGTGTCAGATTCCTAAATTGAAGTAGAAGTAACTTCCCTAGATTTTGCTAGGTACCAAACAGAAAAGAAGTAGACATTGTTAGCAGGAGTACACTCAGATATCTATGTCTGGATCCAAGTTTGAAGAGGTTAAAAGAAACCAGTTTATAATGCAATGGGAAGTGGATTTGGAGTCTGAGAATCTAGGGAAGTCACTTATCTCCTTTGAGTCTCAGTTTCCTTATCTGTAGAATGAAAAATTTGACTTGGCAATCTGTAAAGTCCATTTTTTACTCTAAATGCTATGATTCAGGGCAATGGTGTCAAACTCAAAATAGAAACAGGTCCCATCAAACCTTACATAATTCCCGTGGATTGTATATTGACTTAGTTTTAAAATATAACATATTTTACTGTATTTTTATTTGTTTCATTAACTATTTTCCATTACATTTTAATCTTGTTTTGGCCACAGACTACTGGGGCTGCTGGCCTGCTTGTTTGACACATGTGATTTAGAGCACTGAATACAACATATTGATTCCACTGATGGCCAGAGTTAACATTTCTAACTTTATTTTTCTGGCTTTTCTGGCTTTTCTGACCTTGGCTCGCCCTTATCTTTTTGTGTTATTTCCAGGCCTTTCCTCATTTGCCAGCTCCAGCATTTCAACTCAATGACCTTTGTTTCCACTGAATTCCACTGGGTGTAATGACTTTTTCTCTTTGCCTTCAACTCAGAACTTCTAGCCATTGCATTCACCCCTTTTGGGGTTGGATAGAACATGTTCTTAGGCCATTAGTTCTTTTTATCTTGCAAGCCCATAAGCACCTGCTACCACATAGCAAAGATTTAATAAATGACTAATCTTGCACTTTGTTAATATCAATAAATCAATAGGCATGAGTATTGTGGGTATATACCTTTTTATACTTCTTGGAATTTATTTGTCTTAGGACAGAGACAATGAGATATAATAGTAATATCCCTAGAATTATTCCATATCTCAGAAAGGATCTGAGGCTTAGAGTAAATCCTTTGTATAAAAAAAGGCCACAAACAATGAATTTTATCCAGGGATGTGAATTGATTCAGAATCTTCCTCAAACATTTATTTACAAGGCCACCTGGAAAATATTAGAAATTTAAAAAAAAACAAAAAAACAAAGAGGTGTTTATCAAATGGCTGTTGACCGGTTATAACCCAGTCTTTACAGACCTTGTAAATGCCTTGGATAGTCACGAGAAGTTAGGGTGAGGTCTTTCACTGAGGGAGTCCAGCCTAAATCAGAAAGAGTTACTGAAGGAAGAACAACGTTCCTGATCTTATGTTTGTTCAGTTGTTCGGACAAGTTCAACTCTTTGTGATTCCATTGACCACAGCATGCCAGGCCCATCTATCTTCCACTATCTTTTGAACTCTATACAAATTGATGTTCATTGTTTCCATGATACTATCTATCCATCTCATCCTCTGCTGTCTCCTTCTATTTTTGCCTTCAATATTTCCTAGCATCACTCTTTTCCCATGTATAATGTCTTCTCATATGGCCAAAATATTCAAGCTCCAGTTTCAATATTTGGTCTTCCAGTAAACAGCATAAATTTCTTTAACTATTGATTGATCCACTCTCCTTGCCACCTCAGGGACTCTCAAAGTCTTTTCCTACATATAATTCAAAAGCATCAATTCTGTAGCACTCAACTTTTAGAGTCCAAGTCTCATATCCATACATTACTACTAGGGAAAAAAAAAACCATAGCTCTGACTATATAGGTCTTTGTTGGCAAGGTGATGTCTCTGCATTTTAATATGATGTCTATCTTGGTCATATGCTCCTACCTAAGAGGTTAAAAAAGACCCTTCAGAACTGAGTCCCTGAGGAAATAAAAGTAGAAAAGTCTTAGTTAAATCTAGTATAAGGGTGTCTGACTTTTTATGAAAGAGCACACCAGTCTCTACTCCTTCTCACTTTTATGTTTCTGACCAGACATTGGAATATGAAGCATGAAATTATGGAGGCAAATCACTGTAAATCTTTCCAAGAAATCTAGAAGACTGGCCAGAAGAGATGCAGTTCTTCTGAGTAGCAAGACTAGCAGCATAAAAAATCTCAACTGATGTGCAAGTAAGGAGCTCATCCGTTAGTAAACTTTATGAGGACTCTGTTAAATACTCTATTTCAGAGAAGATCTGATAGTTCCAAAAATGGCTTCATCAAAGGCATTCACTCAAATGGCTTAGCAAGAATAATAGCTGCAAATCATTCCCCCCCACCTCATTAGTATTCTCATTTTCCAATAAATACAGAAAATCCATGAAGTAGATAGAGTATATACAAACTTAAAGTATAATACATGGGTTCACATGTAGTTGGGATCTCTACTTCAAAAAATATAGAAGGAAAAAAACAGAGAACACAAGCCAAAACTCTATGGATTATTTCCAGTAAGTAGGAATGACCTGTATGAAGATCCAGCAAAAAAAATTAAGAAGTGGTCAGGAGAGAGTAGTGCCTTGAAAACCTAGAGAAAATTAAATATTCAGGAAAAGAGAATAATTGATAGTATCAAAAGCTTCAGGGAAGTCAAGAATGCTGAAAACTGAAAAAAGCCCATTAGATTTGAAAATTAATAGATTGTTAGTAACACTGGAGACATTAGTTTTAGTTGAATGATGAGGTAGGAAGCCAGATGTACGGAGCTAATAGAAGAAGAGAAGGGGCATTTTAGGTGGCTGAGTGGAGAGACCACCAACAATAGTCAGGAAGAGATGAATTCATTTCAAGTTCAGACACCTGAGCAAGTTGCTTAATCCCAGTTGTTTCACTCTTAAATTTGAATTAATTCACTCTTTCAAAAAGAATTATGTAGAAAGTATAAGTAAAAAAAAGTTTAGGCAGAAAAGAATGGGGAGATGATGAATGATAGCTATTGAGAATGGCTTCATGAAGATGGAGAAGACATAGGTATGCAGACTAGGGAGATCTTGAAGATAAGGGAGAAAGTATGGGTGATAGAGGAGGCAATTAAAAAAAAAAAGATGTAATAGATCTCATATACATGTACAGGAGTTAACCCTGGCAAGGTGAAGGGCTTCATGTGAGAGAAGAATGAAGAGAGGCATTTGGGTGATATGAAATGAGGAGGGGAAGCTCTTGGAGAATTGTCTTAATTTTTTTCAATAGAATATGAAATGTATTGAGATGAGAGGATATAGGGAAGGAGCCACAACAGATTTGAGAGGAAATGAAAAGCTTTGGGAAAAAGTGTGAAGATAGGTATAATTAATTAATTGAGGAAGTGTAAAATGATTGCTTTGTAGAAGTGAAAGCCCAGATGAAGTTCTGTAATGTAGTTTTGTAGCAGACCTAGTCAGCATAATTTCAGGATTTAATCCACCTTAGTTCAATAGTGTATAAAGGCAACAAAATGGTGAAAGTAAATGAAGTTTGAAGCTTGGCAGGACAAGATCAATGTTATACAGTCAGGGAAACAAGGAGAAGACAATGCAAAATTCAGTTGGTTCATCAAGGGCTCAATAGAAGGAAAAGATGATAGTCATTATTGCAGGATTGATGGCCTGAGAGAGAACTGAGAGGTCAAGGTAGTTCATGGTATGGATGAAAAACAAGGTTTGGGTTTAGAAGGCAGAGTAAGAGGTAGAATGATGGATGATGAAAAGTCAAAGGGATTTCAGAGCTCATGAACATGGAAGCAGCACATTTGAAGGTGATGTTAAAGCATGTGGCTGAGGTGGGGAGGAGGAGTATGTCATGTAAAATGAGTCAGCTGAAGAAGTGTAAGTCAAAGATTTTTTGGTGTTTTGTTTAGTCATGTTTGACTCTTCCTGACTCAATTTGAGTTTTCTTAGCAAGAAATATTTAAATGGTTTGTCATTTCCTTCTCTAGCTTATTTTACACTTGAAGAAACTGAGGTAAACAGGGTTAAATGATTTGCCCAGATGTGTCTGAGGCTTAATTCGAATTCAGGTCTTACTTCAGAGCTGGTGTCTTATACATTGCACCAGCTAGGATTTTTAAGCCAATATCAATATATTGATGTCATATCAATATATCAACATTATATATATATGTAGATATATGTGTAGATATATTAATATAAATATGTTGAAGCCATCTAGAATGAAGATAGGAGTCAGGGAAGGACCTGCCCGGCATTATGTTAAAAATTTTACAAATATTATCTTATTGGAGCCACACAATAATCCTATGAGATAGGTACTATTATTACCCTCATTTTATAATTGAGGAAACTGAGGCATTCAGAGATTAAGTGATTTGTCTAGGTTCATTCAGCTATTACATATTTGGGGAGAGATTTTAACTCTTCCTGACTTCAGGCTCAGTATTCTATTTACTATATCACCTAGTTACTTTATAGGAGATAGGAAGATTATGTGCCAAGCACTGAATTCCTTGAGGAAGGAAGAGTATTATCCTAGAGATAGTATGGAGCTTAATTTTGATTGGATTGTAGGTATGGACTGAATGAATCTCAAAGGAAGAGAGGTTTCAGAATGACAGTAGAAGGACAGAAAACATGGAAGGTCAATGAGAAGCAAAGAATAACCTAATCCTCAGGTTTATTGTTGTGGCACTGAATTAAGTACATTAGGTTAGGTAGAATTGTCATTTTTATTATATTAGCTCAGTCTACCCATGAGCACTTGACATTTTAATTGTTTAGATCTAATTTTCGCTGTGTGGAAAATGTTTTGTAATTGTATATAGTTCCTGACTTTGTCTTGGCAGGTAGACTTCAAAATATTTTATATTACCTACAGTTATTTGAAATAGATTTTTTCTTTGTATCTCTTGCTGCTGGTCTTTGTTGGTAACATAGAAATACTGATGTTTTATGTGGATTTATTTTGTATCCTGCAACTTTGCAAAAGTTGTTCATTGTTTCTAGAAGTTTTTTACTTGATTCTCTAGGATTCTCTCAGTATACCAAAGAATCTCCTTTTTCCACCTAGTCCAAAAATTTTTTAAACAAACAAACAAATAAATAAATAAATATAGGAGGGGAAGACTCTCAGAGTTTCTGGCCAAAGAAGAAATGATTTTTATTTGTATTCAATCTGAGTCAAGCAGCACTTAAACCATGACCAAATGGGGCTTGGCATTGGATCTATTGGTGACTAATGAGAATCATATCAGCTCTAAAACTTTCTTCCAATGTCATTTGTCTCTTTGCTATTCTATAAAGAAGACATTCCTATGTCTCAGCTCTGGACAAGTTCACTGGTTGTCCCTCAAATATGGACTTCTCTCCCTCTTCATCTTTCTCTCCTTGCATCTTTCAAGCACCACCTCCACCTACCTCCCGCCTCCCCACACACACACTGATGGATTGTGAAATTATATGCTTATACAATATCTTTGTTTGTCCAACCTCTTGGACTTAATAGATTTCCTACCTGGAGAATATTTGGTCATAGAAATTAGAATTGGTAGGGAATCTAGAAATCTCCTAATTTCCACCTCCCTCATTGTATATATTAGAACAGTAAAACTTTACTCAAGGTAATGCATGAAAAATAATAAAACTGGACTTTGAAACAAGACCATCTTAATTCAAATGCAGAGGACTTTCAACTGGCCACAGTGGAATTATTAGTATCTTCACATTCCACCAGCCCTCAATAAGTGGTTAATTTTTTCCCCCAGAATTCTTACTAAAGTGACAAAAACTTTCTTTGTAATAATCACCTGTCTAATGCTGCCAGTGACACTTGCAAAATGATAAGAAAAATATTGAAAATTTTGGAATTAAAACTTCAGGGAAGAATGGAAAATGACACATGGTGCAATTAGTGGATCTGAAGTATTTCTAAAAGCATTTGAATCAGGTGTCTTTGGAATGCCTTTTCCTCTGTAGTCTGATCAAGTTCAAAGCTGTTTGCTCTGAACAATATGGAATGAGGCCCATATTTTCAGTTTATCCAAATCAGTAAATTTTATGTGTAGGCTGTTACTGTTTCATCCTCTAAACTTGGTTTACTGCTATTTGAAAAAAAAATCAAATATTCACTTTCCAAAGTTATTTTCAACTACATTTGTGCAACATGAATCTTAATGGCTTAGGATTGAAATACAAAGGAATTTATTCTAGTAAATAGAGACAGTTTGGAAACATTTGAAGAGTTGTTGCTCAGATCATTATTAGCAATGAAACTCATCCAGGCAGCAAGCCCAAGAATTGTGTTATAGGCTGTCATGGATCAGAGCTATATTTTAACCAATCAGAGTATGACAAAGGGTACAATTGGGAAGACATCTGCCAAATGAAAACTAATAACAAATAAGTACAATCCATTAGTCATCTGGTTGATGGAACATAAATTCATTCTCTCCTTCATCCCAATTCCTGGGAATATCTTGCTTTGAATTCAGTGACCGCCTTGAGCTGAATCAGATGACTTCCTACTTGCAGCCCCTGTTAATAAAAATACTCACCCCTACTTGCAGCTTAGCATGCTTCCATATCATATTCTTATGATCTCTGACTGAATACAGAGTCATTAAGGCAAACATGTCATATTTCCCCATTTGGGGCTATGAGACATAGGGCCAGCTAGATTATAGTTGGTCATTCTGTTTTCCATTTTTTTTCCAATTAATAGATAAATTTTGAGCTGGGAATTTATAGCTAAAGATAGCACTATATCAAATGTTCATGATTTCCAGGCTGTATAAAACAAATGACTTTCAAACTATTGAGATGTATCAGAAAATATCTAAATTATGTGTTACAGGATGTGAAACACATCACTCCTTATAATCCTTTCTGCTACAGGAATTTTATTAAGGGTGCTTTCAGTGTGCCTGAAGGAGATTAGTTAACATTCCAATACTTTTAGTCATCTACAAAAAAGTAATCGTATCAATAAATAAAAATGTCTACAGAATCTTGAATGAAAAATCCTATTAATATGGAATAGGGACTTGTTTCTGAACCATTTACTGAACTTGCATATAATTGAAAGACAATTTCAATAATAATCATCATCATATAAAAATTCTTGGTGGTTGTCGAATCATTTCAGTCACTCTTCCTGA
This sequence comes from Antechinus flavipes, assembly GCF_016432865.1. Classification (NCBI taxonomy): domain Eukaryota; kingdom Metazoa; phylum Chordata; class Mammalia; order Dasyuromorphia; family Dasyuridae; genus Antechinus; species Antechinus flavipes. Next base: position 544,498,481 of record NC_067398.1, read on the forward strand.
TCCTGTTTGGGATTTTCTTCACAAAGCTACTTTGCCATTTCCTTCTCCAGCTAATTTTATAGATGAACTGAGGCAAATAGGGTTAAGTGACTTTCATAGAGTCACACAACTAATAAATATCTGAGAATGGATTTAAACTTATGTTCTTCTGACTACAGGTCCAGTATTCTATTTACTATGTCACCTAACTGGCTTATTAATATAATAGAAGTATATAAAATATAAAAAAAATTGAGAAGTATAATTAAAATGATAGATGATGGTTTCATTTGTACTTGGAAAATGGCTCTGTATTTGAAACATGCCACCAACACAATAATGTCAAGAATGATTGATATAAAACATGTCATGTTTTACCAGGAAGATAATCTAATTATATTGTGCCTTTTTTTTTTCTGGACATATCCATTTTCTTCTTTCCTAAATAGAGGCTTCCAAGTCAGAGAGAATTGTAACAAAATACCATAGTAGTCCATGGTTGACCTCATGTTATATGGCCTCTCTAAAAAATACATAAAAACCATAAAAAACTTTTTCATCTCATGAAAACTTAATCCATTGACACAAAATATCATTTGGGCTTGATTACTGTAAAATTAATAATATACATCAAAGAAAAATGGAATAAATTGGGTGTCATAAATTTGATTTACAGAAACAGAAGAGTTTGTAATAACTATACAAGATTACCTTATTAATACTAAAACTTCAGAGAGGTCATCTTTGAGAAGCCCAAAGTTATTGTTTAATGCATGCTGAGACAATTGCGATTAAGTGACTTGCCCAGGGTCACATAGCTAGGAAGTGTTAAGTGTCAGAGCTCAGATTTGAAGTCAGGCCTGGTGCTGTATCCATTGTACCACCTAGCTGCCCTTCAATGCATGATTTTTAATGAAATGATTGAAACTATGCCTATCACCTAGGCTAAAGCCTAGCAGTTCAAAAAGAAAAAAAAAAAAAGAACCAAAGTAGTTCTTGGAGCAAAAAAACCCAAAGTCAAATAAAAAAATCTTCATTAATCAGTCAGAAAATATTTGGATAGTGGTGATAACTGGAAGTATGAGTGACTAAAAATGTGTAATCAGAAAACAGGTCACAAAAAATGACACCTGGGGAGTACTTATCCATGTATTTCCATTTTGCCATTGAATAGATATATGATGTGGTTAGGAATCAAGATTGAAATGGTGAAACTGGATGTTGGAAAAAATGGAGATGCCCTCAATAATAACAGAGAAATTTAGTAAAAGAGAATGTTTAGGGGGAAAGATACTGACTTCCGTTTTAGACTTGTTGAGTTTGAGATGTTTTTGCAAAATGAAGTTCAAAATGTCCAAAAGGCAGTTAGAGATACAAGGCTTAGGAAGACAATAGGACTGGATATAGAGATTTAGGAGTCATCTTCATAGAGATGTTAATTAAACTCATAGAAATTGATGAGAACATTAAATCAAAAAGTCTAAAGAGAAGAGAGTTCATAACAGAGCTGTGGGGGAAACTCAGGAAACATAGGATCAGCAGGCATGGTAATGAAAATGAGTCAACAAAAGAGAATGAGGAGGTCTGGCAAATAAGAGAATCAAAAGAGAGTAAGGCAGAGACCCAGAAAAAAATTGGTGTTTATCTGTTTCAAATGCTGCAGAGAGGTCAAGAAGTATATATATAGGATGAGAAAAGGCCATTAGATTTTCAGTTAAGAATCCCTTTAGTTAGCCAATCAATTAGGACAGTTATTAGAATCTGCCAAGTCTGGCATCAGTTCTTCCAGTTAAAGAAAGTGGAGGGAGAGGGAGCTGGGACAGATCTGCTTAAGATAGAGGTTAAAACTTCCTCTTTCTTCACCCTCCTTGCCAGTTTCTTCTCAGGGTTGTGCTGAAAAGTTATATAATGTAATTCTGGAAAAGTTTCCCAGTCCAGTCATCTCATTGCTTTCATAGGAACATAGAGAATGGAATAAAATCTCACAACTAATTGTGATATATTTTTTCTTTTTGCATTTTGTGTAAAGTCTTTTGATGGATTGAGGTATTTTCATCTAATTAAGGTATGAAGTTAAAATGAAATAGGAATGTTTTTGATCTCACGCTTACAGTAAGATTCAGTAAAGATATTTTTTAAACATAGGGGAGACTTACAGTTGTTTATATATGTGGCTAGTAGATAGGAGAATGAAAAATATGGTGGAGTAGGATTGATCAAGGGGACAATTTGCTGGACAAGGATCGGTAGCCTTTGCAAGGAGAAAAGCCACCTGCTCATTAGAGATTTAAGGGAATAAAGGAGGAAATAGGGGATTATGTCAAATGATATGAGAAGAGAAGGAAGGAGAAACTGCAAACTCTGAGCTAATAATCTCAATTTTTTTGAAGTATGAAATTAGTTTCTTAGCTGAGAGGATGGAAGTCTTTTGGAGAGAAAAGGTTTGGGACAGCTAGTTTGGTGAATGTAATAAGAAATTGATTAATTCAAAGTCATTTGTATAAGTCTCTCCTTATTAGTAGGGATTAATTGCTCACTGTTCCACACCTGTATGAGCAAAGGGTTGGCTATGGCTTGAAAGAAGAGAAATATTGATCTTCTGTCTTCTAGCTTCAAGGGAAAAAATACCTGGTATGAGATCCTCTTCAAGGAGAAGTAAAGGACTCTGGGAAGAAGATAACATGTAGAGGGGATGGCATCTTGACCCATATTCCCAGCTTGTTACAATAGAGTTTTCAGGGAAAATAGGATGAAATCTGTAATTCTCTCTGGGTTAAACTGAGATATCTATCTTCCTGTAGGACAGCTTATTCACTCTGTGTATTACCTGATATTCTGATCTGTTTCCCTCCTCTAATTTATATTCACTGTATGCTTGAATAAATGGGTTTATTTGTTATTTGTTATATATACTCTTTGTGAAACTGACTTGGTAGGGAAAGAGTCAAGTATTGTGAATATAAATTGTACCACTCTTTCCCAAAAATAGATATCAACTACAACTTAAATTATTTCCCATACATTAACTACTTTTTATGGTGACAGATAGATATAAATCTAGACAGGTATGTCCATCTCTCTGAGAACAGAGAAGGCAACTTCTGGCACAAGTCTCCCTTAGAGAAGGGTAGTAAAAGACACTGGTTATACCTCACTGCAAGCCGCATTTACACAAATCCATATGAACACAAATGTCTGGACAACACACGTGTACTCCACATTACATAGAAAACACAAGTGTCCCATGGATCCAGTCAGCATGGTACCTTGCCTACATCTAGTTCCATTAAGTAACACACTAGTTGGAATGAAGGAAGCAGATAGTGGAAATTATCCAGAGTTTGAGTTTGGAAAAATGTGATTGGCTATAAGAAAAGGGAGAAAGGGGATATTTTCCTTACAGAAACCAAAAACAGACCTAGAGCCCAATCCTAAAAACCTCAGGAATTGGGCCTCCTCTGCTTCCCAGGGAACACCACCCAGAAACATGAGTACTGTGAACAGCTTGTGGTTGGTAACCACAATGTCAAAACAGCTGCTAATGCTCACTAATTACCCAAGGCTTTTCATCAGAGGGTTCAAACCCTTGTAGGACGCCAGCATCCTTATCATTACCATTTACAGCTGGGAAAAGGGAACAACACTGAAATGTAATGATCCTGCCCTCCCTGAGTTTAATTTTTTGCAACTACAATGAAGTACAGTTGAAGTGTCAGAAAAGGGAAAGGAATCTTACTCATGTGACTTGATGAATTGGTTTTCATATGATAAATTCTGGATCTGAGTTACTGGGATGATAATTTTTTTGTGGGGGGAAACCTCTTTGAGTTTAACAAAATTCACCTTGGGAGAATCCCTTAATTCTTGTGAATCTCAGTCTCCCTATTTTAAAACAGAAACAATGATCTGGCACCATAGATACTTTGCAGGCTTATTAGGAGGTCAAATAAGAAAATGTTTTAAAAATAATTTTACAAAATATAAAATATGGTAGTAATATAGGCTTTCTTTAATTTTTTCTATCTCCCCCCTTCCTCCCTTTTTTCCTTCCTTGTCAATTCTTTTTTTTCTTTTTTCCCTTTTTTCTTTCTTTCATTCTTCTTTCTCCTTTGCCTTTTGTTCTCTTCCTCCTTCTCCTCCTTTTCCTTCTCCTCCTTCTGCTTCTGCTTCTGCTTCCCCTTCTCCTTTCTTCTTCTCCTCCTTCTCTGTTCTTCTACTTCTCCTTTTCCTCCTCCTCCTTTTCCTCCTTTCTTCCTTCCTTCTTTCTTTCTTTTTTCTTTCCTTCTTTCTTTCTTTTTTTCTTTCTCTCTCTTTCCTTCCTTCCTTCCTTCATTTATTTCTCTCTCTCCTTCCTTCTCTCTCTTTCTCTCTCTCTCTCTCTCCCTTTCTTCCTTCTTTCTTTGATGATTTATGAAATAGATAAAGTATAAAATGATCTGTTTTCAAAGGAACAATCATTGAGGACTAAAAAAGATTATAAAAAGTGCAGAAAATGATAGTGCTTGAACTAATGGAAAATATTAGTTTAATTATGGATATTTTTCATTAAAATGTTGTATAGTGATATCTATTGGTAAAAATAATGTCCATTATTGTAGGACCTGAGCAAGTCATATTAAGATCCTCATTATAAAGGAAACCAGAAGATATTCAAAAATTGTATTTAAACGGAATGGTTCAAAAGTTCTCTCAGTGAAGTAAATAAGAGTTGGAGAAATTGTTTTTATAATATACCAAAACAATAGTACTTAATGGTTATCTTGCCTTGAACATGAAAACATGACACAAATGTGCTATTTGCATACTGCATTTACCTATCACGTAACAAAGATTAATAAATCATTCAATGTGCGCTACTAATTACTCAATGTAGTCACTGTGCTAAAGGCTGGGGATTCAAAGAAAGAAAAAACAGTTCCTTTTCTCAAGGAGTATGCATTCCATCTACTAGAGAATGAAAAAGATTTTCCCAGTTCTGGAAAACCAACTAACATTTATTTCATGTCTGCCAATTTGCCAAGTATTCTAACTCCCAGCCTTTGCGAAGAGATGCTAAAAGGTCATTTTCTCAACTCCTCCTAAATCAGCTATCGTTAAAATTATGAACCCACTGTTCATTTTTAGGTATCTATCATTGAACTGAAGAGTGTTTAGGATTTAGATGTAGTTAGGATGGGAAAAGAACCATTTAAAGAGTCCCCCATTACATAAGAAATCCTATTTGTACTCAGTGGTGGCTGGTCTCCATGATTTTGGCAAAAACCTTGAGTGGGAATGTATCTGCCTCTCTTATGCTTCACTTGATATAGCTACTTAGCAGATAACTGGTTTCATTCAAATTTCTTCTTACAAGAATCCTTACCTGTTCTCTTTTTATTCTAGTATTTCCTCTCTATTGATTATTTTTTATTTTTCCTATATCCAAATTGTTTACATAGTTGTTTGCATGTTGTCTCTTCCCTATACATGAACTTCTGGAGAACAGAGACTATCTCTTTCCTTTCTTGAATCTCTAGAGTAAATCACAGATCCTGGCACATAGTAGGCAGTTAATAAGTTTTTATTGATTCACTGACTGGTTATACTCAGGGAAACCAGCCCATCAAGTGAGGATGAAATTCTTTCCCCTTTTTTTTGACACTTTTACTGTACTTCATTTCAGTCTCAAAATGAAACCCAGGAGGCAGGATAATTAGGTTTCAATACTCCTCCTATTTTCTAGCTGTAAAATGGTAATGATAAGGATGCTGGCTTCCTACAAGGGTTTGAACCCTCTGATGAAAAGCATTGGGTAATTAGTGAGCATTAGCAGCTGTTTTGACATTGTGGTTACCAACCACAAGCTGTTCACAGTACTCATGTTTCTGGGTGGTGTTCCTGGTAGGCAGGGGAGGCCCGATTCCTGTGGTTTCTAGAATCGGGCTCTAGGTCTGTTTTTGGTTTCTTTAAGGAAACTATTCCATGCATGGGGCCAATCCAGGCAATATCAGTATCCTTCTACATCTGTGAGCAACTAGAAAGTAAGCATGCTTTTTAAGATTTTAGCCTGATGTAAAACAAGTGACATATTTCAGTTGTTTCCTATTACTTTAAATAAATGCAAAGCCAAATGAAAGGATGCATTATTTTTCTTCTTCAATTCATGGACAAGAGGAAAAAATGCCAAACCTGAAGATCATAAGGGTCAAGATTGGATAATCTTTTAGATTGTGAAATACCTCATTCCTGAGAGCAGCCAAAAGGGCCCCAATATGACTCTTGGCTCCTAGATTAAGTTGAAGGCAAGACCCAAACATAAGCTTTTCAGAAATTTTCACCTTAATCATTATTCTACAGGTGAATAATGATGAATTGGAGGGGGTAGAGAGTTCTAGAATGCCCTTTTCAACAAAGCACTAGATTCAAACTTCTTTTCCATAATACCCATTGTTGTACTTAGTAACTATACCACTAGGAGAATACTTTAACAGATCCTAATTCCCTAGAGAACTGTGCTTTTGCTGTAAGAAGAATTATTTCCCCATGCAATGTGTCTGGTTTATAAGCTTACAGGGTCAAATGGGTAGTAGTCAGAAATCCAGGAATTTTTCCAGCCTATATGAGAAGCCAGGATAGTGTACCTACCTAGATAGCTTTTGATTTTCAATGCAAAGAAAACATGAGAATAAGCTGGAATGAGTGAGGAAAGCTTAGGTTGAGAGCAAAAGGGGAATGCTGTTGATATAGTTTACTTAGGTGTTTGCACATCATGTGACAGTTATTCTCACACTGTCCATAGGAACAAGATGGAACAACATGAAATAGAATGGTCCTATTAGGTTTATTAAGAAGTAATTTAAATCCCTGATCTAAAGAGTAGCTATTAATAGTACAATGTCAATATGGAAAGATTTCTCCAGTGGAGTACTCTAAAGATTTATCCTTTTCCCTGGGATATTTGATATTAGTATTTTTAAATCAATGACTTGGGTGAAACAGTCTATTTTGTGTTTATTTGTTTTGCAAATGATACAATATTAGAAGGGAAAATGTTAGAAGAGAATAGAATTAGATTCAAAAAAAGTTAGAAGATGAAAATAACAGACTAAATATGAACAGATGAGAAGGATAAATGTGAACTCATATTTAAGTTAAAAAAATCTTCATAAATTCATGACATCAGAGTCATTGCTAAACAGCAGTTTGTCTGGAAAACATCAGGGAGTTTTAATGGACTGAAAGCTTAGTGTTAATCATAGATGTGACTTCCTCACCAACCCCTCCCCCCAAAATGCAATGTTTGTCTTCATTCAAGGAGGCCAAATGTTAGTGAAAAGGGAATTTGGAGTTCTGCTTTTCTGTACTTTAGACAGACCATGCCTAGAATATTATCTTAAATTCTGCACACCATTTTAAGGAGATTCATTTGTAATCTAGAAAGTGTCCAGAAATTAATTATCCATCAGGATGGTGAAGATCATGAGGACTAGCTGAAAGAGTTGATAAAGTTTAGCCTGGAGAAAGAAGAGATGAAAGGGCCCAGGTGAGGATATGATTTTTTTGTGTTAATGTATGTGAAGAACTCTCAAATTATTCTAATTGGCCCAATAATACAACTAGGAGAAATGGACAAAATTTGCAGAGGGGCAGATTTAGGCTTAAAATCAAGAGGAAAGGGGAAAATGCTACCAATTACAGATGTGCAAAATTAGAGTTCAATGCCTTTGGAGCTAGGGTATTCCAGTTCCAAAAACAATGTTTGAAACATAGTTGGTACTTAATATATGCTTGTTGACTGACTGATTTCTTTAGAAGTCTTCAAAGAAAAATCAAATGAGCACCTCTTGGATATGCTGTGCATACGATTTTTATTTAAATAGAGGTCCGATTATAATTTTCAGATGAAGAAATTAAAACTTTCTAATCATATGAGAAGGTGCTCTAAATCACCATTGATTAGAGAAATGCAAATTAAGATACCTCTGAGATAGCACTACATACACCTCTCAGATTGGCAAAGGACAGGAAAAGACACAGACGAATGTTGGAGGGGATGTGGGAAAACTGAGACACTGATACATTGTTGGTGCAGTTGTGGATGGATCCAGCCATTTTGGAGAACAATTTGGAACTATGCTCAAAAAGTTATCAAATTGTGCATACCCTTTGATCCAGCCATGTTACTACTGGGCTTATATCCCAAAGAGATCTTAAAGAAGGGAAAGGGACCCACATGTGCAAAAATGTTTGTGGCAGCCCCTTTTTGTAGTGTCAAGAAACTGGAAACTGAGTTGATGCCCATCAGTTGGAGAATGAATAAGTTATGGTATATGAATGTTATGGGATATTATTGTTCTATAAGAAATGATCAAGAAGATGATTTTAAAAAGGCCTGGAGAGATTTACATGAACTAATGTTAAATGAAGTGAACACAACCAGGAGATCATTGTACACACCAACAAAATTATACTATGATTAATTCTGGTGAACATGAAGAAAACCAACTATACCCAGAGAGAGGAATGTAGAAATTGAATGTGGATCATACTATAAACATCTCACCCTTTTTGTTGTTGTTCACTTGCATTTTGTTTTCTTACTCATTTACTTTCTTTTTTTTTGATCTTATTTCTGTTGGGCAGCAAGAGAATTGTATAAAGATGTTTACACATATTGAATTTAACATATATATATATATATTTTTTAAATAATTTTTTATTGATAGAACTCATGCCAGGGTAATTTTTTACAACATTATCCCTTGCATTCACTTCTGTTCCGATTTTTCCCCTTCCTCCCTCCACCCCTTCCCCCAGATAGCAAGCAATCCTTTACATGTTGAATAGGTTACAGTATATCCTGGATACAATATACGTGTGCAGAACCAAACAGTTTTCTTGTTGCACAGGGAGAATTGAATTCAGAAAGTATAAATAATCCGGGAAGAAAAACAAAAATGCAAGCAGTTTATATTCATCTCCCAGTGTTCTTTCTTTGGGTGTAGCTGCTTCTGCCCATCTTTGATCAATTGAAACTGAATTAACTCTCTTTATCGAAGAGATCCACTTCCATCAGAATACATCCTCAAACAGTATTATTGTTGAGGTATATATAATGATCTCCTGGTTCTGCTCATTTCACTTAGCATCAGTTCATGTAAGTCTCACCTGTCCTCTCTGTATTCATCTTGCTGGTCATTCCTTACAGAACAATAATATTCCATAACGTTCATATACCACAATTTACTCAACCATTCTCCAATTGATGGGCATCCATTCATTTTCCAGCTTCTAGCCACTACAAACAGGGCTGCCACAAACATTTTGGCACATACAGGTCCCTTTCCCTTCTTTAGTATTTCTTTGGGGTATAAGCCCAGTAGAAACACTGCTAGATCAAAGGGTATGCACAGTTTGATAACTTTTTGAGCATAGTTCCAAATTGCTCTCCAGAATGGCTGGATGTGTTCACAATTCCACCAACAATGTATCAATGTCCCTGTTTTCCCACATCCCCTCCAACATTCCACATTATCTTTCCCTGTCACTCTAGCCAATCTAACAGGTGTATAGTGGTATCTCAGAGTTGTCTTAATTTGCATTTCTCTGATTAATAATGATTTGGAGTATATTTTCATGTCTATAGATAGTTTCAATTTCTTCATCTGAGAATTGTCTGTTCATATTCTTTGACCATTTATCAATTGGAGAATGGTTTGATTTCTTATAAATTAGAGTCAGTTCTCTATATATTTTGGAAATGAGGCCTTTATCAGAACCTTTGATTGTAAAAATGTTTTCCCAGTTTATGAATTTAACATATATTTTAACATGTTTAACATATATTGAATTGTTTGCCATCTAGGGGAGGGGATGAGGGGAAGGAGGAGAAATTCTGAAACACAAGACTATGCAAGGGTCAATGTTGTGAAATTATTCATGCATATGTTTTGAAAATAAAAAGCTTTATTAAATAAATAAATAGAGATCAGATTAGATGTTCTTTGAGAGTGTCTCCAATTCTTAATTTCTATATAATTCTATAATAGAATATTAACATTTACAAAGTCTTTGAAAAATCCTTATAACACTAAATCTGTGATCCTATGATTCTATTATCCTTAAACCTCTACCTAAAAGTCACTTGTGGATTTTTTTTTTGTTAATTTGTTCATTTTATTATTTTCTTTCTCATCTTAGATGAAATTGAAACAGAAATGGTCCTGGGACAAGTCTTATGCTACTATTGATCTTTTATGTTTAATGTTTAGTGGACAATGTATAAGTGGTTAAAAGATGGTTTTTAAATGAATAAGTTTTGGACTTCTACAGACTCACTGAAAACTTGTTTGGAACAACTCCAGTAATAGGCAGGATGCTATGCTGTCATAACACATAACACTTTCTGTCTCCCAGCTAGCCTTCTGGATATATCCTGGATTTGACACTATCACCTCTCACAAACCTGGGAAATAGATGGCTGAATCCAAAAGTCGCTCTTGAATGTTCTAAGAACTTTTCTTAATCAGAGGACTTCTTTCTGTACTCTAAATCATTGCTGAAGAATTAATGTATTCTACTTTCAAGCTTGTTTTTACCACCCAATAATAATAATGCACCCTCTAAAAAGCCATTTTCAACTCCAGCTGTTTATACTCTCATTCCTATCTAACTTCCCCCTAACAACATCGGACTCCAGGTCTCCTGGAAATTTCCACTAGATTGTCTTGAATTCCTATATAGGATTCTGAGAAAATGTTTTTTTCTTACTCTCATGTTAACATATAAACAGTTTCTTCCAATATATACCTTTCAGTTAAACACATGCTAACCTTTCTTTATTTCTTTTGATACCAGTGTTTTCATTTCAAAATATCTATTCAGTTCTGGCCTTTTCTTTAAGGAGGCCCATAAATTCTCTAATCCATTAAAAAAATTTTTTTTTATTGTTCAACTTCAGTTGTGTTCAATTCTTTGTGACTCTAATTAGAGCTTTCTTGGCAAAGATAGTAGAGTTAGTTGTTATTTTCTTCTCTGGCTAATCTTACAGTTAAGAAAACTGAAGCAAGCAGGCACAAGTGACTTGCTCAGAGTCACACAATTAGTAAATATCTGAAGCCTATTTTGTACTCAGAGCTTCCTAAGTACAAGGCTAGTACTCTGTCCATTATGTCACCTAGAAGCCCTTTTGACCTTGTATGATCATATTTAACTTTGCTAAATAGGTAATGATTAGTTGAAAATTTTCTCTTACCTCTTAGAATATCATATTCCAAGCTCTCAAAAGTCTAAAATGAAAGGAAATTTGTTAGCTATAACTATAACTATATGTAACTATAGCAGCTATATGTATAGGAATTTTTAGGTAGAGATTGAAGGATAATGGAATCATAGGATCATAGATTTAGTGTTACAAGGATTTTCAAAGACTTTGTAAACATTAATATTCTATTCCAGAATTATATAGAAATTAAGAATTGGAGACACTCTCAAAGAACATCTAATCTGACCCTTAGTTATTTATTTAATAAAGCTTTTTATTTTCAAAACATATGCTTGGATAATTTCCATTGCATTGACCCTTGCATAACCTTGTGTTTCAGAATTTCTCCTCCTTCCCCTCATCCCCTCCCCTAGTTGTATTTAAGGATCACAGAGAAAACTTAAAATGAAAAAGGGTTTTTGGGTGTTTTGTTTATTTCAAATGGTTTTATGAGAAAACAAAAATGGAAGTAGCGAGGAGAAAAGGAAAAAGGAAATGGAAATAATTATTATAGGTTAAAGGTATATAGATATATATATAAATGAAGAATATTTAGTTAGGGGGAAAGAATGAAGGGAATGGACATTTCTCTTACTCTCATCTGAGTCAAATAAAGGATTATACATATAACCACATGATTATCCCTACACATATACAGATTTTGGCATAGAAATACATCAAATTCAAAAGGGAAATAGGAAGAGATGGAAGCAAGAAAAGGATAGAGAGATGTCTAAGAGGAAAAGTGAGATCAATAAAAGAAAATTTATTAGTGAAGCAAACTCAAATGTTAGCGGGTAGTAACATGAAGAGATAAATAAAAGGAAAAGACAAAAGTATAAATCTGATATCAAGGAAAAGTTAAGGTCAAAAGAAGAATTGCAATAGAGAAGAAACAGGTGTTTCACTTATAAACTTGCAAATATCAGTCAAACTTCCTCTTTTCTATAACCTTCTAATTTGTGAAGAGGGAGTTGAGATTAAAGAAAAGAGATAGTAAAAGAAGACAGGCTAAAAGGAAATATATAATAAATAATCACCACTTTGGATGAACTCACCTATAAAGTTAAAGAGTTTAGGAAAGGGGATAAGAAAAAAATACTGATAGTATACTATTTATAACAAATACACAAAATCACATTGAATTAAATTGAAAGGACTAGACAAAAATCTATCATGCTTCAACTGAACTGGGGGAAAAAACAGAGGTAGAAGTCATGATTTCAGATAAAACTACAGTATATAGAGACATACTAGGAAGAGATAAGCAAAAAAAAAAAATTGCAATATGCCTAGAGGTACTACAGACAGTTAATATTGGTATTTAAGAATTCATTTAATAGTATAACATCTAAAAAGTTAAAAGAAACAATCAACTTGGAAGAAGAAATAGAGAACAATACTATAATAACAGGAAATCTTAATGTGCCTCCTTTAAAACCTAAATAAATCTAATGAAAAGATAACTTTAAGAAAAGAAAAAAAACTTAGAATCTGAACAGAACTTTAGAAAAATTTGAGATGATAATTCTCAGTTGATTACTAGATAGAGCTAGTAAAAATTTACATACAACTCAAATATATTTGACACCTTTAAAAACATTAATCATGTAGCAGAATATTAAGACTTCTTCCCAAAATTCAAAAAAAGTAAAAATAATAAATACATCAAAGAGTAAGGGAAGATCATCTTAAAGAGAGAAGGCAACAAGATTTAGGAAGACTGGATAGACCTCCAGAAAAGGTTAACTTAAAATGAGTCTTCAAGGAAGTTGATCAGTCAAGAAGCATTTTTAAGATCCTATTATTTTCTACACACTCTACTAAATGCTAAGGGTACAAAGAAAGACAAATATAATTCAGGGAGGCAGAGTTGTCTACTCAATTCTCTCATCACAACCTTGTGAAATAGATAATATAAGTGTCATTACTTATTTTCTTTGTAAATCAAGAAAATGAGTCTATGTAACTTCCTCAAAGTCATTTTAGCCTAAATATAATAACTATTTATCATTATTTGTACCTATTATGCAATAGATAGTATTTAAAATGTTGAGGATAGGGACAACTGGATCCATGATTACTAAAGCATAAGGAACTCCCAGTGAGGAAATGTCCTTTTCAATGCAGATAAGCAACTATTCTACAACGTAGAGTCATAGTGAGTCACCTGAGTCACCAAAGACTAACAGACTTGTCCATCCAACTAGTTTGTATTAGAGGCAGGATTTAAACTCATGTCTACCTAAATTTAAGACCAACTCTCTAGCTGTCTCTTTAGGGAGCTGAGAATGGAAAGAGAAAATACAAAAATACCTACAAATTTTTAAAAATCCTCTAAGTAATTATTCTTCTAAATATAAATGATACAGACACAATTTGAATGCCTGTCTTTTGAAATCACAGTATCATATGAGGGAAAATATTTAATTCAAAATTATTTGGCAGGGGAATCTGGTTTGGCAATTTTAGGGTGCATATATAGGAGGAATAACAGTATAGAGATAAAATAGATTAGGCAGGATAATTTTAACTTGGAATTTTATTGAAGCTATGTCATATCTTCTTCATGATCCTTAATGTTAGGAAGTTTCATAAAGATTAGTACATTGCCTCTTTGGAATGATTTTAGAACTCCTTACCCAAAACCATTTTCCTCATTGCCCTGTCACTGGTACCTAACATCTCATCATAGAAATTCATTCTTTTGGCTTATAGAAGTCTTTTAATTTTCCAGAATTCCTTGACTTGGGAAGAAGGTACAGGATAATACCCTAGTATCATCATCAGTAAATATTTTATTTATTTTTTCAGAGTAATTATTTTTATTTTTAACTTTGTACATTTTTTTCCATTGTAGTATGTTTATTTATTTTTTTAATACACATTGCTTTATGAGTCATTTTGGGAGAGAAAAATCAGAACAAAAGGGAGATATCATGGGAGAGGCAAAAACAGAAAGAAGTAAACATAGCATATATTGATTTATATTCAGCTTTCTTAGATCTTTTTCTGGCTTCAGATGGCTTTTTCTGTTTAAAGTCTATTAGAATTACGCCAGATCACTGAACTGCTGAGCAGAATCAAGCCTTTCAAAGTTGATCGCTGCAAATTCTTGCTGTTGTTGGATGCAATGTATTCTGGTACTTCTTGTTTCACTCAGCATTAGTTCATGTAAATCTTTCCAGGTCTTTCTATAATCAGCTTGTTAGTCATTTTTTATAGAAAAACAATATTCCATTACCTTCATATACCAGAGCTTGTTCAGTCATTCCCCAATTGGTGGGCATCCATCTTTGGGATTCCAATTCTTTTCTACTGTTGCTACCAATATTTTTGCGCATGTGGTTCCTTTACCCTCCTTTATGATTACCTTGGGATACACAAGCAGTGAATTTTTTAACAGTGACAAATGAATGACTTCTATGAGAGGAATAGTCTTACACAGAATAGATACTTAAGAAGCATAGACAGGGATGAGACTGATGTAAGAAAGGAGATGAAGATAAGGAAATAATAGGGTCCCATAAGGAGAATATCTAAATGATAAATTTTGGTAAAATCTGTCCACAAGTTTCCTATTCACAAATATTTGGATAAATGAGTAGAAGAATGGGGAAGATCTATGAAAAGGTTTCCCCTTGTATGTATTAACCACTTACATAGTATACATGAGCAAAGGAGAACAAAATCCTTTGTTTTTTTTTTTTGTTTTTTGTTTTTTGGAAGAAGGGGATGGATAACTTTTATTTGTGTAATAAAAATGGTAACATTGTAGTCATTCGGCAGGGGGTACTTCCTTTGCCCGGGGCTTTCTTCCTCCTCCTCATCCTCCTCTTTCTTTCACCCTCAATAGGTCATGATCAAGCCCCAGGCCAAGGATATGCAATTGGCTCAGCCAGAGGTACAGGATGGCTACCACATAAAGGCTGAGGTCTAACTGTGGTCCAAATAAAAGCAGAGTTTCCAAAACGTCCTCCAGGTAAAAGCCAACAGTCTGCTGCTCTGCCATACCCAACAGGAGCAGAGGAAGGGGGTTATATATAGGTTTTCTCATGGTACTTTTTACTGTGCCCTTCTGGCCATCAGCATTTCCCGAATGTTGTCCTCTGCATCCTTCACACTGCGCTCAAGGTATGATTTTCTCTGTTCAAGTTCCTTAATTTTTTCTTCTGCTATTTTCTGTTTCTCTAAAAGCTGGTTGTGAATTACCTCCTTGGACTGAAGAATAAACATTCTCCCTACACCTTCATACATGTGAGTCTCATCTACCAAAGTCATAATTTCTGTATCTGTAAGATGTGCATGCTTTTTTGTTCTATTTAGTTGTTCGATCTGTATATCTGCAAGCTTCACCTTCTGCTGAGTATCAATAACTTTGGCTTGTAGTTCTGTGAAAGCCTTCTTCAACTCCAGATCCACGGGGGCAGCCATCTTGATTCCAACAAAATCCTTTGGATTTTGAATAATTCCTTTGAATGATATTAAAATGTTTGGAATATGTTATATATATTCCTCGAACCCAAAATGTCAGAAAGAATTTGAGGATAATCTCTCTTTACACTTATTGGCAATGAACTCTAGAATCATTCCCCTCAGCCTTAAGATTCTCCTGAATCTTAGCTTCTGACTATAGATGAAAGCATTTAGAAACTTCAGGGACAAGCTTTCACAAGTGACTTTTAAAGACTGTTTCTAAAGTGACTGAATTTGGGTAATGCAGTTGGAAAGGTTACATCCATCTCCCTATTTTACACACACACACACACATACACACACACACACACACACACCACATGGTTCATATCCTTTTGAGAAAGTTAGCATCCACTGTGACATTATCCATGTGGTAGCTAAAGGAATTGTCAGTAGCTTCTCCAAAATGCCTGATACTTCTCAACACAAATGGAGTATTTAGCCATGCAGTTGTCCAAGTCATGTGCACAAATGAGAAAGTCTGGGTTTTAAAACTTTACATGAGAGCTATTTGGCAAATGTAGACCCAGGGACAATTAGAAAATTTGGCTCAGGAAGCTAAACATCCATGGCAGTTTGCATGATGTTAGTGCTTATGCTATAGAGTTTCAATGCCTAATGTTAACAGTTACCATTTTAGGAATTTGCAAATGGTTAAAGTTATTTTCTATATATGGAAAGAATTCCCCTTCAACATCTCATTGACTTTAGGGATGAATTCCTCATTTACCTCTTTACCTGCCTGATTCAGCCTCTTTTCTTTGTTTCTTATGTTACAATTTTTTTTCTATTCATCTTGATAACTGTTTTCAAGGTCTCCTTGGTATACAGTATCTATAAAAATTTTGTCATTCAGTTATTTCCAGTCAAATCTGACTCTTCATAACTGCTTTTGGGTTTTCTTGGCAAAGGTATTGGAGTAGTTTGCCATTTTGTACTGCAGGTTATTTTACAAATCTACAAACTAAAGCAAATAGGCTCAAGTGACATCTAGGCTCCCATAGCTAGCAAGTGTTTGAAGCCAATTTTGAATCCAGACCTTAGGACTTCAAGCCCAGCATTCTATCCACTGCCCCACTCAGCTGCCAAAACATAGAGTGCTAAAGTTAAAACACAAATATGTCCCTAATCTCTTTCATTTCTTAAGCTCAAGACTGATATCTTTGGTAGTATTTTCTACGTGCCATATGAAAGTGCTACTGTAGCCATTAAAATAATCAAAACAAGGTAAGGTAGTAATCAGTTGTCTTAATAAGTATTGAGAGGTCCTCTGCCCCATTTCAGATAACATATCTTCAGAACACAGCTGATATCTGCATTGTTCTTAGGTGGGCTTCATTTTTCTAGGAGCCACATTGTCTTATCCCCTCTTCCTATCAACTTGCCTGGGTACAGTAATAAACCAGTATCTTAATTTGTGGATCTACAGTATCAGCTGTTGGAGAACAATACATATTTTCTTTTTCAGAATATTCAGTTTTCTTTTCTGAGAATAGTCTTGTATTTATTACTTAGCTCCAAGTAATCACTAGATCTTTATTTTCTTCTTACTGTAATTTGCTTCCACTCTCCAGTCCCTTTCAAAGATTGCAATTTTTCCCTATCTTTGAAGATCTTTTTTTCTTTATGTTATATTGAAATTGTTTTGTGTTTTGTGTTTGTCTGTTTTGTTTCATTTTTAACTTGGTGTCTCCTGGAATCCTTTAATTTTTAAATAGTATTTTATTTTTCCAATTATATGTAAAGACAGTTTTTAAGATTCCAATTAATATAAAACTTTGCATTTCAAATGTTCTTTTCCCCTTCTCTGCTCCTTCCCTAAGATAGCAACCAATTTTACATAGGTTTTATATATATGAAATCATGTAAAACATATTTCTGTGTTAACATGTAAAAGAAGAAACAGAACAAAAGGAATTTTTGTTTTGTTTTGTTGTTAAGAAAAATTTTTCATATACCTTATGGTACTTTGGATAGATTGCTGACTTGAATGAAGAAGAATTGGGTTCTAATTTATAATCAGCAAAGAACATTTATGACAGCATGGTACAAATGCCATATCTTAAGGATGCCATTTCAAGCAATGTTTCACCATTAGAATTGATGTAATATAGCTTCTAGGGGAGACAGCAATAATTTTAAGGTCTCCTTGATGGGAGTGAATCATGAAACTAGATTTGGGGTCTCAGACTCTGAAAAGTCTGGGGAAAAGCACAAATTCCCAGACAAGCTTTTTCTAAGTTAAGTAGCATCATTCAATTGGGGATCTTGGTCAAATCACCCTCCATTGATCTTTTGGGGGTGGCCAGGATCCTCTTCAGGAAATTCTAGGCTCTGGGAAAAAGCCTTCAAAATGATTTTATTCAATTGGTGTTCTGGGCCTGATAGTCCTGTTGAGTGGCTTGAAACCCCAAGATAAGTATTCTCTTTTCAACTGGAAATCTAGGCCTGGATTCTCATTCAATTTTCAATGGAAGCCCAAGCCTCAGACCACCAATAAAAGACAATTTTGAACTCCAAATCTTTGCAGAAGTCGGAAGCAGGATTATGCTTTGCCAAGGGACTTAGGACTCTTGCCTGCTATGAAGACATTCTCTTCTCAGTGCTAACCTTTTGTTATTTCTCTGCCAGGATCTCTTGCCACGAAGAAGTCTGTCTTCCTAGCAAAGCTGGTTTCTCAGTGCCAATAAAAAAATCCCTTTTACCATTCAGACTTTTTTGGGTTCGCTCACACTGGATCTGTGCAATGACCAGAGGGTCTCACATCTCAATTCTCTACCCCTAGACCCGCATCATCTGATCCTAAAGGGCTTCTGTTCTAACAGTCTGTCAATGATTCTAAATCTTCTGGCTTTGGAATCTGATCCTGACTCCCTCTGATCTAAGAATGCTATTGTTTTGTCAATGATTGTTAAATTCTTCTTTCCTAGGAATATAATAATATTTATTTTCTTAGACTTAAGAGTAGATATATTAGTGATCCTGAGACTGTTATTCTAATAATCTGCTTGGTCAGTAATTTTAAGTCTTCTGGTCTTAGAATAGGCCTATAAACATTACTGTCTATTGGTCAGTGATAATCAAATTCTTGAGACCATTCCTTGGTTCTACCTTTAGGCCATAAAATTAGCATGTCAATGACATCAACTGGATAAATTTGTCTCCTTGCTTCTGTTTCTTTGCTAAATTCTTTTGGAATTTAGACCCTTCAATTGGCATTACAATTACAATAGACTTTGCCCCTTGACTTGGATATGGATTCAAGCCTGCAAATTCTCTTGAGACACCTTGAGACACCAGTCTTGTCCCCCAATCTTTTGGGATCCCTTCCCAACCTCAACAGAATCATTAGGCTAAAGGGTAATTAATCCATTAATTTAATATTAATCCATTAATAATGCTATGGCCCTTGGCAAGACACAGCCTCAGTTTCCAAATCTGTAAAATAATTATGTTAATAGCAACTAGTTTCCAGGTTTGTTGTGAGGATCAAATGAGATAATATTCGTAAAGTGCTTTGGAAACCTTAAAATGCTATAATTAATATTTGCTATTATTATTGCCTTCATTTACTTTGACATGTATAGAGGCCTTCCCTCTCCCTCCCCCACCTCCCTTTCAGATTCTTTCCTATAAGGGAAGCTAAAGTGCTATGAAATCTAGAAAGTGAGAAAGATGTTTCCTTCAGGGACTCTATTGCCTTGGCATACAAAGAAGCACCAGGTTAAAATCTTTTTTGTTTTCAGGGATGATAAAGGAAACTTGGAATTACAGAAGTTCACCTATAAAGACAGCTCAAAAATCTAATCCCAATATCTACCCCCATTATATACTTGAGTAAACTGAGATAATAGGAATATTAAATGATTTTTCCAGGGTCACAGAAGGTAGTTAGTGTCAGAGCCAGGGCTAGAATGTGCTGGGTTCCTCTACTGCACCTCCATTCCCCTCCCTCCTCCCCCAACCCACCAGGGATCATTAATAGCACTGTTGGTGGTGTTTTTTTAAATGATGGAAAAAACAGAAATGATCAAAATGTAATCCACTGCAGAAAAGTCTTATGACACAATCCATCTTTATAAAGTGAACTTGAGCATAACAACTCTGCAGAGGGTAAAAGTAAATCAGAAAACTATGGTACAGTGGCATAAATAGGTCATTAAAGGGGGTTGAGGAGCTTATCATTGCATTCATTCCCCACCTCCCCTTTTTTGCTCCAATAGTTATTATTACCATCTGTTTTGCAAAATCAAATGAATGACAAACCAGAAGCAAAGTAAGAACCCAGGCCTAGAGGTCAAAATAATATTCCCTTAATGGAAGAAAATACTTTGCTTCTCATTCCAGTGCTCATTTCCCAAGAGAATACCACAGCAAGCAAGCTTATTCTTGAAAGAGCAGAAACAGAATCAGCAAACAACATTTATTATTGTATGGTACAAATGTCATATCTCAAGGATGCCATTTCAAGCATTGCATCACAAATAGAATTATTAGGCCAAAGGGGACTTTAGAGATCTTTGCATCTAATGCATTATGAGTAAGGAAACTGAGGTGGGAAAAAGTGAAAGACTTTTTCCACTATCACAACTTTAATTAATAACCTTGTTTGATTCACTACTCTGAATTTTGTCTTCCAAAATCAAAGAAATTAAATAAATAGCCATTAAGCACTGACAATGGTCAAGACTTTTGGCAATATCCAAGGATCTTACAGACAAAAAATGAAATAGGTTTTACTTTCAAGTATCTTACATTTTATGTATATAAAATATTTGCATATAGGTATATAATGCATGTATATAGAACTCTGTGCATTTGTGTATATATATTAATATGTATGTGTATAATATAACAATACAAGTTATATCTTTATATATAGTTAATTACACATATTGTAATTCTGTGTGTGTATTCATTTTTGTTATTGTTGTGAAATCATTTCAGTACTGTTTAATTCTGTGACCTTGGCAAAGATATTAGAATGTTATACCATTTCTTTCTTCAACTCACTTTACTTTTTAAGTCTGACAAGTTTAAGTGATTTGCCCAGTGTCAAACAGACAGTAAATGTTGGAAGGGTTTCTTGCATTCTATCCACTATACCACTAATATATGCATGCACACAGCCACTCACCCATATCATTGTAGATTTTAAAAGCCAGGGTGAGGAAATACATATACATGATATCAGTACATGCATGCATGCATACATGTAAATATATGTGCCTCATGAAACATATAAATATAAAAATACAGCAATGTATAAACATCTATTTATGTGTGTTATATATGTATATACATACACACATTAAATAGTAAATGGAGACATTAAAGAATAATTGAAGATTCTTAGGTACTTGAAAATATGATAGAGGGAGAGGAGTGCCATGGTATGATAATGTTTGGGGATTTTCAGTTTTGCAGTTATGTAGAGAGTGGATTAAAGAAAAGTGGAACTGGAAATAGGGAGATCAATTTGGAGGCACTTACTAGTAGAGGTGAGAGAAAATGAGGGTCTAAATTCAGGTTGAAAGTTTGTGAATAGAGAGAAAGGAAGAGTTGTGAGAGCTGCTGTAGAGAAAGAACCAACAATACTTGGAAACCCATTAGATGTAGAATACCAGGGAGAGGGAAGGACAAGTGTTACTCCAACATTTTCAGCAATTAGAAGCATCAGCAGAAATAGAAAATAGTGAAGAAAAGATGGTTTAAGAGGGAGAAATCTAAGTATAACACAGTTTGGTTTAGGAAAGTTTTATGAAAATCCTGTTATAATTTTTTATAATGGAAGATAGTTTGTAAAAATATTTTAATTTTCATACCATTAAAATAAATTACAATTTAAAATGCTTTCCCCTAAATGTATTCTAAGAAAAGCATTATTTTCTTTACAAGCCTGTACTACCACTAGAAGGTTGACTGGGATAGATAAATGTATACATTAACTTGAAATATGGTTTGATGTGAAATAAATAGTTTTATACACAAAATACACCTTTATTCATTAGATATGAAGCGGTAACTTCATAAGTCAATGGAATTCTCTGGTATGAAAACTCTGACTCTGTGATTTCATTTGGGGTTTTCTTAGCAAAAACACTGGAGTTGTTTTGTCATTTCCTTCTTCACTTCATTTTTCAGGTAAGGAAACTAAAGTAAACTGGGTCAAGTACTTTCCCAGCGTCACACAGCTGGTATCTGAGGCTGGAGTTGAATCCAGGAATATTAGTCTTCCTGACTCCAAACCCAGCACTACATCCACTCTACCACCTAGCTACAGCTCGTACATGTCTTGGGCTGGATTTGAATTCAGGTCCTCCTGACTCCAACCCCAGTACTCTACCCACCATGCTCTTAGCTGGCTGCCATTCTAAACTAAAGATCCAAAATAGTGTCATCAGAGCCTTAGAAAGTTTATGCCAAGTTTAAGTTGGAGGGGTGGGGCGATGAAAGGGGTGGGCTGGGGAGTGAAGAGGGAGTTGAGAAGGAAATAGCATCAAATTATCTAAGATCAGAGACCGCTTTTCTCTGTTGTGTTCCTGTATCCTTAGCCAAGAGTTTGATCTCTAGTTGATGAATAGATTGCATATGGACAGCATAAGATAAAAATGATCTCCTTCTGCTCTTTCCCAGATGCAGATGTCCTGGCCTCGACCCGTATTTCTAATTTCGGCCCCAGTTCACATCAATGCAAGGTCCCATCCCCTCTGTCACACTGCCTTGGCGTGCTCTGGGATTTCCTGAGCTTGCTGCTATACGGAAGCTCTAGGAAGAGCTGTCTCGTGGCCTTACTGAAGCAATCAGATCAACCCAGCTTGAAATGGCAATGAGAGCCGGACACAAGCCAAATGGGCAAACAGATGGGTAATAATCCCATATTTTATAATGTGAGCCAACAGAGGTTTGTTCAGCAGAACTGAAATCTCTGGTGAGCGCAGACCAGTGCAGTTTTATGTAGTTTAAATTCAAGGAGTTTTCTGTATTTCCCTGAATGAGATGGCAAGTTGACATTCTTATTTAGAATAGTAAAGAAAGGTTTTCTCCAGGGGATACCAATTGAGCAGCCCCTGTTTTGTTTTGGAATTATTATGGTGCTGTCAGTAAGTCTGAAGCCTTCCCATAACTAGAATGCCTTTATTCAAAATTTTAACATGAAAATAGAGCACCAAGTCTGTTCTAACCTGACATATCTTCCCATTTCTAACTAGTTTTGGAGGGACTGAGGTTAAACCCAAGAGATAACCTAGGGGTTCCACAGAGCCATGGGGTCTTGCTCAGTGCCATTGTATGCTTAAAGAAAAGGCACCTACTTTTCAGTGTCAACCCTAAAAAACAGGGTTGGATATGGAAAATCATTTGAAAATTGGGATTTTAATGTCCCACAGAATTCCCACCCCACACATACACACACTTTAGAATTTCCAAAATGTGGTGACTAAGGTTTGGAGAAAGGAATCATCCCATACCTCTGAAAATACATTGCTGGGCCCTCTATAATATAGTCTCAGAAGATGTTTCTTGGCTACAACATCTTGTCTCTAGGAGATATTGTCAGGCTTGTGAAAAGATTCAATAAAGTCTTGGGGGCATGATTCTGAGCATGAGATAGGAAATGGCGACCATGGGCATGGGAATTGAAGAATTCATGGAGAAGAAAGATAACTCCTATAATTAACTTTCAAATGGAACATTTTCTTTAGTTTTTTATAGCCTTTTTATTAATAAAACATATGCATGTGTAATTTTTCAACATTGACATTTGCAAAAAATTCTGTTCCAAATTTTCCCCTCCTTCCATCCACCTCCTCCTCTAGATAGCAGGTAGTGCCATACATGTTAAATATGTTAAAGTATATGTTAAATATTATATATACATATAATATATATATACACACACACACACATATTTATACAGTTATTAGAAATAAGGTAAAAATAACCTGAGAAAAAAACAAAAATGCCAGCAAACA
This sequence comes from Antechinus flavipes, assembly GCF_016432865.1. Taxonomy (NCBI): domain Eukaryota; kingdom Metazoa; phylum Chordata; class Mammalia; order Dasyuromorphia; family Dasyuridae; genus Antechinus; species Antechinus flavipes. Next base: position 544,522,151 of record NC_067398.1, read on the forward strand.
ATAACGGAAAAAGTAAAAATGCTATGTTGTGGCCCATAGTCATTTCCCAGTGTTCTTTTGCTGGGTGTAGCTGGTTCGGTTCATTACTGATGAATTGGAACTGATTTGGATCTAAATGGAACATTTTCTCCTAGATATGCAAACTTTTGGGGAAATTTGTTTTTTCTTTGTGTTTAATAGTTTACCTTTCATTTGATGTTTTGGGGAATTTTGTAAGAAAACAAAACAAAACAAAAAACAGATTTGTAAAGAAACTCCTTCTACCAAAATAATTCCAAAACTGCTCTTAACTGGCTTTCTTAAATAGTTTCCTAGAGCACTGAGAAATCAAGTGACTTTTCCAAAGTCACACTGCAAGTATGTGTCAGAGAACTTGCATTAAAGATTTTCTGACTCCTCAGCTACCTATCTTTTTTTATTGTCCTTATCCTGACTCTCTTTACAACCAATCACTATTCAATTTTTACAATGACCAAAGATATCCAATTTTGTAATGATATGTGAAATCTGTAGTTCATTCAACATTTAATATAAGAAGTTCTACTTAACTGCAACGTTGAAAGGATATTTAACAAGAATAGTGTTCAGGTAGATGAAGCTTTTCTGGTCTCCAGTTCTGCTCATCTGCTAAGTGTGTAGTCAGCTGCCTTTGGGACATTCTCCAAATCTGAAAGGGCACTTACCACATGTGAATGGACTTTCATATACTCCTTGATGATAGGAAGGCACATTACTATGAAATTTTTAAGATTTTAGCTGACTTTTCAGTCATCTAAGTCCTAGGAACAGCTTTTAGGGAAAGACCCAGCCAACTCTACAAAGTTAGGTAATGAGGAATAGTGACTTTATCATATTCTCTTCCTCTAGATTTTCACAAAACTAATCCCCAGACTCAGAGATCATAAGAAAAATCATACTCAGAAAGCCAAAGAAGAAGCCCCAGATTAATTAAGGAAAGGCTATTACTGGATTTTATCAAGGACATATCAACCTGATTTTTCAGCCAATCTCAGTTTTGGAAGAGTAAAATTTTAAATGGTTATTTATACAGATATATCTATATCTATATCTATAGATATATATGATAGTATATATCGCAAACATATCAGGAAGAATATAATAGCACCAACAAACCCAACCACCTCTGGGTGATTCAACAAACCACTGTCACTTGCGCAAATGACAGCTGAATAACTGACTAGAAAGAAATGGATAGGGAAACTACTAACTCTTTCCATTTTGCATTTCTTTGATTTTATAAAATTTACTGTGTAAATTTATTTAAATTTGATATATCTTTTCTGCCTGTGTTCTCTAGAGTATTTCTTCCACTTTTAGGGAAAGACATTTGTAAATTAACTATTTCCCAGTGCTTTCACATTATTTAAAGCATTTGAGAAGTGCATCTGAACAATGTAGAATTGATCTTCCAAGTAATCTTTGTCCTTTTTTAAGTACATGAATTTTATATCTGCCTCTTCCTCCAATTCTTTTATGGCAGCTTTCTTAATAAGCTTCATTTTGTTTCATTTTATTTTTTGTGACATGTAAGGAAAGCATGCCATCAAAGATATGGGGGCACAGGATTAAGCAAATTAGAATAAATTAAAAACATCAAGTGATAATCTTTAGCAATTAGATAGAGCTTTAAAGTTTGCAAAATACAATTTTTATGTGATTTGATTCTCATAACAACTTAAGAGGAAGCATTATTACCTTCATTTTACTGAAGAGGAGACTGAGGCAGACAGTGAATAAATGTGAAAGTAGCAAAGAAAACTGGCTTCAGGGATCAGGTCCAACACTTTATTTAATATATAGATAGATTTAGGTCCAGAAAAGTTAAGTGACTTGCTCAATCATACATGTGATAAGGAGCAGAGCAAGAATTTACATTTAAGATCCCTGACTCCAGGGCCTGAGCTATTTCTATTAAATGATGCTGTCTGACCTTCAGTCACTAAAATAAGTTTACATTTTTCAGTATTTTCAAAGAAGGCACAATGAGTACAAATATTTTAAAAATGTTTTCATCAAATATGACCAAAATACAAAATATTTTGGCTTCTAAAATCATAAATTATCTGGAAAATTCACTTTGGTAGAGTTCTTCATTGCTGATGATGCCCAATAAGAGTGCTAATTATGTGAGTATTGCCTTCCTCTCATGTATTACTTCTCACTGTTAATACACATATATATTAGGAAGTTCTTAATTATAAAATAAATAATATCCAAAAATTTCCTTGGAAAGCAATGTGGGTTTTAGCTTGGGAAAGAAAGAAGGATAAAATTCATAATAAAGAACTATCAGTTAAAATGAGTGGTTGGTAAGAATTTTTGACTAACCTATCTATATGATTGCTTCAATTTTTCAGTCTAAAAAGAACCTGAAGGAATGAGTCTGGAAAACTTCAGGCAATTTTGAGCTCAGCAATATTTTGAATGCAGGAGTTCAGTCCAAACAAAACATTAACCCTGAGGCTATAACACAGTGCTACCTAATGGTTCCATATTATTTCGAGCATTTGATTTTTCTTTTTGATACTGTAAAGCTAAAAGTTTATGTTACCTAGTCAAAATTTGTCACCCCTGAAAACACCTTCAAAGGTTCCTAATTGAGTTTTAAAGTATATTGTGCCTCCCACATATTTGCTGTTGACATCTCTCAAGACTGCTGTGAGGATTCTAAGAATCACAAAAAGGAATGAAGCAAGACATAAAATACTCCTTTGGTGATGGAACTTGCTCTGTCCAAATATGCATCTGTACTGTCCCAGTTTCTCCAGTTCTGTGGCTCACAGCGATTCCTCTTCAGAAATGTTCTCTTTACCTCTGGGTTACATCGATCAGTTCAGGAAAGCTTTCCTGGTGGATTTTCTATGGTGTTTCCATTTTAACAACAAAACCTGTGAGCTAATACTCTTCCCTAAGCGCTGCTAATGCACTTTTGCCAGTGACACTGTAGTGATAATCACCTGTCATTTACACAGGAAGAAAAGAAGCTGCTTTTCTCCTGTGGCTTTTATGTACATGGCAGACAGTAGGTTGCATGATTTGTATTTAAAGGGCTAGGGACCAGCTACAGGGGAGTGTCTGATATTTGCAGAACTTCTCGCTACTTGGTCTCCAGTTTGCTTTTATGTTTTATCCTGTGGATAATCTTAATTCCCACAGTTCTTTAGCTGTTTGCAAGTCCTTCTCCCTAAAGAACACTGGCAAAGTGCAGTGTGTACTTGCAATGAAAGAAACCATCTCGGCTCCCCTTTGGAACCCTGGAATCTGAACCTTGGGAAAGAGGCAATAGGTAGGGTACTCACATCCAGAGTTTCCATTGGCAACTCCAGCAGAATGGCATGATGTCTGCTTAACAGCTGATGTAGAAATGCCTTTCCATATGTAAAGTTCTGCTTCCAACCCACAAAAGACACTGAGGATAAACCTTCTATTTTCTTTTTTTTCTTTTGTTGAATACCCAATGGGTCAAGGGAAAGTGTGGGATGCTTTTTTAAAAATGCACTTATAATTTTGGATCCAAGCTGTGAAAATACCCATTGGAGACAACTGTTCTCTCATGGGCTAGCCTTGAATAAACAAGCCCAGCTCTGTGTGATATCACTCCTTTACCAGATTCTAGCACTCAATTGGTGACTTGCCATGGTTACTTGCATTTTAAACCAAAGGCCCCCTTTCCTTCCCTTGGCCAAGATTCCTGTTTGCTTGGCAGTGACTCCTGCTCATTTGAACTTTAGCCCTCTTTTAATCCCCACCAAATTTTAGTCTAAAAGAACCTTTCACTGACACCTTTTGTTACACTTGGGGATTTTTTCTTTGCCTGTGAGAACCAGCTTGGGGAACTGGTCACTGGAAAGAGCTCAAGGGTCTCTCTTCCTTCCCTTAAGTAGTCAGTAGCCAGCAATGACAAGCTGTTGTTTTTGGTGGGATCTTTTTTTCTTTTTCTTTTTTCTTTTTTTCCTTTTAATCAAGAAAGCACAAGATGTTGGCTGTTTCCTAAAATAAGACAAAATGTTTTCTTTAAAAAAGGAGAGAACATACACATATAAACTCTAATGGCTAGATATGGGGAGATAGGGATTCACTGTTCTCTTCCAGAAATTGTTTTTCTTAAATTCTTCTGAAAATAACACACAGTCTAGAATAAAATTCACTACTTGTTGGATCTTCAACCCAATCCTAACTCACACCACAAACACACTTTAGTTAGGCCATACCTTGAAAATCCTTGTCACAAAATGTTTTTCTTTCAACAACTCTAATTACTACTTTCTTTCTCTGTCAAATTTCTCATTCACCCATTCCCACTGAGCCTGTCCCTCACCAATCCATTTATTCAACCCTTCTTGCTTTAGCCAGTTCATTACTCAAATGATAATTATCCTTCATTCTCCAAAATGACATCACTATGTTTGAATCAAGTTATCTCATGTCTAGCTATGACTGATCAGATCGATATGAACTTGGAAGACTCTACCAAAATTTTGGCACAAATAGTCTTTATGGACATATGGGGTAGATTTTGTAACTTTGATCATCTTGTGTTTCTTTTGAGCTACTTCATTTCTATTTTGCTCACCTGTCATGCAATTAATCAAATGATGTCTATATGAGAGGCAGCATGACACAATGGGAAAAAAATGCTAGATTTGAGATTGGAAGACTTGAATTCAAATTACAGCTCTGCTACTTTTCATGTCCTACTAAATAGAGTTGGAGGAAATCACAATACTATGATGATTGCAATCTCTACAAATTAATACTTGTCCAAATTCACCTGAGCCCTCACTATAGCCATGCAATCCTCCTACTGGTTTCTAATTAATTCTTGCAGTAGCTAGGTGGAGCAATACATAAAATCCCAAGCTTGAAGTGAAGAAGACCTGAGTTGAAATCCAGCTGCAGATGCATTTGTGACTGAGCAAGGCATCTAACACTTTTTGCTTTAGTTTCCTCATCTATAAAATAAGCTGGAGAAGTAAGTGCAAACTATAGTATTTTGCCAAGAAAAATCTCAAAGGGGATCATAAAGCATTGGACATGACTGGAACTACTGTACAAAAACTTAATTCTTTATTCCTTTCTCCATAATAGTAGTTCCAAACCTTTTCATTTATCCTAAAGCTATGCTTTCTTCACCTTTTGAAATGAGGATAATATCACTTTGTACTTTTTTGAAAAAACTGAAGCCATTTTTTCCTAGCAATCTTCCCTTCCTCTTCATTCCTCTCTCTAATTAAGAGACATACCTTGTACAGACCAAGATCATCACCTATCCTGCTATCCCCAATATGCATACTTCATCCCATCCCTCTGGTCTTCTTTTAAAAAGTGGGCTCCTATTTTCCCTTATCATCTCTTTGAAACCTGATTAGCATCACCACTGAATTAAAATTGTTCTTTCCAAAGTTACTATCTCTTAATTGCCTAATCTGGTGGCCTTTGCTCCATCCAATCCTTCTAGATTTCTTTGTAGCATTTAAAAGTGCATAGAAATATGAGATAAGACACTGTTACCTTTTTCCTTCCTTTTGTTGAAAGTAAAACCCAAATCTGATTCATCGTGATAATAGAAAAACCTACTACAGTGGGAGATTCGTTGTTTTAAGTGACTTGGTTTATCTCCCCCCCCCCCAATTAGCAATGTCCTAGTTAATTGAAAGCAGTGAGAAAGATTAGCTTTTAGAAGTGGATTTAGCTGAAAAGACCTGACCTGTCCATCATAAAACTTACTAACCTCCCAAGCTCATCACTGAGTTCATCAAATTCAACCATCCAAAGAAATTTATTGTCCTTGACTATCCTTGTTCTACACTTGGACCAGGTATAAACCAAGATCCAGGCTGAAAACAAAGGATGTAATTTTGACCTTTCTAGTCTTACCTTCTATGTTATAATTTTTTTTCTATATGAGTAAACATTTAGCAAAGAGTGGTGATTAATGAATAGTGTATTGTTAAGGAGCAGCTAGGTGACACAGTGGACAGAGTCAAGAAGACTCATCTCCATGTGCTGAGACATTTAATAGCTATGGGACCCTGAGAAAATAACTTAAAACTGTTTGCCTCAGTTTCTTGATCTGGAACACAAACTGGAGAAGGAAATAGCTGATCATACCAGTATCTTGGCCAAGAAAACCCCAAATGGGGTCACAAAGAGGTACACACACTTTAAAAACTACTCAGTGAGGTGAACCTTAAAGGATGTCTCTAATGTAGTACCAGAGAACTCTGCCCCAATCCTGTTCTGTTAGAAATATTTATCAATAATTTGAAAAGAAGTATCAGTAGAATGCTTTAATAAAAAAGGATTAACATTAACAACTAGGAGTTCTCTAGCATCTATGATATTCTAAATCCTGGTATACTTCCCTAATAAATAAATGATCAGTCCTGAATAAGTAAGGGTACAATCCAGCCTTTGGCAATAAGAAAAATTCACACAATGGGTCTGATATTTCCCCTGGTATTGGAGTATTATTGATAACCTTGGAGAGAACACTTTTAATTGTTTGATGGAGGCAACAACTGGATTTCATGGAGTTGAGAAGTGAATGGAAAAGGAGGAAATTAAGGCCATGAATATACATGATCTTTACAATCCAACTGTGCAATAGATAATGGAAATAAAATGATAGAATGAAAAAGTAGCAGGATCAAGGGAATGGTATTGGCCTAAACAAAAGGGCCATGTTTTATTTTTTCCCTCAGGAAATGGCAGAAAAAAGAGAATGGGCAATAATGAATTCAAATATTCAAAGTGAATGCTATGCTTTTGATTGATGATAATTATTTAATGATAAAAGTCTAGGTTTAGAAAATTGTAAGGAATGGCATGGGTCACTTAATGCTACTTTTAAGTATACAATGAATCTCTTCTAAAAATTCTTGATGATTGGCTATCTAATCTTAAACAATCAATCAGCATTTATTAAGCTCCTATTTTGCTAGGCATTCTACTAAGTGCTAGAGATTCAAATACAACAAATGAAACTATTTCTACTAACAACTCTGCTTGAAGACATCCAGGGATAAGAATCTCATTATTTTGCAAGATATTAGCATCCATTTTTAAATTTTAAATGGTGAGATTTTCCCCTTATATTTCTAACTGTTGTTCCTAGTTAGTCAAAACAAGTCAAATCCCTCATCCACATAACAACCCTTATATATTTGAAAGCTAATGCTAATAATGTTAATAGCATGTCCCCTCTAAGGTTTATTATCTTAATACCTTCAACATTCTTGATTTTTTCTTTCACTTATGCTCTAGCTTATCATTGTCACTTCTAAAATATCCCTAACTTGACTATCACCTTCATCAATATGGACGTTAGATTTTTATTATTGTAGCCCAAAATCACATTAGCTGCTAAAAATTGCTGATGATGAGTATATTAAGCTTACTGTCCATTGAAACTCTTAAGTCTTTGAGATTCTTTTTAATGAGCTGCTTTCTCACCATCCCACTTATACACATGGCCATCCTATACTTATGTTAATTCATTTTTGGAACCCAAAGATAGGGGATTTCATTTGCCTCTTATAAACTTCATCTTTTTTGCAACAGACAACTAATCTACTTGGATGTTATTGGATCCCAATTCCATTATGGAATATATTAATTATTCCTTCTAGCTTTATGTCATTTAAAATTGTATAAATATCCAAACCATACCTTCATCCATTTCATTTTTTTAATTGTATAGAATAGAGCCAAGTTGAAATCACTGAAATAACTTTACTAGTTATCACCTCTTAGGTTTGCATTTTTTTTATTCTATTCCATTAGATGTAGGAATATGCTTAATGTGATTATACATATATTACCTATACCTAATTGATTGCTATTTTGGGGAAAAGGTAGAGACATGGAAGGGAGGAAAGGAGAACAATTTGGCTTGTTCTTAGAAAGATGAACATTGAAATCTAGTTTTACATGTAATTTTTAAAAATATTATCAAAATTAAAAAAAATTATTGCTATTAAAATTAACAATTCCTGAATTGTCAGTCAACAATTTCTGAAACCACCTAACAACTAAGAGCATAAAATTTAATTCTGTTGTGCATATGTAACACCATTTTTGTAAACAAGGATATCCTAAGGAACCTTGCCAAATTCCTTACTAAAATGATATTAATCTGTCCACAACATTCTCATGTACTGGCAATCCAGTAACTCACTGAAGAAAAGGAAAAGCATACAGATCTAGAAGAACTTATTCTCTTGCCCTACCCTACGCTACCCCAAGTATTTGAAAAGGAATTTACTCAAGTTTATCCTAGTATTTGTATGATACACATGAACTAAAAGAATACCCTGAACTTTCTACATTTAACACACTTTCCCCTTGTCATGACCTTCTTCTTTCTTAGTTTTTTATTGAACATTTTATCTTTATTGTTCGAAATATAGAAGCTCTTCCCCTATTTCAGGAACTCCACACATATAACTTGCTTATAATGAACCCATGACCTCAGTGTTTCTTCTTTCAATGCTTCCAAGCTCTCAGCTTGAATAATCTCTTCTAAAATGCTACCATGAATAGATTTCAAACTCATTGGTCTACAGTTTGGATTACCATTATTTTTTTTTTCAAAATTGGGACTTTTCTTCCATATCATTTCTCTTATTTCTCCAAGATGAAACAGTTTTGTAGATTTTTATGTCTCAGAGATCAAACTTGGGCAACATGAACCATGAAATCACAGAATCTGAAAGCTGAAAAGCACTTTCGAGGCCAAGTTGTATCTGTGCTTAAATAGATTCCCCCCTTACAAATAATAGCTTTTTATTTTCAAAATGTATGCAAATATAATTTTCAATATTCACCTTTGCAAAACTTTGTGTTCCAATTTTTTCTCCCTCTTTTCCTTCTACCCCAACCCTGGACAGCAAAAAATCCAATATATGTTAAACATATGCAATTCTTCTATACATTTTCCCACATTATCATGTTGCACAAGAAAAAGCAGATCAAAAAGGGGAAAAAGTAAGAAAGAAAAAAAAGCAAGCAAGCAACCAAAAGAGTGAAAATATTTTGTTGTGATCCACATTAGTCCCCATAATCTGGATGCAGATGGCTTTCTCCATCACAAGTAAATTGAATAGACTTGAATCAACTCATTGTTTTTTTTTTTTTTTTTTTTAATTTAATTTTATTTAATAATAACTTTGTATTGACAGAATCCATGCCAGGATAATTTTTACACAGCATTATCCCTTGAAATCACTTATGTTTCGTTTTTTCCCCTCCCTCTCTCCTCCCCCCCCCAAGATGGCAGGCAGTCCTATATATGTTAAATATGTTGCAGTATATCCTAGATACAATACACTTTGCAGAACCAAACAGTTCTCCCGCTGCACAGGGAGAATTGGATTCAGAAGGTAAAAATAACTCAGGAAGAAAATCAAAAATCAAATAGTTCACATTCATTTCCCAGTATTCCTTCTTTGGGTGTAGCTGTTTCTGTCCATCATTTATCCAATGAAACTCAGTTAAGTCTCTTTGTCAGAGAAATCCACTTCCATCAGAATACATCCTCATACAATATTGTTGTCGAAGTGTATAATGATCTCCTGGTTCTGCTCATCTCACTTAGCATCAGTCCATGTAGGTCTCTCCAAGCCTCTCTGTATTCATCCTGCTGGTCATTCCTTACAGTGCAATAATATTCCATAACATTCATATACCACAATTTACCCAGCCATTCTCCAATTGATGGGCATCCATTCATTTTCCAGTTTCTAGCCACTACAAACAGGGCTGCTACAAACATTTTGGCACATACAGGTCCCTTTCCCTTCTTTAGTATCTCTTTGGGGTATAAGCCCAGTAGAAGCACCGCTGGATCAAAGGGTATGCACAGTTTGATAACTTTTTGGGCATAATTCCAGATTGCTCTCCAGAATGGTTGGATTCGTTCACAACTCCACCAACAATGCATCAGTGTCCCCGTTTTCCCGCATCCCCTCCAACATTCATCATTATTTTCTCCTGTCATCTTAGCCAATCTGACAGGTGTGTAGTGATATCTTAGAGTTGTCTTAATTTGCATTTCTCTGATCAATAGTGATTTGGAACACTCTTTCATGTGAGTGGTAATAGTTTCAATTTCTTCATCTGAAAATTGTCTGTTCATATCCTTTGACCATTTATCAATTGGAGAATGGCTTGAATCAACTCATTGTTGAAAAGATCACATCCACCAGAATGGATCATCATATAATCTTGTTGCTGTATACAATGTTCTCTTGGTACTACTCACTTCACTTAGCATCAGTCCATGCAAGTGTCTTCAGGCTTTTCTGAAATCATCCTGCTGATAGTTTCTTATAGAATAACAATGCAAAATCCATTTTTATAACATACTTGATCAGTGATCCTACAACTTCCACTTGAAGACCTTCAAGCAAGAGAAACCTATCATTTCTGGAAAGCTCTGCATTCTATTTTATGGCAATTTGAATTGTTAGGGAGTTTTTTTGTTTTCTAATATCAAGAATAAACTATTCTCTTTGCAACCTCTACCCATTGTTCCTGGTTTAACAAATAAAACAAATTTAATCTCCCCTCTATTTTGTGCTTTCAAATACTTGAGACAGCTATCATGTCAACCAATCATTTAATAAAAACATTTATTAGACAACCTGTGTATTCTAAGCAATGTGCCAAGCTTTATCAGCACAAATACAAAGAGTGAAAGAAAGATCTTATGTAGTAATGAGAGGAGACAAAAATCCAACTTCAGACACTTACTGGCTAAATGGCATTAGACAAGTCATTTATCTTCTATCTGCCTCATTTTTCTTTCCTTGATAATAAAATAATTGTGCTTTATTCATAAGATTGTTGTGAGGATAAAATGAGGTTTTTGTATAGCATTTTGCATATAAGTGCTAGCAACTACAATATAAAAAAAACAGCATAAATGTAAAGTTAATAAATGAAAATATATACAGATTAGTCGAATGAAGGATGGTTTGGGAAGGAGGTCAGTTGCTCTCCTTGATATTTTCTTTTCTCTTGGCTAAACATGAAAAGTTTATTTAATCCATTTTCATATAATATGATATAAATGTTCTTCACCTTTTTTTTTAATTGTGGTGCCCAGAACTGAACACAATCCTCTAATTGAGATCTAACATAGGTAAAGTATAATGGGATTTACTCTGCCAACAAAAATTCTCAATTTTGTATTTTTCTTTATTGTTGAAATTAAAATTTTTCATTAAAAAAGCTGAAGGTTTACTTAGTGACTTAGTGACTGGGCTTCAGCGTCTGAACCCAAGGAGAAAAACAGTTTGAAAAAGACGGTGCGGAGATGATATTAGATGATCTTTTAGATTAAAAGTTGTGATTTTGTAAATGCCTTGCTTATAGAATTTCATAGACTGTGATTTTTTTCCTACCTGCTCTTTTATATTCAAGCTTCTTTTTGTCCCTTCTCTCTCCACATTGCAAATCTCAAATTCTCACTCTACTCCACCTCCTGTCAAGTTCTCCCACCACTCATGTACCTGTGGCCCTTTCATTTCTGTTCTAATAACAAAGGCATCTTCATTTTCTCTGGAACTCATGCAGAAGACATATTTTCAGCTCAACTAAATAATTATCCACCTACTTATATTTCCTCCCAAGGAGGCAATCCTGATTGATTGAAAAATCACTAGGTGGTTGTCATCATACTTGACATGAAAACCTTCCTTATAATCTCCTTCCCCCAAGCTGCCTGCTTCTGAATTGGTGACTGGACAGTCTGGGGAATTACGGGATGAGTTAGCAAACTGCCTCAGAGAAGTAAAGACAGATTTTCATTATGTGGACAAGACAATGTGATACCCTCAAGACATGACTTACACATCAGGGGAAACTGGAGCTTCTAAGCTAGTGTAGTTTGTTGCTATTTAAGCAGAGAAGTGGCACAGTGGACAGAGTAATGGGCCTGAAGTCAGAAAAACCCAGTTCAAATTCAGCCTCAGACATTAGCTGTATGATCCTAAGCAAGTACCTTGTTCTCTGTCTTGGTTTCCTTCTCAGCAAAAGGAGGGTGATAATAATACTTATTTTCCAAGGGGGTTATGAGAATCAAATAACTAATAAAGTGCTTAGCACAGAACCCAGGCACATAGTAAGTGCTGTATAAATATTAACTATTTATTTCTATTATTGCTTCTGCTGCTTCCAATGATCTGTGAAGTCTGCACTCAAAGCAGACTTTGAAGTCAAGTCATTGATTAGGAGGATGAGCAGAAAAGGCCAGCTCATTAATGAATTGTTTTTATAAATAAGAACATAGGGGTTGCCAATTGAATATAAATAAGAACGGAACTATTATCCCCCATAGATCTAATTTCCTTTATTTGGGGCAAAGCACTGTCCATTAGAGAATGATGAAAAGAGTATGGCAGAAAAAGTGACTTTTTCTTGTTCTTTTGCCACTGTCCAGAACAGCAAATACAGTATTATTTGAGGAAAGTAGGTATGTAGTGCATAGAGAGCTGGACCTGGAAGGTCTCAGTTCAAATGTTGACTAAGACACTCCATAGCTGTGTGACACTTAACCATCACATGCCTCAATTTCTTTAACTATAAAATGAGGATAATATCATCTACCTCTCAACATTGTTGTAAGGATTGAATGAAGTAGCATTTGTAAAAATGATTGCCGTAGTATTGGTACACATTCTGTGCTTAATAAATGCTTGTTTTCTTCTTTTCTATCATAACTATAAAGGGAAATTTCCATATTATCTAAACTTTAGGTGTTTTGCTTATGAAAGAGAATGTATGTTTCAAATTCCTTTCTGTAGGAACACCATTGGGCACTGATTTAGACTTCCAAATGGAATTGTGTCTACAAAAAAATAAGAGTAATGGTATATATATCATAAACTTGAATGTAAATTGGGAAAATCCTTGTCAATAACTTGTGCCGTGTTGCCCTCTGAAAATCTAAACAATTTTAGTTTTATTATATGCAGGAATGGTGACCAGCTCATAGTTTTGAAATTTGCTATTGTCAGTGAGGTGATTCAGGCCAATTCCATCAATTCTTATGATGGAGAGAACCATATGCACCCTCAACAACTCAACACTTCAACCAAGACAATGACACAACTCTCAGACTGGCTAAGATGGCAGGAAAAGATAATGATGAATGTTGCAGGGGATGTGGGAAAACTTGGACACTGATGCATTATTGATGGAGTTGTGAACTGATCCAACCATTCTGGAAAATAATTTGGAACTATGCCCAAAGAACTATGAAACTGTGCATATCCTTTGATCCAGCTATATTTCTACTGGGCCTATATCCCAAAGAGATCATAAGGAAGGCAAAAGAACCCATGTGTGCAAAAAATGTTTGTGGAACCCTTTTTGTAGTGGCAAAAAACTGGAAACTGAGTGGATGCCTATCAGTTGGGGAATGGCTGAATAAGTTATGGTATATGAATGCTATGGAATATTATTGCTCTATAAGAAGCTCTCAGCTGGATGATTTCAGAGAGGCCTGAAGAGATGCTAAATGAAGTGAGTGGAACCAAGAGAACATTGTACACAGCAACAATAAGATTATGTTAGATGTGACTCTCTTCAACAATGAGATAATTCAAATCAATTCCAATTGTTCAGTGATGAAGAGAGCCACCCAGAGAGAGGACTGTGGGAAGTGAGTCTGGATCACAACATAGCATTTTTCACTCTTTATTGTTTTCTTGCATTTTGTTTTCTTTCCTATTTTTTTTCCTTTTCAAGCTAATTTTTCTTGTGCAGCATGATGATTGTGGAAATATGTGTAGAAGAATTATATATGTTTAACATATATTGGATTACTTGCAGTCTAGAAATGGTGGGGGAAGGGAGGAAAATTTTCAAATTCACAAGGGTGAATGTTGAAAATTATCTGTCCATATGTTTTGAAAATAAAAAGCTTTAATAATAATTTTAAAAGAAAATAAAAAAGTTTTAAATAAAAATTTTTAAAAAATAAATTTAAGAGAAGGGGGGAGAAAAAGAAATCCACTGTTGTACCTGGTGCTGAACTTTCTCGAATATTCAAACTCACTTACTAGTTCTAGTAGTTTTCTAGTAGCCTTTCATTTTGGTGGTAATTAATTTTAAGATTGATCATAGGCCTTTGATAGAATTATTTTATGTTATTCTCCCAACTATAGCACACAGAGACATTCATTTGTGGACAATGTCATTCCACAAAATGATAAGGAAGTTCACTCACTGGGTCCGGTGTGGTAGATACCAATCTGTGACCTCCTGTGTAGTGTGGTATCATTTTCCACAAGTACTCATGGATTGTCATGCCTAATCTTTACTTATATAAGAATCAAGAGGGAAAAAAAGAAGTTTCAGGGCTCCAAAAGTCACTGATTCTCACCCAAGATGGCCCATTATTTTGAAGGAATATATGTACCATCTGTGCTTATTCAGTAATTCCTTTCTAAAGACTAGCTTACTTCTGAACCACTAAGGCCATTAAGTGGATAGAAAGTACCACAGAGTGATCTTAAGCTAATTTACCCCAGATGCTCTATATTGTTGAGATACTCTGAAAGAAAATTAATGTCAATTTCTCTTTTTATAAAAATGGTTCTGAACTAGTAGTCAGAAAACTTAAATTTGAATTCTGGCTCTAGAACTAACACATCACTATCACTACTACTATCTGTAGTAGTATTACTACTATCCAAGTAGTAGTTTCCTTGGAAAAATTATCTAAAATTGCTGTGCCTCAGTTTCTTCACCAATAAAATGAGGTAGTTAGATAACCTCAAAAGTCTCTATCATCTTTAGACCTAAATGTCAGATAAGTAGGATAAGTATTCTTTCAAAGTGTGAAGCACTATTACAAAGATTACCTATTTGTTACCCTGTTCCACCAAGGTCAGACTGGGACTTAAATCTATTGTAAGAAACCCGAACTCTACAGGTATATTTGAGCTCCTAATTCCTTTTTTATATTCCTAAAAAATACAAAGCTCTAGAAAAAAAAAGCATAATACAGCTTTCCTCCTTCCTCTTGACATGAACTCATGCCTCCCATAAGCCTTAGTTGCAATGGCTTTCCCTGAGTAAACATTGCTAAAAGTGTCAAACTCGTCACTTAGAAAGTACAAAACTACTTATTGACACACAACCACGTATGTCTTTTCATAACATAAGGAAATCATATTTGTGAATCACAACTAGAGTGTTCAGAACCAATTTGGATATGTATAATCACATGAGAACTTTTATTCTTGGTCTCTGTTGTTTATGAACAGAGGGCAACAAGTTAAATCAAGTGATGCTTATATTCAGCAGAAAGACAATTTAATTTAAGACAATATAGCATAGCAAACATTTATCAAGCAATTATAATGTAAAAGGTACTGTTCTGTGAAAAGAAGCATGATGTAATGATAAAGGTATAGGATTAGAAATCAAGAGACTTTACTTGTAATGCTGGTTCTATCATTAAAAATTTGCTCAACTTTGAATAAATGACTTATGTTTTCTATTTTGTAGAGATACTTTAACAGAGTATAGGATATCAGACCTTGCTTCAGGTTGCATTTTAATTCTAGCTCTGGAATAAGCCATGTGACTTTGACCAAAGCCCAGTTTCAACAAACCATAATTTCCACATATGGAAAATGGTTATAATAATATAATGATTACTATTAATAATAATAAGAATATAATAATAATAATAGTATGTTATAATATGCCGCAGTGTTGTTATTAAGATGGGATGATATAGATGTAATGAGGGCGACTACTGAAAGTAAACTTGTCTGGGAGAATTAAACTGACATCACTGTTCTGAGCAAAGAGTTGTTAAGCCTGCAGCTATTAATCTACATATTATAGGCTATGGGAATTTGGAGTGAAGAAAGTACAAAATCTGATTCAATATTTTATGCTTCAAAGTTACATTTCCATATGCAAAATTGAAGTGCTTTTCATTTATAACTAGGGAAATGTGACCACCAGAACTATTTTATGGTTCTGGGACATTTGTACCTTCTTTGGTTTTGGTTTAGTGATAAAGGAAGAGAATTTGTTACACACCAAAAGATCTTCTGAGAACATTCAAAATGTATGAGATAAAACAATGGACTTCCAAGTTGTGTCAAAGAGAAGACATTGTCTGCTTTTTCTCTCTCTCCTGTCATCTGCTAAAGAGTAAATGAAAAAAAGATAAAGGAGAAAACAGAAGAAATTTCTCTGCATTAATATCTGATATTTCTGAGAAGATGAAGAATCCTGCTAAGAGAGCAGAGTTGAAGAGGCTTCTGAAACACTTAGGATGATACACATTGCCTTTTCCTAAAAGAACATTTACCACTTCATGAGAAGGCATAAGATCAATCTAAAGTTGTAAGTGATGGTCACTACAGTTGTTGTAAAGATGTAAGCTCATTTAAGCTGAGGAATAACAAGAAGAGAATCAGAGAAGAATGGAATTGAATTGAGATGTCATTCCCAACATAGTATCATGCTTAAATCAGCTTAAATCAGTATTAGAAACATCATTAATATGGAAGTTAGGCCTATCAAGATTTTTAAAAACTGTTAAAATAATTTAAATTTTATTTCTAATGGAAAAAATAAGGTTATTGAAATCTATACTTCCAGTTATTAATTTTTCTTGGACAAATTAATTGTATATTTTACCCATGTACATTTAAAAACAGACCTTACGTGTGTGTTCTTTCTCTTCATGGATATTATATATTGGTATAAGTTTATGGGCAGACTATGATGTAAACATCATGTATTTGCTTTGAATCTTCAGGATATGTTTTGATTAAGGTTTATTGAGTTTTCATGACTATTTTGTTAATGGGAAAAACATTGGTAGAGTTCATAAGCTGCCATGTATAGTATCTTAAGAGGATTCTTAAATCTGAGGGAATATTAATCTGACAGTATAAAGGCAGGTTTAAGGGAAGTAAACCACAGAGACAAAAAATGATTGCTCCAGGGAAGGATGAAGGTTAATGAAAACACCTATTTTGTGTGTGTGTGTGTGTGTGTGTGTGTGTGTGTGTGTGTGTGTGTAGATAAACTCAAAAATATATTCCCTTAATTTACAAAGTAGCCTGCTAACCATTCACTCCTCATTCAGTATTAGAAACTCCAACCAGAAGGACATTGTTTTTATCCATTTGTGGATTACATAATATAGCTGATGACCTAGAAGAAAGAATTCAAGGCTTGATTGAGGAGCTCTAGATTCTGACTCTGGTTAACTATTCCCATTAATCTTGTTATTCACTTAATTTCCTTGTACTTCAGTTTTTTGATGTATAAAATTCAGATAGCACATTATAGCTCCTCACAGTTCAAATCCAGTCTCAAACACTATTTGTATGACTTTAGGCAAGTCACAATCTCCAGCTACCTCAGCTTCCTCAATGTAAAATTGGGATAATAATAGCACCTACCATCCCAGGTTGTTGTAAGGATCAAATGAGATAATATTTGTAAAGCATTTTTATAAAACTTGAAGTACTTTAATAAAGACCAGAAATCATAATCATCACCATAAATCATTTGTTTAGTCAATTTTCAGTCATTTTCAACTCTTTATGATTCCATTTGAGGTTTTTGTGGCAAAAATACTGCAGGTTTTCCATTTTCTTCTCCAACTCATTTTACAGATGAGGAACTGAGACAAGTAATTTGCCTAGAATCAGACACCTAGGAAGTATCTGAGAATGGATTTGAACTCACAAATGTATATCCTCCAAACTGTAAATTTGGTGCTCTCTCCACTTTGCTACTTAACTGCCCCAATATCAAATCTGACTAACAAATATGACTTCCCTCCTTTTTTTATTGTTTTGTTTTTTCTGATAACATATCTACATTAATTAATTTACACATTTCATTCTGAACTATGTTGAGAGAAAAAAATGAGAACAAAAGGGGAAAACCGTGAGAGGGAAAAAAAAAACCCCAAGAACAAAAAGTGAACACAGCATGTATTGATTTACATTCAGTCTCCATAGTTCTCTCTCTGGATGTAGATGGTATTTTCTATCCAAAGTTGTTATCGCACAATCTTGCCGTTACTCTGTACAATGTATTCCTGGTTCTAACTTATTTAATTCAGAATCAGTTCATATAAGTCTTTCCAGATCTTCCTAAAATTATCTTGTTCATCATTTTTATAGAACAATAATATCATTACTTTCATATACCATGTATCTCATTTGGCCACAAATATGATTTTCAATTCAATTTGTTTTAGGCCCCACTGAACATAAAGAATAATCAATATTGGGCACTGGGAAATAGATACAAAATTTAGATAAGATAGTTCTTTCAAGTTTACAGTTACAGTACAGTTAGGAATTGGTTCTAGAGTTTCACTGGGACAGGCAGCTCTAGGATGAGGAACTCTCTCTGCCTATTCTGTGTACATCTGATCTAAAATGTATTATCTTAGAGAGTTATCTAAAACATAGACTTGTTTAAGTGACTTGTCCAGGATCATACAGCCAGCAACTATAAGCCAGAGGCTGGACTTCAATCTAAGGTATCTATGGAAGTTCTCAATTCACTATAACATGCTACATAGATACAGTAATGCAATAAATACAAATAAATGCAATATAAAAATAAAATGTGACACGGCATGTGGAGACATGCAAGCTAGAGGAAAGGACTCTTAGCTGGGCCTAATTACTATGAATAATTGAAGTTCATGGTCACCGGAATGCATGCATGATTCACTGTGTCCTAAACCTTCAGTGGAGTTTTTGTCCATGAAGAGAACTTTCTTTATGGGAGAAGACACAGGAAGAGATGGAGGAGAAAAAAATTGTTGATTCAAGACCAGAACATGAGCAGAAAAGCAAAGTATAGCTAGAGATGAAGTGTTCTTCAGATGACAGTAAAATTCATATGAAGTGGAATTAGCCAGGGAACAGAGAAGATTAGACCAAACGTGAAAATATGTGATCAGTGACATACCTGAGATGTACTCTATAACTGTTTTTGTTTTTCTTCTTTCTTTTTCCTGGAATGATGACCAAGAAAATTTCAACTTGGCTTATTTTACTTCCTGTTTCCCTCCAACTGGTAGTAAGGAGAGATATTCATGCCCATTTCCTCTTCCCCACAGGCCCAAGTTAAAGTCAGTTTCATCTGTGTTTGAAAGCCTGATTCTTTTTAATGTTCATTTTCATTTCTATTTTACTTGAAGCTGCTATTAAAAGATATGGTGATTTGCTATAATTTGTGTCCAAGTCTTAAGTGGTTTGCTATTGAGGCAATTCACACAAAAGGGAGAGATATTCCTCAGCTGCAAGATGAGGTGGAGCATGAGCCAATTAGAATGAATATTTCTAAGATGTCAATAAATTTTGATAGTCAAATGTGAAATAGACATAACCACCAGTCAGCTATTGCAATACTCCAGGCATGAGGTGATAAGCGCCTACACCAAGATTGTGACAATATCAGACATATTCAAAAGGCATCACAAAAATGAAATAAACAGACATGAAATAAACAGACCTTTCAATAGATTGGATATGGGGACAAGAGAGAGAGAGAGAGACAGAAAGAGAGACAGAGACACATTCACAGACAGAGACAAGAAACAGAGAGAGAGACAGACAGACAGACAGATAGAGAGAGCAAAAAGTTAATGATGATCCTCAAGTCACTAGCCTGGATTACAGGGGCGATGGTGCTGGTGACAATAATAAGGAAGTTTGGAGGGAGGTGAAAGGAGAAAGTTCAGTTTTGGATGTGTTGAATTTTAAGATGTCTATTGGACATCCAGTTTGAAATGTTGGAAAGGAAGATAGAGATGTAAGATTGGAGGACAGAACCAGGAATAAGGAGAAATGAATATGTTTGTTCAGGTATCACTGTATTTAGGATATAGCCAAAGTCTGCTTGACTACAGATATATAAGATGTTCAATAAACTGTTAGCAACTAGCTCCTTGGGTAGAACGTTAAGGGGCAGAAATGGAGTTACAAAATAAATAGCTATAGTATTAAATAATCCATGCTAAAGGCATTTGAAAGGTATAAAACAAAGTGTTTAATATGAGATAGAGGATTACATATGTAATCAAGGATGACTGCATTTCAGTTGAAGGATGAAAAGGAATTTAAAAGATAGAGAGAAGGAGTTGAGATAGCCTGCAAATGAGAATAATACTAATTTCACAATTATAAAAACAATTTAATTATCTTAAATTCAATAATTATTTATTTAGGGTCAATAATATCCCAGTTGTGGGGATAAAAGAAAAAAGAATGTTAAGTGGGCCATGACTTCAAGGAGCTTAAATTATTTTGAGCAAAAGTAGAAGGGGGAAAACAGGTAGGAAACTTGTACATGGAAAAATAGATATACAAAATATAAACATTCAATATTTAATTCTGTAATGGGCTGAGGCTTGAGTTGATGCACTGAGGTCCCAAGTACTTGAGGCTAAATAGTAATTGGACCATACTCTATTAATATATAAGCTTGGAGAAAGAATAGCCCCCGCCCACTCTTTGTGCAAGTCCTGATGTGTTGTGGAAATGACAATTTTGGTGGGTGGAGGTAGGGGAGTGGAAAGGGAAGCAGAAAGAGAGACTGCTGGCTGGTGTCTTGACACAGTGGCTGCATTGCTATCGCTATGGCCCTTCACCTCCATCCCCCTTTGCTAGCTGGCTTCCTGTTGCAGCTGCCCATATTGCTATCACAATCTTTCTTCACCTCTACTGAGAATTCATCTACTGAGAATAAAGATTGAAGATTTTTCCCTTAACCTGAATTCCTGACTCTGGCTGATTTTAAATACGCAGTCATCACATAATTCAATAATATATGTATTCAACATAAATATAAAATATTCAAAGTAATTTGGTTAGGTAAGAAGGGAAGGGCATTAACAATTTAAGGAAAACCCAAATGATATCAGACATGACTGAAATGACTAGACAACAACAACAGAAAGACCTATATGAGGGAAAGACCAAGTTGACTTCTGAAAGAAATTAGAGATTCTGTGTGACAGTGGTGAAGAGAGGTAATCCTTGATACTGTGGGCAGTCTCTAGAATGACAAGAATTATCTTTTGCATTTATTTTTTGTATTCCCACTGCCTAGAGCTTAGTAGGCACTTAATAAACATTCTTTGATTATTGATTAGGAGTGTTAAGTGGATCAATTTGACCAGAAATAAGGTATAGGAGATGGAGTAATGGAATATAAGCCTGGAAAAATAGGTTGAAGCTAGATTGTGCAGGATTTTTAATGCTAAACCAAGAGATTTTGTGTTTTATCACAAAGATAATTTAATCACTGAAATAGGGAAGTAATCCAGCGAAGGAATCTAAGAATGAAAAGTCAGATCATTTAAAGAAAAATTAGAAGAGCACAATGTCATGAAAATTCAGGGAATATGAATTTGAGGAGAAATGAGTGAAACAAGGTTAAAAGTTGTAGAGAGGTAAAAAATGAAAGTGACTAAGGCCAATGAAATCATTGCAAACTTTTAGAAAAAACTACAGAAATCACAGCAAACTCAATTTCAGTGCATGATGGGAAGAAAGAAAGTACAATTAGAGTATAAAATATTTTAATGTTGTTGTTCATCCTTGCAAAGAGAACATTAGGAGGAGGATTTCTTGATTTCTGCGTGGACTTAATTTAAATAAGTCAAAGCTAGACAAAGTGATCAGTCCCAGTCTCTCCTTCAGAGTCATCAGAATCCAATGGTGGGACATAAGTCAAAATTACTGGGAATGGCTCAGCATTGAAAGTTGAAATAACCTTGAAAAGCTTGGATAAAATTAGATTGTGGAAAGTCAATTTGAAGGGCATTTAAAGAAGTTTGAACCCATTTACTAGGTGGGTGATAGAGAATCAAGCCACTAAAGATTTTTGAGCTCAAATAACTTGATCTATGCATATGGAAAATGAGTCAGGAAACAGCAGGAAAGATAGAATATACAAGGGAAAAAGTGGAAGGGGGAAATAAGGTTGTTAGAAGGCTATTACAACAGCCCAGGCAGGTGGTAATGAGATCCTGGACTTGCAGTGAGAATAGAAAGGCTACAGATGTTACAAAGGTAGAAACAACCGGGCATGGGAAGTAATTATATATGGGAGGTGGAAATGGAAGAGTTGATGATAACAAGGTATTAATAAAGTTGCTTCGTGCTATTTTTTCCAGACTCTAGTGAATGGAGTTTAGAACTGTTCAAAAGAAAAGAAAATATGATCTTAGGTTCTCCAAGTCCCACTACAGGGAAGCACCAATGAGCCATCCCAACACAGAATGCTGTGCCCATCTGTTGCATTCCCCTCTTTCTGTCCTCAGTGGAGAAGAAAAAGAAAATATCTTTAAGTGTCTAGTGATACTCAAGGTCTGTGTTTTCATTACCTGGCACCCAGCCATAGATTTCTGTTTCTGAAACTTTGGTGGATGAACAAAATGTGCAAGAGTAAACACTCTGAGCCTGAACCAATCTCTATCCCTGCAGGTGTAAATAGGCTCTTAGCTGACCCAGCCCTGCTCAGTTTGCTGATGCATTTCAGAGGCTGTGCACAGTAAAAAATAAATAAATAAAATAAAATAAAATTACCTTAGCCAAGCAGAACATGCATTCTTAAGGTAGCCCAATGTGACTTCATCTAATCATTGGTCTTCACACACAATGATCAGACATGTTTTGAAGACTCATTAGATCATTTAATACTTCTGTAAGGTCTATGTGAAAAGAATACTTTAACTACATTATAAATGAAGAAGCCTAATAAGGACTTTTTGTATTTTAGAAACTGAACCTTTTTGACCACTATGTTAAGTATTGGAAACCCTTACACAAAAGTGAAAATAGCTTTGTCCATGAAAAGTGTACCTTCTACTAGAGGATGCAGCATGTGTTACATACACACACACACACACACACACACACACACACACACACATATATATATATATATACACAAACACACACATATACCTATATATGTGTGTGTGTATGTGTGTGTGTATGACATTTCTCCATATATTCATGTGCACATACATAGGCATGAAGGGTAATAATTTGAAGGAAAATGCTAGGGAGCAGTCTGGGAAAAGAAAGGTCACATATATGAAGTGGTAGTTGTGTTGAAGTTTGTAGGAAATCAGGTACCTTAAGAAGCATAGATTATGGATAGGGATAGGGATGAAGTTGCATTATAGACAATGGGAACAGAAAAGGCATTAAGTTGAGTGATGGAATGATGTATGAGAAGACAAGAAAGACAGTTTGGTTGGATCTTATAATGTGTGAAGGGAAGTGATATAAAACAAGCCTGAAAAGTAGATTAGAACCAGATTGTAAAAGACTTAAAATGCCTATAAAAGGAATTTGCATTTGCTCCCAGAGATAATAGGGAGCCATTGTATTTTATTGAGTCTAAAGGACTGATTCAATTAGAACTGGACTTTAGGAATATTCTTTTGACTATTGTATAGAAGATGGATTAGAGAGGGGAGAAATTCTAGGTGTGACACTTCCTATTGAATATTTTTACACTGAGATTCTGGTATAACATATATACATATATTAATTTGGGATGTCTCATATTCTTGAAAAAGAGGACTTTTCAATTCAATATAACAATCTTTTATCAAGCACCATTTTATAAAAGAGTGCTGTGCTGCAGATACAAAGACAGAATAAGAAGAGCCCTTGCCTTCAAGGAGAATACATTCTATATAAGGTGATATAATATTTTGAGATAAGGAAATACAAGATCATTCTAGGAATGAGAGAATGTTAATGATGAGGAGAATCAGGAATGCCTTTTGTGGTACCTAAACTGTTAAGGAATCAGAGGAGAGTCTTATCATAAAAGCAAAAAAAAAAAAAAAAGAAGTATGTTTCCACCTAAGTAGGGACAGGGGAGAGGATACAGGGTTTGCAAAAGGCAGGAAAATGGGAAATACCTTTTCTGTTCCCACTGTCACTAATGCACCTTCATGTATTTATATGTGTATTTGTATATACATATATGCATATAACATATTCTGATGTACTGATTTACTCAGCTATGAGTAAGGACTAGGGACTTATCTCTAAGGCCAGAAAGTAAACAAAGCCTTGGCAGTAGCCAAGGAAAACCTGTTGTTTGTAATATGGTTATGTTAGGAATGTTGCTAAAAAAAAACCTAAAATGGAATGATTAGATCCAACAAATATTGAGAGATATGAATCCTCCCAAGGGACAGAAGTAGCCACATCAGTAGATGCTAATTTCAACAGATAGGAACAGTTAAATGAATGACAGCTTTGGAAGTGAAGAAAGAGACAGAGAGCAGAGCTATAGCAGGTCACAGTTGCAGAAATGCAATAGGTCAACAGTGGCAAATGATAAATAGATAAAGTATTAATTAAGCTTTTACTATGTGCCAGGAATTGGAAATGTATATATATATATATATATATATATATACCTATGTATATCTACATATGTGTGTGTGTGTGTGTATGTATGGAATACATAAGCAAAAAAGTACAACCTTTCCCATTAAGGAGTTTACATTCTGGTGGAAGAAGACAATAAATGTTGGAAGAAAGTACCCATAAACAGATAAAGTAGAGAAATAATCTGGGGAGTCAAGGGTTAGTATAAATTTGAAGAAAACATGAATGATATGGATGCTTCCTCAAGTGGAGATTTAGGGAATATGAGATCAACTCTTCCTCACCTTAGAATATGAATCTCCATAGAATTATTCCCTTCTTCTATTGACTTGGCAAAATATGTATCATCATTTTTGAGATTTGGGTGAAGTATGGGGTGGGGGAATGAGGCAGAATGTTCCCATTTATATATGAAGAGTAAAATAATTCTATTGCTTGATTTTTTTCCATTCCCCCCCTTTATTATTATATCCTACTTAAATGTTTTGCTATTAGATGTGTGTTGTATGTCTGGTCTTTTGATAGAGAATGCTGAATAAGTTGGATGGGGACATGAAAAGAAATGATAAAAATTCACTCTCATCCAAAGAAAGACTTGAGTGGAATGCTGACTACATAAAGGGCGCATAACCTGCACTTTGATGTGATAAAAATCAATGTAATAACAATTAACACCCCTTCCTAGGCTATTTGTAAAGACTAGAGACTTATCTTTGAAGACAGAAAGTAACTGGAGGTCACTCCAGGTGACTGGAGACAAATATTACCTTCCATATTGAACCCAATTAATGATATTTCTAAATTTGAATGTGAATATCCACTCCATCTCAGTTTTATAGCTAAGTAATTGGAACTCATATTTTTAATTGTTTGCACAAGGCTAGATAACTAATGACTGGAACTCCTGGGGTTAAAACTTCTTTGAACTCCTCTTTGGTTAATACAACAGGTAACCAAGGCAATGGAAACTCAAGGCTGATCAGGAACAGGGACACTTACAGAGGAAAGATTCAATAAGTCTCTTTTTAATCAGTGGCTGAAATCAATCCAAATATTTAAGGCATAGAAAGCAATTCACCTTTTTGGTTGCTACACCTTTGATTTTTGGTTAGTGCTATATTTTTATCACCTATAGAATTTGCAGTGTATGTATGTGTGTGTCTGTATCTGTGTATATATGAGACATAGGTATAAAGAGGTCATGATGGAGAGACTGGGGAAAACACAGAAAAGGCTTATTAATACAATTATTCCCAACCTTATTTTTTCCCTTTTTCTGTCTACTTAATGCCTCTTCTGGACATTTTTTAGGCTCTTGGATAACATTTTCTAAGTGTTTTGTCTCTCAGATAAGTCTCCTAAGTGTGTGTCCCATTGATCATGTAGCTCAAGCTGTAGGTATCAGCTCTAAGGAAATTGTAATTGAAAGGCCATGATAGCACCTCCTTGATAGCACCTCCTGGGGTTTCCCTCTTCTTAGGCCATTTGGTGTCAGAAATTGTAGACCTTTGACACTAATCAAGTTTATTTCTTATTAGTCTATATCAGACTGCTAATCAATTGGCTGAAATATGTCAAAGATCTCAATTTATGGATCGAAGGGAATGCATTTCTATAATAATTGATAGAGGACTGAACCAGAGCCTTCAATTTCTTCCCACACCTATATTCTCAACGGAGAGCAGTAGCCCAGTTCCTTAGACCCCTAATATAAACTGTATTTTATATTTTCAATGATTAAAAAACAAATAACTATGACTATTCAACAAATAGTACAAGATTGAATATGTACAAACACTAAAAAGTAACTCGATTTGCTTCTAACATTCACTTAGAACTAATATTTATTTTCAAGAAATACCAATTTAATGTAATTTTTTTTCCTTACCAGCAGTTCCAACCTTATCAAAAACTTCCCTGGAATATGCCATAGGTTTCTCCTCTCTTTTTCAATAGTTCTACACTGTACTCTGTGATGAATCAATCTACAGGCTATTTCACAGACTTGGACTAGGAATAGAGTTCATTGGGAAGGATTTCCATTTTAGAGCCAAATCATTTGTCCATTTCTTTTACTTGAACATGAAACTTCATTTTTACTTTTTTTTCTGAGATCTGTTATATACTATGGGTGTTTTTCCAGATCCAGATCTTTATATGATTTCTGAGGATATTTTACGTATGTGGCAAACACAGAAAGAATCAAACTAAGAATACTCTTATGGATAGATATAGGTGTATAGGTATATATACATATACATACACATATCTATACATATATGGATATAATATGCATCCATAAATTCAGTAAAATCATAGCTAGAATGGGATGCATCTGGTTCTTAAAAGCTATAGACGCATAAATGTCTATATTGCTTTTTATATATACACGAGTTTTTTGTTTCCCACATATGGTAATTCAAAGACTTTTTTTTTTTCTCCTTCAGTTTTTTGGGCATAAATCCCTACTTGTTTTCACAGGAACATTAGCTAAAATTTGCAGATACTGTATGCAGTAGATAAAACTGTTGCTTTTAAGACCATATGTCACACTGAACTGTTCAAGAGGCATCAAGTCTTTCTTGCTTACAGATCTTTAAAGATACAATTTTATGCTCAGTTAAAATGGAAAAGAGCATTATGTTTAAAGAGAAACCTATTTACTGCGCAAGCATTTCACTAAATTCTGTCACCAAATTACTAGTTAGTGAGACATTTGTACAGTACATTAAAAAAAAGTTTTTCCCATTATACATGTCCTCCTCCATATTTATCAGTTGCTAGGGATTACAGTCTTGATAGCAGCAGGGTAAGATGAGATGAGCGGCAGGCGATGGCTTCTGTTTATTTACACATTCATATTAATTTTCCAAAAGTAGCCATAAGGATCTCGATTTATGAAGAGTCTATGAATCATTTAACATTTTTATGGGAGTTTTGCTCTCTTTCAGGCCGCCATTACATTATAGCTATGGAAGGCATAAACTCTAGCCATTACTATTTCATTGGACGGGAAAAAAAAAATCAACTTTTGTTGCACAAAATAAGTAGATCATAGCTGTGAAAAGTCCTTCAGGAATAAGATGCATTTCACCATGACTACATTTCATTTCCATACACATAACTTGTACATAATCATCAGCCACAGAAGCACATAATGGGAGTGTATGTTTTGTTTTAAAGAAATATGACCCTTAGGGCCTTGTTCTTTT
Organism: Antechinus flavipes; assembly: GCF_016432865.1. NCBI lineage: Eukaryota > Metazoa > Chordata > Mammalia > Dasyuromorphia > Dasyuridae > Antechinus > Antechinus flavipes. The sequence goes on from NC_067398.1 coordinate 544,549,824, forward strand.
CAGTAGTACATTTCATACAAAGCACAATTTAAATGGGAACCAAACTGAATTCAGAAACTCTTCCACACATATCAGCTTTATTCAGCCACCTTAATAGAGTCAGGGTGTTTTTCTTCATTTAATGAATGCTGAAGGACAGGTAGGGTCAGCAAAATTACAAAGGGAAAGGGAGACCAGCACAGAAAATACCAGGGAAGAAAATTTCTATCTTATTGTGAGAAATGCATGATTTAATCAACCTAAATCTTGAAAAATGTGGCACTGAAAGGTATAAGAATCTACACAGAAGATATATGGAGCAAAGAAAAATAGAAAAAAGGAAGATGGAAGAGAATTGATGTGTTTATATATATATATGTGTGTGTGTATATATATAATACATATGTATGTTTAATATATGTATTATATAAAAAAAATACACGAGACACAGCATGTATGGTATAGTGGATTCTTTAATGTTCAGTTAAAAAGATCTGGGTTTGAATTCTATCTTAGACCATTTTAGCTATATGAACAAAGGTAAGTCACTTTAGTTCCTTTGAACCACCTTCATTTGTATAAGGGGGATAATAATATCTTCATTTATCTCACAAGATTGTTTTGAAGAACAAATGATCAAGTAGTATAAATATATGAATATAAATATATATATATATATATATATATATATATATATATATATATATATATATATATATAGAACAGTAAATTGTGCTCATTCATTTTAAATAGAGATGTTGTAAAGGTATAATTGAGGGGACTTGGTGACTGATTACATATGATAATGGAGGGAGAGTGGAGTGTCAAGGATGATTGAGACTGAAAACTAGGTTGACTGGGAGGATAGTGACTTTAAAAGAAACAAACATAATAAAACATTCAAATCAGTGTCTCTCAGTCCTCAAATATAAAGCAAGGTAAGCATGAGATCTCATATCTCAAAGTTTTATTTTAAATTTGTAATAAATGGAATAAATACATAATAAATATGTAATGGCAACAATATTGATTCCAAATACACAAAAAATGTTTTTCCTCTCTCTTTTAAGCCTAATAGGCAACAAATGCACTGATGCATTCAATAATTAAACAAATATTATGCTAAGTATCAGAAATGTAAATATAAAACAGATACTGCCCCTGCCTTCAAAGGGCTTACAAAAAAAAAAGTGTTCAAAGACTCGTGAAACTTTTATATGGAAAACAAATAATTGAAAAATTCTAATAATATAGATTTTCCTTTTTTGGTATAATTTACTTGTGAAGGTTTGAAGATTAACTTCTAATTTCTTCAAAATTGGTAATTCATGTATGGAATTTTGTCAGCTCTTCATTTATCAGAATATTCAATTAACCAGACTGCCCTACTCCCCACTTATTCTGGTTAAATAGAAAATCTGAATACTTTCCCTTGGGAGCTTTAGTGATTGCAAAGAGAAAACATCTTAAAGATGAGAGGGAACTTATAAGCAACAGTGGAACTCATTTCAGTTGGAAACTCATTCTCTTTCTCATTCCCATTATAGAACAGAGGAAGCCAGCACCACTTTTAATTAAAAGTCTCATGCCATCAGCTCACTCAGTCCATCATTAATCCCCCGGAAATGCCCTTTGTTAAGATCATTATTTTTTAATTAACATACTGGATACCAAAGTCATTCTATCTCGGCTTGAGAATGGGGTAGGGTGAGGTGACCCACCTCTTTAAAGAGCCAGAGAAGGAAAATAATTTTAAAGAAAAGCTCTGGCTGGAAGAAGAGATTAACCAAGCAGTTTAAACAGCAAAAAAGTATCTACCTCATCCAAATTATTTCATATTTTATCATCTAGAAATTTTATAATGGGATAATAGATTTTTGCCCCTTTTTTGTCAAGAGAAACAGAATTTTTCTCTCCCACTAAACACACTGAAGAATTTTGGCATTCAGATCCTGAACCCAGTAATCAGAGAAATAGCTAGCTATATCATTCATTGGATTTAGTACTCAACAAATATTGGAAAATGAGAATAACACAAGTGCAACAGAAATCCTGTTTTGAACACTGAATAATAATAGGAATAGCCAATATGTACACTGTACCTTAAGGTTTGCATTTGATCTCATTTGACCAATAATTCTCAAACACCATTGTGAAATAAGTGCTATTATTATTTCATTTTACAGATGAAGATACTGTAGCTCAGAAAGGTTATAAAACTTATTTAGGATTGGATAATTAGTGAATGGGGAAAAATTTGGACTCAGATCTCCTGATTCATCCACTATTCACACTTCACTCATAAGTCACAGCTTTCCCCTGAATGTTAAGAACTCAGGTTATGAAAGAGTGAACACAAAAGCCATTTTCTCCCAAAAATTTCATCATTCTGACTCATCCTAACATTCTAACCAAGGTGAATTGGAACTATTCTTTCATTGATCATCTTAATCAGCATCCAATAAGCTCCACAGAAAATATTTGAAGAAAACTACAGGGCAAAGGGAAATCTTAGAGAAAATGGATTTCCCCCAAGTTCTCCTCTCAATGTAGTATCTATTTATAAATATTATAACACAATATGCTATTTTTCCCATTCAAATATTTCCATTAAACCAATTTTTTTCTCAACACAAAAAGGTCAGAGGGTAATTAGACATAAATAGATGTAAATGTAAACTGAGGCAGAAAATCAACTTTTACCTAAAAGGAATCTTCCTATTTGAGGGCTTTGGGCAATTATTACTGAAGTAATAACTTCATTTAAAATAAACTCCCTAAAGCTCCCTCCAAGAACCCTAAAGGCCATTATTTCATCCCCTGTTTAAAATGATCTAATTATTGTATCTGAGTTTTAAACATGTAAAAAAAGACCCTTTGTTTTACAATAATGGCCCATCAAATTCTTCTGCAGATCCTAATATAAGTCCCTGAAATAGATTAAAACACATTTAAATAGCATTTTGAGGTTTGTGAAATACTTCACATACATTATCTCATTGGATCTTCACAACAACCTGGTAAGAAAAGAACGATAATAAATGATAATTATTATTCAGATTTAAAAGTTTAAACAAAATGAAGTTCAGAGAAATTTGCCATTGACAGTCATATAGCTTGCAAATATCAGATGCATTTTTCAAACTTTCTGACTCCACCATATCACATTACTTTTCTTCAAGGTATTTCTATAATCAGCACTGTCAACAAGCATTTGTAGAGAAACAGTCATGTGTAAGAAAATGTGATATATTCTAAGGACTTAAAAAGAAGATCTTTGAGAAATATAAGGAAATAGAGAAAAAAGCATTTTTAAAATGTCTTCTATGTACCAGGAGGGCAACTAGGTGATGCAGCAGATAGAGCACTTGGCCAACAGTCAGAAACGCAACTGTTATCTCTATTTTATAGTGGAAAAAACTAATGCAGATATAAAGTTTAAGTGAGTTACCCAGAACCACATAGTTAGTAAATATCTAAGACAAGATTTGAATTCAGATGTTCCTGATTTCTTGCCCATTACTCTGTCTACTTCACAATCTACCACACATAGACTCTCCCTTCATTCCTCTGATTTATCTCCTTAACTGCAATTTGTGAATATAGTCTGGGCTCTAATTATTTGTGTTTGTCTTACTAGACTAAGTCCCATGAGGGTAAAGGTGCCATCTTGCTGAATCAGAAAACCTTGGTTCAAATTCTTGATGTACCACTTACTAACTGTGCATCTTTGGATAAGTAATAGAACTTTTGTACATTAAAAGACAAACAAAAATTATTTTTTCAAAGATGAGAAAATACAATTGCAAAATGACTTACCACACAGCCTTTTGGTGGATATTAAGTATAAGAAGGCTATTCAGAGTCATTCAGAGCTGATTTGAACCTGCAATGAATTTTGAACCTATGAATGAAATGTCTTTAGCACAGGTAAAAGCCCTAAAGTTCAATCCCAATATTTGATGTTTGTGTATTGAATACCTAATAGTCTAAGGTACATGGGAAAAAATACAGGGACATTAGAAGGTAACTTCTTTTTTGCTTCATGTCTTATTATATTTTTATGATTTCATAACCAATTTTACTGGAAAGGGAAAAAATTCTAATGTATCAGCATTTTTCAACAGCAGTCAAATTTTAGTTACAGAATGACAGCATCTCCTGGAGCCAAGAGTGTCTAAAGAAAGAATTTGAGACAGAAATCATCTGTCCTAGTTTTAGAGAAAGAAAAAAAAAAAAGGCGCCTCATGACATTTCTGCCTCTGTTTTCCACTGCTAGAATTCTGAGTGGAATATTCAATTCAGTATAAGCTATTAAATACAAGGGATTTGCACCTTATTCTTTTGTGTTCTCTATAGAGCTTCAAATAAGACTGGAAACACAGTAGGCATTCAATTTTATTTTCCTTTGGGATTAAACCTTTAATTTCTTTCTTTTCTTTTTAACTTAATTTTTTTTATTTTAAAAACATATGCAAGGATAACTTTTTCAACATTGATCCTTGAAAAACCTTGTGTTTTAATTCCCTCCTCCTTCCTCCCATCCCCTCACCTAGATGACATATAATCCAATATATATTAAAAATGCTAAAAAAATTGTTAAATCCAAAATAGACATACATATTTATACAATTATCTTGCTGTACAAGAAAAACCAAATTAAAAAGTAAAAAAAAAATGAGAAAGAAAATAAAATTCAAGCAAACCACAACATAAAGAGTAAAATGTTATTTTGTAATTCACCCTCAGTTCTCACAGTCCTCTCTTTGGATGTAGAGGGCTCTCATCATCACAAGATCATTGGAACAGGCCTGAATTATCTCATTGTTGAAAAGAGCCACATCCATCAGAATTGATGATCACATAATTTTGTTGTGGCTGTGTAAAAGGATCTCCTGGTAATGCTCACTTCATTCAACATCAGTTCATGTAGGTCTCTCCAGGCCTCTCTAAAATCATCCTCTTGATCATTTCTTATAGAACAATAATATTCCATAACATTTACATACAATAACTTATTCAGCCATTTTCCAAGTGATGGACATCCATTCAATTTCGAGTTTCTTGCCACTACAAAAAGGGCTGCCACAAACATTTTTGCACATATGGGTCCCTTTCCCTCTTTTAAGATCTCTTTGGGATATACACCCAGTAGGAACATTGCTGGATCAAAGGGTATACACAGTTTGATAACTTTCTGAGCATAGTCCCAAATTGCTCTCCAGAATGGATGGATTCATTCACAATTCCACTAACAATGTATTAGTGTCCAAGTTTTCCTATATTCCCTCCAAAATTCATCATTATCTTTTCTAGTCATCTTAGCCAATCTGAGAGATGTGTAGTGATATCTCAAAGTTGTCTTAATTTGTATTACTCTGATTAAAATAATTTAGAGCACCTTTTCATATGACTAGAAATGATTTCCATCTAAATTTCTTCATTTGAAAATTGTTCATATATTTTTACAATTTATCAGTTGGAGAATGGCTTGAATTCCTATAAATCTGAGTCAGTTCTCTATATGTTTTAGAAATGGGGCCTTTCTCAGAACACTTGAATATAAAAAATGTTTTGCCAATTTATTGCTTCCCTTCTAATCTTGTCTGCATTAGTTTTGTTTGTGCAAAAACTTTTCAATTTAATATAATCAAAATTATTTTGTGTTCAATAATGAGCTCCAGTTCTTCTTTGGTCACAAATTCCTGCCTTCTCCACAGATCTAAGAGATAAACTATCCTATGTTCTTCTAATTTGCTTACAATATCACTCTCTACATCTAAATTATGAACCCATTTCAACCTTATCTTGGTATACAGTGTTAGGTGTGGATCAGTGCCAAGTTTCTGCCATACTAGTTTCCAATTTTTCCTGCAGTTCTTGTCAAATAGTGAGGTCTTATCCCCAAAGCAGGGGTCTTTGGATTTGCCAAAACACTAGATTACTATAGTCATTGACGATTTTGTCCTGTAAACCTAACCACTGATCTACTACTCTATTTCTTAGCCAGTACCAAATGGTTTTGATGATCAGTGGTTTATAATAGAGTTTTAGGTCTGGCACAAATAGGCCACCTTCATTGGCAGATTTTTTTTCCATTTTATTCTTCCAGATGAACTTTGTTATTTTTTCTAGATCTATAAAATAATTTCTTGGGAGTTTCATTGGTATGGCACTAAATAAATAGATTAATTTAAGTAGTCTTGCCATTTTTATTATATTAGCTTGACCTATCCAAGAGCACTTAATATTTTTTCAATTGATTAGAAGTGACTTTATTTGTGTGGAAGGTGTTGTGTAGCTGTGTTCATATAGTTTCTGACTTTAGCTTGGCAGATGATTCCCAAATATTTTATACTATTGATAGGTATTATAAATGGAATGTCTCTTTGTATCTCTTGCTGCTTGACTTTGTTGGTAATATATAAAAATTCTGATGATTTTTGTGGATTTATTTTGTATCCTGAAACTCTGCTAAAGTTGTGAATTGTTTCTAGTAGTTTTTTAGTTGATTCTCTAGGGTTCTCTAGGTATACCATCTAAGTATAGCATCATGTCATCTGCAAAGAGTGATAATTTGGTTTCCTTATTACCTACTTTAATTCCTTTAATTTCTTTTTCTTCTCTTATTGCCAAAGCTAACATTTCTAATACAATATTGAATAGTAATGTTGATAATGGGCAATCTTATTTCACACCCAATCTTACTGAGAGTAGTTGTAGTCTGCCCCCATTACATATAATGCTTGCTGATGCTTTTAAATAGATGATACTGATCATTTTAAGAAAAAATCCATTTATTCTTCTACTCCCTCATGTTTTTAATAGGAATGAGTGTTGGATTTTATCAAATATTTTTCAGCATCTATTGAGATAATTATATGATTTTTGTTAGTTTTGATTATTGATTTAGTCAATTATGTTAATAATTTTACTAATATTGAACTAACCCTGTATTCCTGATATAAATCTTACTTGGTCATGGTGTATCATCTTGGGGATGACTTTCTGTAATCTCTTTGCAAATATTTTATTTAAGATTTTTGCATCATTATTCATTAGGGAAGTTGGCCTGTAATCTTCTTTCTCTGTTTTCATCCTACCTGGTTTAGTTATAACCACCATATCTGTGATATAAAAAGAATATGGTAGGGCTCCTTCTTCCCTTATCTTTTCAAATAGTTTGCATGATATTGGAATTAATTGTTCTTTAAATGTTTGGTGGAATTCACATGTAAATCTATGGGCCTGGAGATTTTTTCTTAGGGAGTTGATTAATAGCTTGTTCTATTTCTTTTTCTAAAATGGTATTATTTAAATAATTTATTTCTTCTTCTGTTAAACTGGGATATTTATATTTTCCTCCATTTCACTTAGATAATTAAATTTATTGATATAAAGTTGGGGTAAATAACTCCTCATTATTGCTCTAATTTCCTCTTCATTGGTGGAAAATTCTCCCTTTTCATTTTTCAGACTAACAGTCTTATTTTCTTCTTTCCTTTTTCTAATCAAACTAACTAAAATTTTATCTATTTTGATGTTTTTTACATAAAACCAACTCTTAGTTTTATTTATTAATTCAAGGGTTTTCTTATTTTCAGTTTTCAATTTAATCTCCCCTTTTATTTTCAGAATTTCAAATTTGGTATTTAATTGAAGGTTTTTAATTTGTTCTTTTTCTAGCTTTTTTAGTTCCAAGTCCAATTTATTGATGTTCTCTTTCTCTATTTTATGCAAGTAGCCTCTAGATATATAAAACTTCCTGCAAATTAAGACAACTCTGAGATACCACTACACATCTCTAAGAATGGCTAAGATAACAAGAAAAGATAATGATGAATGCGAGAGAGAATATGGGAAAACTGGGACACTAATACATTGTTGGTAGAATTGTAAATGGCTCATTCTGGAGAGAAATTTGGAATTACGCTCAAAAAGTTATTAAACTGTGCATACCCTTTGATTCAGCAGTGTTTCTACTGGGTTTATATCCCAAAGAGATTTTTAAAAAGGAAAAGGGACCCACATGTTCAAAAATGTTTGTGGCAGCCTTTTTTGTAGTGGCAGAAAACTCAAAACTGAATGGATGCCCATTACTTGGATAATGGCTGAATAAGTTATGGCATATGAATGCTATGGAATATTATTGTTGTATAAGAAACAATCAGTAATATGATTTTAGAGAGGTCTGGAGAGACTGACATGAACTGATGTTGAATGAAGTGAGCAGCACCAAGAGATACTTGAACGCAGCCACAAGATTATATGATTATCAATTCTAATAATCTTAATGTGTTTTTTTTCAACAATGAGATGATTCAGGCCTCTTCCAATGATCTTGTGATGGTAAGAGCCATCTACACCCAAAAAGAGGACTGTGGGAACTGAAGGTGGACCACAACATAGCATTTCTATTCTTTTTGTTGTTGTTTGCTTGCATTTTGCTTTCTTTCTCATTTTTTTTTTCCTTTTGATTTGATTTTTCTTACACAGCAAGGTGTATAAATATGTGTGTGTATATATATGTGGGATTTATCATATATTTTAACATATTAAACATATATTGGATTACTTGCTATCTAGGGGAAGGAGTGGGGGGAAGGAGGGGAAAATTTGGAACAAAAGGTTTTGTAAGGGTCAATGACAAAAATTATCTATGCATAGGTTTTGAAAATAAAAAGCTTTAATTAAAAAAGAGATATAAAATTTCCCCTAATAACCTCTTTGGCTACATCCCACAACTTTTGGTGTGTTGTGTCATTATTATCATTCTCTTAGATGAAGTTATTGATTGTGTCTATGATTTGTTGTTTCACCATTCATTCTTTACGATTAGATTATTTAGTTTCCAATTAATAATTAGTCTATTTTCCCCTGGTCTTTTATTGCATGTGATTTTTACTGTATCATGATCTGAAAAAAAATGCATTTGCTATTTCTTTCTTTCTGCATTTTATTTTGAGGTTTTTATGCCCAGATACATGGTCAATTTTTATGTAGGTTTCATGAAACTCCAAGAAAAAAGTATATTCCTTTCTGTCTCCATTCAATTTTCTCCAAAGATCTATCATACCTAATTTTTTTCTGAAATTCTCTTTAGCTGCGTAATTTCTTTCTTATTTAATTTATGGTTTGATTTATATAATTCTGAGAGAACAAGGTGAAGATCTCCCACTAGCATTGTTTTGCTGTCTATTTCTTCTTGCAGCTTCTTTAACTTCTCTTCTAGGAATGTGGATGTTATACCACTTAGTGCATATATGTTTAGCATTGATATTACTTCATTATCTATGGTACCCTCTAGCAAGATATTGTTTCCTTCCTTATCTCTTTTAATTAGATCTATTTTTGCTTTTGCTTGATCTGAGATCAGGATTGCTACCCCTGCTTGTTTTTTTTTTTTTTTTTTTTTACTTCACCTGAAACATAATAGATTCTGCTCCAGCCTTTTACCTTTACTTTATATACTTTAATCACTCTGCTTTTAATGTGTTTCTTGTAAACAACATATTGTAAGGATTCTGATTTTTAATCCAGTCTGCCATTCACTTCAGTTTTATGGGAGAGTTCATCCCATTCACATTCACAGTTAAAATAACTAATTCTGTATTTCCTGCCATCTTATTTACTCCAAATTAGGCTTTTCTCTTTCCTTTCCCCTTTTCCCTTCTGTAGAGGACTGGAACTCTGAAAAGATATACTTGAATCAAGGACAGCACTTATAGTTAAGCACTTACTCAGTGTGAGATAATGATTCTCTAAACATATACTTAATGTGATATGGTGATGTAATGGTTGCACATGCTCAGTTGCTGTAGGGATCTAATCATACTGAAGTATTTAAGAGCTGAGAGGACTGGGAATGAGCCTCTTAGCCACAGACCCAGAGGATTTCTCAGACACAAACACAGAAGACTCTCTCAGACACAGACACAGACACCAAGAAGACTCTGAACTTCATCTTTGATCATCCATCCTTGTGAGTCTCTTCCTTCCTTCACTTCTCCACTAAGACCAAGGACTAGGGCTGATCCCGAGGTCCTTCACAGAGCTAGTCCAGACATTACTCTCTTCTCCCGTATATTTTATTTCTGACCACCACTTCCCTCAAACAGCCCTTCCACTTTGTAGTTCCTCATCCGTTTCTTATACCTTTCCCCTACTATTCTTGTTTTCACTTCTATTAGCCTCCTCCTTTCCTTTCCCCTTTCCCTTCCCCCTTTCCTACAAGGTGAGAGAAGTGTCTCTGTAAAACCAGGTATGTCTGATATTCTCTCTTTGAGCTAATGATGAGTGTAAGATTCATACAGTATTCATCCCCCCTCTTTCTTTCCCTCAATTACAATAGATCTTCTTTGTCTCTTCATGAGATGTAATTTCCCTCATTTTGCCTACATTTCCCCCTTTTTCCAGTACAATCCTCTTTTCACCTCTAGTTTTTTGTTCATATTATCACAATAAAATCAAATTATACCCACACTCTCTAAATATGCCCATAATAGAGGTATAGTTCTCAAGAGTTCTGTCTTTTTTACCTTTTTATACTTCTCTTGAGTTCTGTATTTGTAGATCAATTTTTTTTGTTCAGCTCTGCTCTTTTCATCAAAAATAAATGAATCTCACTTGTACCATTGAATGTCCATCTTCTTCCTTGAAAGATAATGCTTAAGTTAACCCAATAGCTAATTTTTGGCTGCAATCCAAGTTCCTTTGCCTTTTAGAATATCAGATCCGATTCCCTTCGATCTTTTAAAGTGGAAGCTTCTAGGTCTGGGTAATCCTGATTGTGACTCCTCAGCATTTGAATTGTTTCTTTTTGAATGCCTGCAATATATTTTCATTGATTTGATAATTCTGAAATTTAGCTATAATATTCCTTGGGGTTTTCATTTGGGGGCTCTTTCAGGAGGAGTTTAGTGAATTCTTTCAATGGCTATTTTACCTTCTGATTCTAGGACATCATGATTTCCTGAAAGATGACGTCTAGGTTCTTTTTTTCATCGTGGTTTTCAGAAAGTCCAATAATTCTTAGATTGTTTCTCCTAGATATATTTTCCAGGTTAGTTATTTCTCCAATGAGGTATTTCACATTTTCTGCAATTTTTTTCTTTTTTTTTGGTTTTGTTTGACTGATTCTTGAAGTCTCATTGAGTCATTAACTTCTGTTTGTTAAATTTTAATTTTTATTGTATTATTTTCTTCAGTTACCTTTCTTAGCTTCTTTTATATTTGGCCAATTGAATTTTTAAATGAGTTGTTTTGTTCATTGCATTTTTTCCCCATTTCATAAATTCTGTTTTTCAACAAATTGGTTGTTTTTTATATTTATTTTGTAAGGGTTATATGCTTTTTTCCATTTCACTAAATCTATTTTGTAAAGAGTTTTCTTCAAATAATTTCTGTTTTTCCTTTTCCATACCCTCTTGCAATGATCTCATTTCCTTTCCCCATTTTTCTTCTTACTCTCTTTTAAGATTCTTTTTGAATTCTTCCAAGAAAGCCTTGTGAAATAGGGATCAGCTCATATCACTCTTTGGGACTTCATTTGTAGATGATTTGCCTCAAGGTTTGAGGCCTATTCTATCTCTTCATAAAAGCTGTCAATAAACAGAATTCTTTTTGCTTTTTTGCTCATTTTTAAGGGTTGAGGTCTGTTCTTTAGGCAAATGGGGGAACACATGCTTTAGTTTGTCATAGAGTATTCTGCTGACTGGGATGGGACCAGGTCCCATGTACTTCTAGGGCTCTGTGGTTTACAATTTGCCTTTTGTAATTTCTTTTGAGTGTGTTGAATCAAATCTGAAATCACCACTTGCAATCAGAACAGAGTAGCCTAAGAGCCTCACAGTAGATTCCTTGGTGTCTGAATGCAACAATACTCTGATTCCCTACCTCAGGATCTCTGCACTATGGTCTGGATTTGACAACTTCTCCCCCTGCCCGATTGAAACAGACTTGTTCTGAAGTTCTTCCAAAGTATCTTCTTCTGGAAATTTGTTGTATTCCAAATATTTGTATCACTCCAAAACAAGCCTTTTTAGAGGCTTAATCTGCTGTTGATCTGAGGGGAAGCTTAGAGGAGGTCAGATACAGCCATGTCTACTTTCCACCATCTTAAACCTTTAATTTCCTCTGAATCAGTAGATAAGAAAATGTCTTTACTGTTGTATATTTACTCCTTCTCTACCCCATGCAGTCTTAGAAAGAGTTAATGATTTGCCCAGAGTCATATTGTCACTGTCAACTGTTAGCCAATTGCAAATCTCAAACAATCAAGGTAAAAACAATATTCCAAACTTTTCCCCCAAATATCTCCATAGTATGGGTGATAATTTCTGAATTTTTTGTTGACAGCCATCCAGCCTTGTAATATGGCAAAAATTATGAATTTTGTCCTAACCATATTCAACATCTTCCTCTCATATATATTTATTTTTATGGGATTTCCATTTGGTTCCTCATTTTAGCTTCACACAAAGCTGCAGATACTTATTAAAATTGACTTCAGGTAATACAAGACCCTATTCAACATTAATATTGTGTCAGTGATCACAGAATTGCCTCTTATCCTTTTACTTTTAAAATATTTTGAATAATATTAGTCTACTGTAAGCAAATATTAATATCATCCCACCTGAGCAAATCTCTTGCTAGAATTGACCTGGGAAAACACAGGATTTCATACATAATGAGGATGTCCTTTTGTTGACAAATATCAAAACTATTGACATCAAATTGCATGTTAGACATTTCTATAGTTGTTCCAGATGTCTCCCACTTGGATTAAATGGACCATGCTTTGGTTTCTAAATACCTCAAGGCAATCTTTTTAGGCATGAACACCAGAAGGAAGTTCAGAACTTGGTATATCCACTTCATCCCTTCTTCTTCTAGCCTGAGTCAGTCTAGTCCACTAACAAAAATATCCATATTGGGGAATTTTTTTACATTTTTGCTTGGGTTATGCCCATTGCCTGCTCATCAATCAGCATTTTCCTTGTTTTGCCGTAGATAATGGTTTTTCATTGGAATTAGAAGTATTGATGAAAGCTAAATAATTAAAACTGCCTTCATTTCTCCAAGAATTTTCAGTTCTTTTTGGTCAAAAGAATTTTCCTTGAAGTAGGTGTCAGGTAATTACCTCTTCTGAATGTGTCCCTGAATGGAACTGCCTAGTCAGATGACTTTGGAATAAGTTTTTCTTGGTCTATAATCAAACCCACAAATCTTCCAGTTGGCTTGGGAGTTTGGTACAACAGATCCATCTGTGGTGGATCAGCTCTCCCTGACTTAGCATATGTTCTAAGAATTGAATTTCCCCAATGAGAATCGTGCCTTCTTATCAACATGTTGTACTTAATTTAGTTCTTTTGCTTTTTCCTAATAGCCACATTCAGAATGACTGCCAGGATCCAACTGTACTAGTCATGGGAGGCTCAAGCAAGGTTTGGCTGGTAGATTTAGAAAAAGCAAATGTGATCAAATCAAGTTAAGTCAAATCAACATACATTTATTAAATGCCTACTGTGTGCCTGGTGCTATGCTAAATGCTGAGAATAAAAAAAAAAAAAAAGCAAAAGCAGTCCCCAACCTCAAGCGTCTCACAGACTAATAGGGAATAGACAAACAATTAATGTACAAGCAAGAGAGATACAGCACAAAATGGAGATAGTCACAGAAGGAAGGAATTAACATTAAAGAAGATCAGGAATGGGTAAAAGGTGAACTTTTAGTTGGGACATGAAGGAAGTCAAGAAATAGAGCTGAGTTGGATGAATATTCCAGGTATAAGGACAGATATCAAAAACAGAGTTAAGCAATGGGGTTTCATATTTAAAAAGAGCAAGAAGGCCAATGTCCCTGGATCTCACAGGACATGCATGGGACTAAAGTATAAGTTGGGAAGGAGGTTGGGGCTAGATTATAAAAGGCTTTAAAAGTTAAACAAAGGATTTTATATTTGATCCTAGAAGTAATAAGGAGCCAGTGCACTGGGCTTTATTGAGTGGAAGTGTGGGTGGGAGGTTTAGTTGGCCTTTGACATGTGATCTATTCTGCAACAGAAATTCCCTAGAGTAGCAGTGCATCAGAGAGTATCTCTAAGGCATCAATCCTATCTTGATTCTTAGAATAATCTTAAGGGATCAAAAGCAACCTTATGGGTTTAGGAGAAATATCCACCCTACATTCTCGTGAGTCTGAATTAAAATGACTATAAACTCTAACCCACTACTCCTCACTACTGACATATCACCTCAAAGTATTAGGCCTGTGCTTCATCACAATAAAGAATGAGGTTTTAAGAAAATTAATTTGAGAAATGAATAGAAGAGAGACTGTAATGAGGATCAATTGGAAGGTTATTACAATAGTCCGGTGTGAGGTGATGAAGGGCCTGCACCAAAATGGTGGCTGTGTCAAGAAAAGAAAAGGAAGTATAAAAGAGATATTAAAAATCCTGATTGTAAAGTCCATTGTTTCCCCAGAAAATGTCATTTTGTCTGGATCTGATTCTCTTGCAGTGGTTTTTAACTTGTTTTTTGTTTTCAAACTATTCAAATGCTTTCCCTCCATTTCCTACAGATGTGCTGCTGTCTTTTACAATCTGACATTTTCTGTCATCAGCTTACTGGCTTTACAAATCATGAAAGGCCTTCCAAATTACAAAGCTATAGGCCAGGGTAAAGGACCTTATATTGTTCATTTGAGCATGGGGCATGAAGGGAACTCATCACAGTCTGAGTCTGAAAACAAAAGCAAGACAAAAGTTTCTTTGCTAGTATTTTGCATTGGCCAGATGGCTACTGTGGTCTGGCTAAAAAAGAAAGATTTGAGTTGCTACTTCTGACTGCCTTTTTATAGCAGCTGGCCCCTGCATGACAACCCCTAAATCCCAAAGGTTACTCTTTAACCTCTCTTGCAAGGAAAAGGAATTGGTGGCTTTAATACAACCCCATCCTTTCCCCCTCCACCACTCTCATTGAGACACAGTAAATTTAGTGAGGGGAAAGAGAAGGATTCAGCCTATTAAGGGTTCCCCCTTTGACTTGGATTGGCTCTCACCATGGGGAATTTCCAGGGAAGCTGGAAGGTTTTTAGTAATCTCTGGATTGTTGTTCTCTTCTAGAGTCTAATATGTATCTTCTGGGAACCCCATGACTCGTTGCTACTGGATTTACTTGGCCTTTGGAATATACTCTATTCTGTGACAAAAATTCTTTAAAGTAGCAGCATCTCAGCACATCTAAGGCACCAGTGCTCCCTTAATTCCTAGAATAATCTCCAGGGAACATATTTCTCCTGAATTTTAAAATTAAATGAATATAATTTACCATTGACACATCACCTTAAGGTATGAGGTCTGTGTTTAGCCACAAAATGATGGATGGCACTAAAACACAATGACTTTAGAACTCTTGTGAGTCAAAAATCATATTGCTGTAGATAACAAAATCAGTACTAAAATATCTTGGCAGGTTAAGATTATGAGCTAATCCTAATAATATGAAATTCAATAATAAATGTTAGATAAATTCTATATTTGGGTTCAAATATCAACAATATAAATAAGTATATAAGACACATGAGTAAATATTTCACATGAAAAAAATCTGGAGGACATAGAGTAGGCAAGCATTTTGATCCAGAAGTGAAAAAGATTTACTCTTGGGCTGCATTAAGATTCACAATATCCAATACAACGAGAGATGTGGTGTCTTGCCTGGATCGGACAATATTAGCAAGTTAAAGAGCCCGTAAAAGAGAACGATCATTACTACAAAGGGCTTAGAGACTATGCATATGAGAATCAACTGAAGAAATTAGAGCTATTCAGTTTGTAGAAAAGATTTAAAAGGAGCAGAATAACTTTTCCCAAATATTTGAATGACCATCACATAGCAAATTATAGATTTATTGTACATGGATCTAGAGAAAAGAAGTAGAGGCAAAGGGGGAATGGTGTAGAAATAAATATTTAGGTTCATTATAAGGGAAAATGTCTTCACTATCAGTCATCAAAAAGCAGAATAGGAGTTGTTTATTTTTTGGTAAGTAGGGAATTTTTCTTTACTAGTTTACCAAATTAAAACTGGATGATCATCTATTAGTGGCACAAGAGTTCTGAAATTGATAAAATCATACTTTGGAGTTGTAAGTGATCTTAGTGTACATTTAGTTCGATCTCTTTTAAAGATGTAGAAACTGAGATCCCTAGATATTAAATGACTTAATCCTAGAAGTTAAACTGAGGTCAAAGTGACCCAAAGGAAGCAAGTAGCTAAGCCTGTATTTGGATCCTGATTCTCTGATTCCACATCCAAAGCTGATGCATTTCACCATAATCCCTCAAAATAATCTTAATAATAATAGCTAGCATATATGTAATATTTTAAGATGTGCAAATGTCATCTCATTTTTATCCTCACAACAGTTCTAAGCAGCTGCTATTATTATTTTCCTCATCTTACAGATGAAGGAACAAATGTAGGAAGAGGTTCAATTTCTTATCTGAAATCAAATAATTGATAAGTATCTGAGACAAGATTTTAAATGAGGTCTTGCTGATTCCAGGTCCAGGTCTCTTTTCATTGTGCCACCTTGCTGGCTTCAGAACAAGAAGTCTAACTAATATAATTAGGAGAATTTCATGAAAATCATTGGTGGTACCATGAAGGTGACATGACACACCAATTAAAGTAAGATCCTGAGGGCTGGGCTTTTTCCTTCTCTTCTGCTGGGGGGTGAACCATTGTTTTCTTGACCATCCTACAAGGAAGGTGGAATCTGTGTGTTAGGATCTAAAAGGTTGTGAGCTATGCTTGGACAAGGGGAAGCCATAAGAAATTCTGATGCATGTCCATAGAGGTCCTGTATGCAAATTGATCATCCAACTTGAATATGGGGATGGACAAATCAAACAATCTAATAAGAAATAGGCACATCAAACTCTTTGATCCAGCAATGTTACTACTGGACTTATATCCCAAAGAGATTTTAAAGAAGGTAAAGGGACCTGTATGTGCAAGAATGTTTGTGGCAGCCCTGTTTGTAGTGGCCAGAAACTGGAAACTGAATGGATGCCCATCAATTGGAGAATGGCTGATTAAATTATGGTATGTGAATGTTATAGAATATTATTATTCCGTAAGAAATGACCAGCAGGATGATTTCAGAAAGGCCTGAAGAGACTTACATGAACTGATGCTGAGTGAAATGAGCAGGACCAGAAGATCATTATATACTTCAACAACAATACTATGTGATGATCAATTCTAATGGATCTGGCCCTCTTTAACAATGAGATGATCCAAATCACTTCCAATAGAGCAATAATGAACTGAACCAGCTACATCCAGTGAAAGAACTCTGGGAAATGACTATGAACCACTACATAGATTTCCCAATCTCTCTATTTTTGTCCACCTAAATGTTTTATTTCCTTCACAGGCTAATAGTGCACTATTTCAAAGTCCAATTCTTTTTGTACAGCAAAATAATTGTTTGGACATGTATACATATATTGTATTTACCCTATACTTTAACATATTTAACATGTATTAGTCAACCTGCTATCTAGGAGGAAGGGGTGTGGGGAAAGAGGGGAAAAGTTGGAACAAAAGATTTTGCAATTGTCAATGCTGAAAACTTACCCATGCATATATCTTGTAAATAAAAAGCTATAAAAATAATTTTAAAAATTGGAACACAAGATTTTGCAGGGGTGAATGTTGAAAATTATCTATGCATATGTTTTGAAAATAAAAAGCTTTTAAAAAATAAAAATAAAAAAAAAAGAAATAGGCACATCAGTTGAAAAAGAAGTCTTAATTATTGAAAGTCAATAAACTATTAACAAAATTTCCACTTCAATGATTTTGTTTTACCAATTTATATGTCGCTAGTAGGGCTCATAACTAAAAACATACTTGTGTCTTTATTTATATTACTATATATACAATACAAAAATCTTTTGGGTGCTAGAATTTAGAGAATTTTGCTTAGTTTTTATGATCCCAATCTTCTCAATTGGAAAAACAAAGTCAGTTGCTAATGAATCAATTATATACTGATTATATAGTGAGATATATATGTATATGTATGTATATATATATCATGATATAGTGAATACACACACAGACACACACACACACACACACACACACACACACACACACATATATTCCAGGTTATGTAGTGACATCTCATAGGCCAGGGGAGCCCCATTTTTCTTTTTTGGGAGTCCATTGAATGTATAACTAATTACAGGAATCCAGTTTGACCTGTATTTGGGGGGGTGGCGATTAGGAAATGAGAAATCTATAGGTTTCCTTTATAGGCTAGCAAAAAAAGGGCAATGGTTCCTCCCATATAATCTATTTCATAACAGTGGGAGCCAGTCAATTCATTCAGGGCATAGGTCCAATCAATGAGACAATCTGGGGTAATTATTCATGCTATTGGAATCAATGTCCTCTTAAAAGGCTCAAAGGTTCACATCCTAGAAAGTTTATTATATAATATGAATTCTATGCCAGACCCTGGACATAACAATCTGTACCGTTAGACCTATACTGGTGTAACTGCACAATATTTTCTTCATTCTGTTTACTTCATTTTATCTCAGTTCCTATTATATTTCCTAGGTTTTTCTGAAAGAATATATAGAATATAGATGACCCTATCCAACCTCATACCACACCACCACCATTGGAAGCCCTTACTTGTGTAACAGAATTGTATAGTCAAACAAAATAAATCAACATAATGATCAAGTAGGAAAATTCTGCCTCATTTTGCATTTCTAGTCTACCACCTTCTTGTTGAAAGATTGGAAATATGCTTCAGCATCATGTCTTCTGTAGTCAAAGCCTCATAATTGGTCACATAATCTTGTTTTCCTGATATGATTTCCTTTACATTATTATAATCATTGCATAAATTGTTTCCAATAGGAAATTATTTAGAAGCTTTGAAAAGTAGCAAAGCATAATGGATAAATTGAAATAAACATTTATTAAGTGCCTACTATGTGTCTTGGTCTGAACAGCTACAGTTGGACACCTTGTACTTTGACTTTAAAACAATGATATCATTTTGGCCTTCTTTGAGAATCAGCTATGTGTCAGGAACTATGCTAAATGTTTTACAAATATCATCTCATTTGATCCTCATAACAAACCCAGGAATTAAGTTCTATTGTTACCTCTATTGTACAGATGACAAAACTGAGACAGGTAGTGGTTAAATGATTTGCCCAGAGTCAAATAGCTAGAAGTAGCTATATATAGAAGAAGCTAGATCTGAACTCAGATCTTTTTTAACTCTAGACCCAATACCCTGCCACCTCTATGAATAGAGCATTGAATTTGTTAGGAACTTGTAAATTCCATCCAATCTCAAATCGCTTAATCTGTCTTCTCCCCATTTTCTTTATCACATTTGGTTAAGATGAAAGGATCAGATGTCTGGTCTCTATAAATCCATGATTCCATGATAGTTGATGCTAGATTCATCTCCTGATGAATCATAATATTTTAATAGTTGGGAGGAATTTAAGAGGCCTTCTATTCATACCTCTTTCATCTTGCTTCAGCTAGAACACCTCTGGTAATGAAATCTCTTTGCCTTCAGGCACAGTTCATTCTTATTCTGTCCACCTCTAATTTTTGTATAGTTGATAGTAGAGCAACATTCTGAAAGAAAGGAGGCATAAAAAGAAGGGAAAATGAAACCCAGCATGTACCAAACCCATGGGGATATTATCAAATTGGCTATAGAGTCAAATTTTCCTTTAGGGTCTGATCTTGGGTATACATCTATTCATCAATCCATGAATTCTTAGTTATTAACACTGAATTCCCTAGTATCATATGGAGAGGCTTATTACTATAAGTCATTTCTCAAAGCTTCTAGTCCATACTTTAGAAATTTAGGAACCATATTTTAAGGACCTTCTAATGTGAAGGATGGCCTTTTAAACCTGAATTATATCACTTTCCCTATCTGTGACTCAATTTTCTTCTCTTTAAATGATTGCCTTTATAAACTTTCTTTCTATATAATGACAGTTCTTTGGTTGTCAGAGGGCCTTCTAGAAATCCTCGAAAGAAAAAGGAGATATTTTTCTCAATTGTTTCTGCTTTAGCAGAATTTCTTGTTATTTCCCTCATCTTTACTATAATAATGTAATCTCCCTCAAAAGCCCCCCATTGCTGGTTAAAAGATTGTGTCAGCTAAAGAGGGAGCAGTGCCATGTTTATATGTCAGGGAGTGATAGAGTGTAATGGGATTGTGGGTTACTCATAATTAGATTCCCTTAGTGGTGATGTTTTCTTTTTCCTTTTGATGTTCCATATTTGGGCAACACAATGATAATTAGGATATGGTATTGGCCAGAGAAATTCTGCAGCAATAAGAAGAATATCATGGGAGAACCTTCTTACCCCTGTGAATTTACTGATATCCAA
Source organism: Antechinus flavipes (assembly GCF_016432865.1). NCBI lineage: Eukaryota > Metazoa > Chordata > Mammalia > Dasyuromorphia > Dasyuridae > Antechinus > Antechinus flavipes. Next base: position 544,570,274 of record NC_067398.1, read on the forward strand.
CAAAACAGATCTCCAGTTTTGTAAGATGTCAAACAAGCACACATATAAACCCCCTAGTTGCTAAAATTGCCATATTGCAGTATTATTATTCAGCTTCAACCTCCCATTCCAGCTATGTAGAAAGCAATATCACACCCTCTGAAGCCACAGTGGCCACTGTTCATATGGCAAGATTCAAGTTCTATTCCCTCACTGTAAACCCACAGAAGACTACAATATGTAGGTTGGGAAATCTGGATTATTATTTTATTGCCAGTGAAAAGCAACAAGATAGCTGCACTCTAAGTAAAAAATCTGCTAGGCTCAAATTAAAATATGAAATGTTTGTCAACAAATTTAATTCTACTCAATAAAGAACAAAATTATATCTAATAATAGTTACTTTTATTTTTTCCATTTTAGTGACTTGCATATATTCATTTAAAGCCTCATGGTATACAGGTTCAAACATAGAAAAAAGGAATTTAAATCAAACCTGGAAAAAAGTCCCATTACATAAAGACTTTAAATCTCTTCTAAAACAGAAAGACAAATTTTGAAGGGGACATTATATCTAACTGTAGGGCCAGCAAATTTTGCAGTGGAAATTTGGGAAGTGAAAATGATAATGAGGAGTATAGATTTTGATAGAAATATCTGTTTCTCTAGTCTGGATCATACATACAAATGCTGCAACCTGGTGTTATACTACGTTAGCTTGTACAGAAGAAAATATCCAGGAACAAACTGCAAAATATAATAAGGAAATGAAAGATGGAAGAGCTAATTAATTCATATGTTATAGGTTTATTTTCAACCAAAGTGAGATTGTATTGATATTGGAAACTACCCATGGAGCCATATTTTTCTATCTTTATAAGTATTTATATGCCTTGCAGATTTTACCTGGCTTGCCCAATGTCATGCAGAGAACATATGTGAGAGATAGCATTTAAACCCAGCACTTTTCACTGGCCAGTTCCAAAGTCCCTTTTTTGAATTGTCTTTCTCAAATGGTATACACACACACACACACACACACACACACACACACACACACACAAACACATACAAAGAAAGGAAAGAAGAAAGGAAGAAAGGAAGGAAGAGAGAGAGGGAGGAAAGAAGGAAGGAAAGAAGAAAGGAAAGGAAAGAAGGAAGGAAGGAAGGAAGGAAGGAAGGAAGGAAGGAAGGAAGGAAGGAAGGAAGGAAGGAAGGAAGGAAACAAAGAAAGAAAAGGAAAAAAAGAAAGAATGTGTGGCTTAATTGACCAGTTCAGTTGTGTTCCCCGTGGGACAACTCTACTAATAGAAGTTGTTGTTTGTCATTCATTCTTAAATAGGACCATGACATTGTGGAGGTGATGCCATGATGTAAAAGTGAGTTCATGTACAAGTGAGGGAAGGCTGTGCAGGGTCATCAGACTCACTTTCTTCTCCAGAATCATCTGGGTCCAGTGGCAATGGGTTTTTAAAGGACCAAGTCTTAAATTCAAATCACTCTGGTTGTCAAGGATTGGTTAATAATCAAGCTTCACTTGATCTTTGTTTGGGCATGGACTGACTCAGTGTGAATGTAAATAGCACTTGTTTCTGTTTTGGCCAGAAATCCTCAGAGTCTTCGCCTCCCAGGCATTTTTGTTTTTGATTTTTGTTGTTGTTGTTGTTTTGACTAGGTAAAAGAGACCTCAATTCTTACTTAGCCTTAATAATTGAATAAGTGCTGCCTCAGTCAAACTGAGACCTGTTAATAATCTTAGATTACAAAAATCAAGGTCTAGCACTGCATCCAGAGCCATTTCTAGTTAGAACTTATATCTTACCACTGGGTCCAGATAGTTCTGGAGGAAAAAGTGAAGCTGGTGACTTTGCACAGCCCTCCCTCAGTTAAATCCAACTCACATGATGGTATGGTCTTTTTTTGACAATAAAGGACAAACAATAATAATAGCATTACCCTTCTAATTGGTTCTCTTCCTTAAGTCTCTTCTTTTTCCCATCTGCCCTAACACCTGGCTTCCAAATTGACATTTCTAAGACAAATTTCTGTCCATGTCACTCTTCAGCTCAAGATGCTAGAAGGGCTTCCTAGCTTTGGAAGAAAGACAGTCATATTTTGGCTCTAGCAGCTATTTACAAAACCTATTACCCATGAATTGCCTTCATACTAAAATGACCAATTTGTGTTCTTGGCACTTAATATTCCATCTCATTTTTCCTTTGCAGCAGAACATATTTTAATTGTTTCCTGAAATTTAATCTCATTTCTCCACCTATAATCTCTTCTTTGCTTCCCTTTTCTCCCTCCCTCCCTCCTTCATCTCTTTCATTATTTCCTAGTTGCTTTTTTCTTCCTCTTTTCCTCCTTTCCTCTTTTCTTTTTTCTTCTCTTTTTCCCTTCCACAATCCCACCTTCTTTTTCTTCCCAAAATCATGTGACCAGCTTTTCTTTATACCCCCAGTTACTCATGCTTTCTCTATATTATTTTGCATTTACTCTGATGTTGGAATCCTAGTGTTAACTCAACTTGAAATAAGGTGATAACTCAAGGGAGATGTTAGAATCCTAGTGTTAACTCAATGTAATTGATACAATGCTTGTGTTCACACCTTTACTCATTGCAGTTCACAAATATGGGAGTTGGAGTAGAGATAGAAGCTGGAAGAGCTAAAGGACTAGCAACAAGAGTTCTTGAAACCAAGGAGAGGGATAGGCCTCTAAGAAAGCTAACCGGCTATTTTGAAGGAGAAAATAAAGGATCTGAACTTTTAACAGCTGGCTGCATTTGAGGCAATTATTACCCAGAACTGAAAGGCTGCTTCTAGAAGCTCCCCAAGAAACCTGCTCCCAGAGAACCATTATATTTGAGAGAAGTACATTACACTCTGAATGTATTCTGTCTACTTGTATTTAAACCTATTGTTTCCTCACACTAGACTATAAGTTCTTTGAGCTTTTGTTTGTATCTTTATATGTGATTCTCATAACTAACTGGCATATTGGAGTCTGTGGAATGTCCAAATGCATGTAATATACACTCATACATAAATAAAAATGAATATCCTAATTTTATAAAATGAGGGAAACATCAGATAATCTTTAAAATTTTCTCCTTTCTAAATTCAATAATGTTAAGACTTATATTTCCCTATATATTATTTTTAGAGGATGACTTAATCTTTCCTCTATGAAATTCTTTACATTAAAAACAAGGTTCTAACACATTTCCTTTTCTATTATGCACTCTGATCGTGTGCATTGAGCAAAATTCATAGAAAGATACATAGTTAATCATGAAAATGGTTACTGCTAATTTTTCCATATATTTTTATGAAATGTAGCAGAAAATCATTTTTTTATATTTTGAAAAAAAATCTGTGATTTTATTTCTGGCTATATTCTCTCTCCTATCCCACTGACATATCATTAACACTCTACATTTCAGTAGAAAGTTTTTCCAGTGCTTTGTATATATAATTAATACTTATTGATTTCTGTGGCCACCCTTCTGTCTATAAGCCCAGCAATATTTCTTACTGGTTCCTGGATGAGAAATACTTAGTTGTTACTGGAGCTATATCTAAACAAGAATAAAAATTATATTGATAAATTCTGCAAAGTGGTTGGCAAATATCTAATTTTTGCTTCACAGCATCCGTAAGAAATAGAGAACATTATTTTTAGATGAATAAACTGAGGCAAGCAGATGTTTAGTGATTTATCCAGAATCACAGAGCTAGTAAGTATGTCTGAGGCTAGATTCAAACTCAGATTATCATGACTTCAGATACACTATTCTATCTACTATGATACCTAGATGCTTTCCCACATCTTTGCTGGCATAATCTTCAGGAACAAAGAATTATTCCAAGACCATGATATTACTGGAGTATTGACTTAGAAGTAGCAAGATCTAAGTTCCTTTACAACATTTACTGATCTCTGACACTTCCTCATCAATAAAATAAAAATAATAATTTAATAAAATAACATCCAGCTCATAGACTTGTTAAGAGACTGAAATGAATGTGTACAAAACACTTTACATGCCTCAATATGCTATATAAATATAAATTACTATTATTATGCAAAATCACATTAAGACTTATGATTTAGGAGCAGGGAGAGTCATCACTTACAATACTATGAGTCATCATTTTAATATCATCAAATATTAGAGCCAGACTATAATCTAGAGATACTATAATTTAACAAGCTCATTTTACAAATAGATAAACTGCAGTAAGGAATGAGAATCCAATCCGCTGAGTTTTAAGTTTAAGTTTAAGTTTTAAGTTTAAGGATTTAAGTTTGCCTATAAGAGCTGTAAGCAAATCCTTCTGAACACAAACCATGAGAAGCAATTTTAGGTCCGATGCAACCCCTTTGAGGAGCAGGTAGGTCGTGAAGTGGATAGAGTGCTGGGTTTGGAGCCAGGAAGATTTGAATTCAAATTTGGTCTCTGACACTTCCTAGCTGTATGATCCCAGGCAAGTCACTTAACTCTGTTTGCCTCAGTTCCCTCATCTGTAAAATGAGCTAGAGAAGGAAATGTCAAAGCATTCCAGTATCTCAGCTGACAAAGCCCCAAATGGAGTTATGAAGAATTAGACACAACTGAAAATAACTTCTTTGAATGGTTTACTTTGTAACTGTAGGGTATCATAACACCATGATCTGGGATTTTTTTTTTGTTTTGCCATTGTCTTAGAAATCTAAATCATATCTTACAAATAACTTTTCTTTGAAATTCAAAACCCCAATCCTCCATGCTGTCATCAGAATTGTTTGTTTTCTGGGCTCTATTATCAGCTTGGGAACTCAGTTGAAAGACCATTTAATTTGAAGTCACAGGATCTGTATGCAAACTCTGATCCTACCAGTATGACTTGGCAGTCCCTCAGCATGAAAGTAAGGGGATAACTAATTCTTAGTATTGGTATTAGTAGTTTAGTATTACTAAAATACATGGGAAACCATTACCACCAGCTCCTTTCATACAGACAAGACATGCAGCTTGATTTGGAGGATAAGAAAGTCATTCCACATTATTGCTACCATTCTAACACATCTTTCCGTAACCTATATATACTATATTGGCAACAGAAGAACGGGATATATTCATGGTGCAATCGGCCAGGTCAGGAATAATATTGGCATCTTTTATCCAATCATTTCAATGATACCCTTTTTTAAAGCCAACAAACAGACCAGAGATTAAAAATTTCTGTACTTTGTCTGATGGTGATTATAGATAGTTCTGAAAAGAGTTATTATTTTTTTCATGTTCATTGTCCCAGAGAGACAGAAAACCTCAAGTCACTACAATTGTCATAAAAAATATGTATGACTACTTCTAAGCTGTGTTCATGATAATATATTCAACAAAAGAGTAAAGGAATAATGAGGAAGGGGAGAACCCAGCCCTTCATGAGACACACTGGCTGACGCATAATGAAGTATTGTCATCTTTTCTATCTTATACAATATGATTTGCAAGATTTCTACTGGGTTATATTGTGATACTCTTCAAAAGAATGGATCACAGCAAATACTGCCAGTCAAGTAGTCATAGCTAATTGTGTAGGGCAGTGGTTCTCAAAGTATGGTCTAGAGAATCCTGGGGATCTCTGAAACCCTTTTAGAGAGTCTACAAATTCAAAAATAGTTTTTATTTTCAATATGGTAAATGTCTATAAATATAATCCAGATAAACAAAAACTCTTTAGCGAGATCCTCAATAATTTTTAATAGGATAAAGATACTGAAAACAAAAGTTTGAGAACCACTGGTAGGGTATTAACCTGGATCCATGTGCTCATCTCAGATTCTTACAAAATTAGTTGATACTTGCCCCTTCACTTCACCCCTTCTGGAGAAAGGCTACTTTTTCTTCAGTCTATGATTTGGGGTAGATTGTCTTACCTGACAATGACTTAGCCAACACCCAACTTTGGAAAACTCTATGAAACAGTAGAAAAGAGCACTAGGTCAGGACCTGAGGACATGGGTTCAAATACTAACTCTCACTATTATTGTGTGTGACTGTGAAGAGTAAGGTAACCTCTTTGGTCTGTGGTTCTTTATCTGTAAAATGAAGAAATCATACTAGTCGGTTTCTTGTTTCTTCAGATTCTGAATCTAGTACTCCATGATACTTACTCTTGTTCTAATTCTGCTACAAAGAAAGGAAAAAAATTGAAAGCAGAAAGGAAAAAAACAAAACAAAACAAAAAGTCTTTGTTCTCAAAGAGCCTTTGATCTAATGGAAGGAGAGAACATACAATCAACTATGCATTATAGAAAATGTAGTGTTTATGTGAAGATAATGTCCTAGATATTTTTATATCCCACTTCACATCTAATAGTGTACTACATAATGTAGAGAGCAAGGTAATGGAGGGGAAGATGCATGACACTTAGAGGCAGAAGACCTGGGTTCATGTTTGTAATGGGCAAGTCACTTTTTGCTCTCTGTCTGTTTCCTCATTTTTTTTTAAATTTATTTTAATTTTTAAAAAATTGTTTCTTATTTGTTAAATGGGTGTGGATTCTCTTTGTATTATCCATAGTATAAATTTGTTCACAAAGAATGAACTTTGGAAAACTTTAAGTATTTTATAAAAGTATCCTATATTTAGTTGAGTGAATGAATGTTTATAGTTTAGAAGATAAATCTCAGATAGTAAAATGTCTTGCCAAATGAACACAGACTCAGGTAAAGTAACCTTTGGGGGAATTGGAGGAGGACAGAAATGACCTTCTATTATCTAACTACAGTATGGTTTGTTTGTTTGTTTTTTAACATAAAAAACATACCCACAAAACATTTTTTTTACTTTTATATGGACAATTTAAAAGTATTTCATTTTAAAACATTGAAGATTTTCCAAATCTAACAAGGGAAAAAGGTACAAGTCATAAAAGACTGGTTTTTCTACCTATCTCTTTTCTATTACCAGAGAAAAGAAAGAAGGAAACAAGCCTAAGTGTTTACTATGTACCAAGCACTATGTTAAATCCTGTACAAATATCTCATTTAATCTTGGAAGGTGGGTGTGTTTTTTTTTAATTATCCTTGATTTATAGTTAAGGAAATTAAGACAGACTATTAAGCAATTTATTCAAAGTTTTGTTGTTATTCAATTGTATATAACTCTTTATGACCCTGTGGACTATAGCACACCAATACTGTCCATAAGAGCTTTTTTTGACAAAGATGCAGATGTTAAATGGTTTACCCAGGGTCATATTGCTCATAGGTATCCAAATCTGGATTTGAATTCAGGTCCTCCTGACAGCAGGCCCAGCGCTCTACCCCACTGCTCAGTTAGTAAATGTCTGTGACCATATATAAACTCAAGTCTTTGTGATTCCAGATGCAGTAATCTATCCACTGTGCCAGTTAGCTGCTTCTTCCAGAGAAAACTGAACTTTCCTTTTTCTATCCCTAGCTATCTTAAACTCACACTGAGTAAGCATTGCCTTAGTAAGCAGTCTGGGGGAGTTTAATGGTTAATAATGAAGTAGATTCACATGATGATATATTACCAAAATGGATATCAGAAAGTCCAAATGTCTAATCTTTCCTGGAATAGCTTACTTGAGTTGTCTGTGATGTGAGAGGCCTAGATCTGATTAGGCTCCATTGGCAAAGGTTTAACTACTGAATTTCCAGTCAAAAAGTACATATGGCAGGCTTTTTTATGATTAATCTGCATTAGTAACATTTTCTCCATCATTTTCTTAAGTCTAGGCCATCAATAATATAATAAAGGAAGCCATGATTTTAGTGATTCCTGATTTCTAATGTGTAACTGCTCATAATATAAATTTAACAATCACCTTTTGAGAGGTGATTCGAATCAATTCACACTGGAAATCTTAATAATCAACTCTTGAGAGTTGTTTCAAGCGAGACTCCAGTGCATTCCTGAACCAGCAGATTTCTAAGGCCTCTTCTATTGCAAATTCATAAAATCAATCACAGAGTGTAGTTTCCCTTTGCTTTGCCAACCAATTAGAAGCAAATTTTGGCAGGAGGGAATAGAATCATTTCTTTATTAAGGGGCAGTGGGGGAATCTGCAGGGAATATAGGCAGAAAGAACAAAGCTCTGACACCCAGCTTACATACTGTTCCATCAGCCAATCTGAAACATTTACTTCTCTTTGCCTAATAGAGATACCCACCTCAATACCACCATCGTAAACTTAGTGTTTCATTTTCACTGCCATTGATAAAGCTCTGCCTTAGGTTTATAGTAATTTATCCATTAAAATTCCCTTCTGGCTATAGTATTCAAAATAGACTCATAACATACATCTGGCCCCCTTAACTCTTCATCTAAATTTGAAAAGTAAATTTAAAACAAAATCACTTGTTTAAATGTTTTTCTATCCACCATAATAAAATAATAGAAAGTGAAAGCTGTTAAAATCATATTCATATTAAATGATGAAAATACTATTTCAAAAGCTTCATTTTTTCCTTAAATGTGAAGAAATCACTGAAACATTTTTTTAGTATTTTGCTCTTTAGGTGTTAAAATATTATATCCTAGGGAAAGAAGATATGGTTGAGAACCATTAGGTATATTAGTTAATGAAAAATCAATTGTTCAATATGAATTTAGTAAACAGCTAACAGCCTCTAGACTGGACAAACAAATATGAAAGTGAGCCAGAGTCTATATTCAGGGAGCTAATATTCTATTATGTTCACAGGTATGGAATACAATATAGATACATAACTTTGAATCTATTCATATAACTTTTACACATGTATGCATGAACTCATATACATATATACAAAATAGATACATAAATGTATAGATATGTAGGTTGAAACACCAACAACTGGAGAAATTAGAAACAATCTCTTATAGGAAGTAGCAAATTAATTGAATCTTGAAGGATTTAGAGATTCTAAGAGGAAGTTATTGGGAAGAATATTTGAAGCATAAGGGACTGCTTGTGTGGGCACATAGGCAGTCAGGAGACAAGATACTAAATGATAGGAAATAATATACATGAAAACAGCATAATTTTGGTTGGATTCTAGAAATCATAAAAGGGAGTAATGTGAAATCATTTTGGAAAGATAAGCTGGATTCCAAATAGGAATGTTTTTAAATGAAAAACAGAGGAGTTTAAATTTTATATTAGAAGCCAATTAGGGAAACCATTGAATCTTCTTGAGTAAAGAAATGATCAGACTTTCTCGTAAGCCATGATATCAGAGAGCAAAGATAGTTATCTCCTTATAGGGGGGAAACTTGACTCTTTCTTGTTTAGAAAAAGACATTCACTTCATCTTATGATATGAAAAGAAGCAGGGAAGCAATGGGGAAACTTGAAAAGAAAAATGGGATTTTTTTCCATTAATAATCTATAAATATGAAAGCAGTAAGTAGTCAAATCTCTCTTCTTGGGCTAGGGGGGTGGAAATTTCAAAAGCTTTACTGCTATCATCTGCAAGGCTTTTGATGCAAAGCTAGCCAACAGTTTGGAAGTATAAAATACACTAAAATATATACCATGCCATCTTATTAGAAGAATGAAGATCCAGAATAGATGAATATTTTTAGCTAAATAAATTAAACAATGCTATATAGTCATTAAGGATTATAGGAGGGAAAGTATCTAAATGCCCCTAGGTGCATTATGCTTTAATAATATATTGTTTTTATGAATGTGGTTTCCCTTAGTCATTACATAAATTTGGCAAAGATGCCATCTAGGTATCCTTCCAGATTATTGATAAAAATGTTGAAAAGCATATAATCAAGGACATCCCACTAAGGAAAACCACTAGAGATCTCCTTTCAAGTTAACTTAGAGTTATTAATGAGTAAACTTTGTATCTATTTATCCAACTAGTTTCAAAGGCATCTTAGTATTCTATGATGCAATCCATATCTCTTTTTCTATAAGTGTGACTCTATTAAATATTTGCTGAAATCTAAGTAGACCAGATTCCCACATACTCTGATCTTCTCACCATGGAATATTCCTTTGTCCTGTGTCTCCTTTCATCGGTGAGTTCCTCCAGGAACTTCCCATGTTGAATAAAAGTCCAGGACAAATATCCTTTATTTCTTTCCTGACTCTGTTTCTGACTCTTTGGACTTGGTCTTTGGACCAAGCCATCATAGCTTGATGTGGGTTTTCTCTGTTTTCACTTTTTAGTTCCTATCTTATGTGTTGTCTTTCCCCATTCGAAAGTAAATTCCTTGAAAGCAAGGGATGTCTTTTTTGTTTCTATTTATATCCTCAGTATTTAACATAATGTCTGGCCCGTAATCAAAATTTAAAATCTAGTATTTAGCATCTAATATTTTATCTACAATATTCTCTTGAATTTTGTCCAATTACCCAGTCAAAAATGTAAATGAAGCTAGTCCAGAATGACCTTTTCTTTATGAAGCCATATAAGCTTAGTGATCATTGTCCTCTTTTCTAGGAGCTCATATTTTAATAATGTTTTCTAGAATTCTTCCAGAAATACAAATCAAGGTATATCTTCCAGACTCCATTCTCTTCTGTATTTTGGAACTTGAAATACTTGTCCTTCTTCATTCTTGCCCTTCTCCTCATCCTTTTTGTTGTCAAATATCATCAAAGTTAGCTAACGATTACTAAATAATCACACCAACTTTTTGCATATTTTAGATAAAGTTTGACTAGTTCTAGTAATCTAAAGTCATTGAAGGCAACTGAATTTTATTTTGGTTTTCCACTCACTACTAGCAATTTTTATTTATCCTTTTTGAGCCAAACATTATTCTCCTATGTAGAGAAAGCAAAAGCAAAATAAAACTCAAATAATTTTGCCTTCTCATTTTCATCCATTATCATCAATCTAGCAAAAGACATTTTAGAGATTTGCTGTAATTTCCAATTATGAGGTGATATGGCATGGTGAAGAAAGTCCTGACTTGGGAGTCAGTGGGTATTAGTCCAAATTCTATTTCTGATATTTAATATTTATAAGGTTTTTTAATAGTCATTTAACATTTTTTATTTCATTTTCCTCAAGTTAAAAATGAGGGAGTTGGATCACTTAACCTCTGTGTTTGCTTCCAGCTCTGAATTTATTGTCTTATGAGTAATACTTTTCTTGTCCCAAATGGTTTTTAAATCCCCTTGGCATTTTATGATTTTTTGTTATTAGCATATATCACTATCTTCTATTTATTCTGACTTACAACAACTAGTGTTATTTTTGTGAAACCATATACATCTTCTCAGCTTCCTCCATTCTTTCCTTCCTTCCTTCTCTTTTTAAATAATGTATTTATTTATTTTAATATTGATTCATAATCTATTCTTTCTACTGACTTTCCCAGTAAATGAAAAGAAGCCCCCCAAAAGTGTACAGTTCTGCCAAAAAAAATCCTAAATTTGCATGTCAAATTATGTTTTTCACTGCATTTTAAGTTAATCACTTCTCTAATACAAGATGAGTAGTATAGTTCATCTTCACTCTTATGAAGTCATTCTTTCTTAAGTATTTATTAAGTGACTATTATATATCATGCACTATGTTGTTGTTGTTTGTCCTTTATTTCTTAAGAGGATCAATGACAAGCAATGTAATGTCTTGACTTTAAATTGTTTTGACTTTAAGTAAGGCAGAGCTATGCAGAATCATGAATCTCATTTTCTTCTCCAGAGGTCATCTGAGTTCAATGGCAAGACATAGGTCAGGATGACTAGAAATGGCCCTGAATGCAATGGGAGCCCTTGGTCTTTTTAACTAAGATATTTCCTAGTCTCCATTTATTTCAAATAATGCCTATTTCATAGTTAATGGCTACATAAGAATTGAGGCAAAAGAGGGCTTAGTTTGCCTTTACCAAAGAATTCATCTTTGAGAGGAAGACTGAGAATTTCTTGTTAGTATGTCCTGGCTAAGTCTATAGAGACAGAAAAAAATGGTTCCTGATCTCATTTGTTTACATTTTATGGGAGGAAAAAGCAGAAACACAAATAAGTAAATACATGATAAGTACAAGTAATTTCTGGAGATTAGGACAGGATAGAGAGAGGAGGAGATAGGTGACAGGGAATTAATAAATTTCATGTATTAGGTGGCATTTAAGTTAAAATTTAAAGGAAGGTAGGGCTGTTAAGAGACAGATATGAAGGAGAGGAATCTAATCATGAGAGGATGGCAGGCACAAAAACACAGAATAAGGTGATAGAATTTTGTATATGGGATAAGGAAGAGTGTCAGTTTGACTGGAATATAAATTATCTATCTTTGCTTCTACCTTAGCTATGAATTTTTTTTAAACTTTAAAAAAAAAAAAACTTAGGTTACCATGTATATCTACACTGAATTTTTTTGGGAAAGTTTCCTCCTTCTTCATTGCTTTAAAATATCATTGTTTCTCATTCCTCTTGGATGATTTTCCTTATTCCTCTTAACCATCTGAATTCTTTCCCAACATGTAGGGGATAGATAATTATAAGTGAAAATCTAGTTAGCTAAGTAGCTATAAACATAGAAACAGATAAATATTAAAAAATAAAGATATAGATTACAGAGATAGGTATAGAGATATCAGTCTATTTCCAGATTTCTCTCCATTTCCAATATAAATTCAATGAGAGACTTCTCACTTCCTGCCAAGATCCTCATCATTTCTACTTCAACATTCAGGTCCTCCCAACAGGTTAGAATTAAGGCTATATCTCTCCTTATTTTGAAAAATGAAATTATTAAGACAAGTCACCATATCCAACAACAGCAAATTCCAAGTGAGATGGAAATTAAGGTGAAAGGAAGGTCAAAATGGAGAGATGGGTCTTTTGCCAGAACCAAGGAAAAGGAAAGATCATTTTAATTTTCTTCTTTTCTGGAATGTAGATTTCCTTACATCCTGAAGCCATATCAGCAAACTCAGTTTTTACTCTTTGAGAAGAAGGGAGTTTCTGTTCAATTTTCTATTTTGGTTATCTTCAAAATAGTACAAGAGGTAGCACTCTGTTAATCAAATAACTAGTTTAAAAAGGAAGGTTTCTTTTTTCTTGAAGCTTAATACATCAGAGATTTTTTTTAAGATAGAAACTTTATAATTACCTGAATGGCACGCAACGCCATCTAATCATAAAGAATGATGAGAGTCTGAATTTGAAAAGTCTCTTTCAAAGAATAAGACCAAGGAAAGTTTTTGTTGTTATTTTTTGTCGTTTTTCTTAGGGCTGAAAACATCACTGTGTCTTTCTCTCTTAGTATTTTTTTTTTGCTTTGTTTTACAAATTTGCCATCATTTCATTTACATAGTCCTTAACTAGCTGGTACTGCCAAATCCTGACTGCAGTACAATGGACTCAAATGAACTCTTTTATTTCCCATATGCAAGTAATTACTAAAGAATGGCAAAAGCTAGCACTTGAGAGAAAACCTTACCAGCCGACCAGACCTACAATCCCCTTCTTGGTGAATTGTGTCCATCTACTGGCTCGGGAATTCTCGTTATCTTCTGAGAAGGGAAGAATAGGTGCTGCCACTCCACTCAAAGGTTAAACTGCAAAGTCAGAGAGTATGGAGAAATCCCAGCCTCAGGATTTCATCCTCTACAAGACAATATCAACATAATGCATTTTCCTTTTAGAGACACACAGAATTGAATAGATTTACAAAAGAAGAAACACATTTATAATAGTCACAAACCATCCCACAAACCATCAACAAACAAACTCTCCTATTGAGTTGTTAGGAAAATTAATGTTAAAAATATGTGTGCGAACATGTCCGTGTACACAGATACACACAGAACACTTCCTGGCTTTTCCTTTCAAACCCTTTGCCCTCATTCAAGTCACTGAGTGCTTTCTCTGCAAAATCTTTGAAGTTGCTTTGGCCTTTGCAGAATTTGGAACTTACTGGAACTCTGAAAGAATAAATGAAAGTGTGAGAAACAAAAGGAGAGAAAGGGAGCCCTGAAGCACTGGGATTCTTCCCACAGCTAACTGTTGACCTGAGCTTGGCTGAAGGCAAAATGAGTCTTGCTGGTTTCTTCTTTTTTTTCCAAGCCTTCTTTTCAGTCAGCATGACCATTTTGTATGCTGCCTAGGCTAGGAGGACTTCTCATGTGTGTACTTTAGAAGGATGGTTATGCCAGGATTTTAGGTGACACCTTGTTTTTCAGATCTAAGACCTAGCAAGCCACCTCTGCCTTGAGCTTGACATAACAACAATCCTTTGCGCTGCCCCTGTGGATGATCTCACCTTCTGGCGAAATCTCCTATAACTAATGTATTGCTTTGACCAGCACCAGGTGTTCTCCAAGCTCAGACAAGCATGAGACAGCTCAGAAAAAAATGGTCAAGAAGTCTTGCTAGGAATCAAAATTGTCATATTTTTGCTGTAACCTCTCATTGCCAGGGCTCTAGTTCATTGAATAGCCACAAGAGTAAGTACTGAGATCAGCCTACTCTAAGTCAGTCCTCATGTGCCTAATTTGTCTCCTCTTTTATAAGCCATTTCCCTCATTTTGAAATTCAGTTTCTGTTTGATTTCTCTCTCTCCTGTCTCTACCCTTCTTTGTTTGGCTCCAGCCATCCACAGGTTAGAGACATGTTATTCCTCTCTTATTAGAGTCATTACTGACTTGAAATAATAAACTGGATCCAAAAAGATGTAGAACTTCTTTGAATCTTTGATGGGGTGAGCTCTGGGGGGGGGGGGCGGACAAATTGGAATATTTGAAGGGGTGGACATGGAGGCAGATTGGAATCATTGAAGGGGGGCTTAGGGGCAGATTGGAATCTTTGAAGGGATGGGCTTAGGGGCAGATTGGAATCTTTGAAGGGATGGGCTTAGGGGCAGATTGGAATCATTGAAGGGGTGGACATGGAGGCAGATTGGAATCATTGAAGGGGTGGGCTTGGGGCAGATTGGAATCTTCGAAAGGGTGGACTGGGTGTGTAGATTTTAAATTTTCGGAGACTCAAGTAATATGGTAGAGGAAAAGTCAAGGCAATAGCTAGAAGAACACTTCCATTCTTCCATTTCCCCGTTGCTTTTATGTATTTATGACAGATACCCACACAGATTTTCATATCCCATAGTCGATGGGCCCACTTCCGCCCCCTTTGTGCTAGAATTTTTATTGCCCTAACCTGAGTTAGGCTGTTGGACATGATAAGGGCAACTTAAAGCAAAAGAGCATATCGGACTTCTCCAGGGTATAAAGTCTAAAATTCTGATTCTTAGAAAACAGCTAAAAGGAAAGGTGAATTTATGCCCATCACTTTTTGACAATAAAATCCAGCCGCAGGGTGAAATTTCAAAATACAGTGAGAAGTGACTTCGTTTGAGTTAAAAAAAAAAAAAAAAAAAAAAAAGCAAAACCAACATTAAAATCAGATACATAGCGTTTCTATAGAGCATGGGCTTTTTAAAGCTGTTTATAGATTCCAGCCTCCTGGCTGCATTTACACCTGATACGTGCAAGGAATATTCTGCAACTGTCCATCAGCACTGGTTGGCGATGAGTCCAGGATGGCCGTAGCTCTGCTTCAGCAGCCCACTACCTGCCTCCCACCAGTCCTCCAGACAGATGTTCTAATTGTGCTCTCAGGAACGCCAGCCGCTCCTCCCGAGGGGAGCCAGTTAAACACGGGGCTCTGTAGGAGGCTGACAGCCAATGGGCTCCCTCTAGGGGCAGATGAGCCTGCACAGAGGGAAGACTCGGTGGCCGGTTGCCAGGAAACCAGACCCTCTGCGCTGCTCGCAGGCAAACAGGACTGGCGGGGCTCCTTTCTACGCATTGTTTGGCGAGGCGGCCCCGCCTCTCCCTCCCTGCCCGGCCCAGCGGAGGGCAGACGCCGGCTTTGATTCTCAGGAAGCCGAGGAGTTCATTTCCACTGACCCCACTGGAAAGGCTTCCCGACGCGGGTCGCCCATTTCCCCCTGGGATTTATTCGTCCCTTCCTCGGCTCTCCCCTCTCTAGGTGGGGCTTGTTCTGGTGAGAACGACGTTGCGGAGTATCGCTTCTCCCCAAAGCACGCAGAACAGTTCTGTAAAATAAGGGCACTAAAGAAAGGCACACGGCCTTCCTGGGACTGTTCATGTTTCCAGAGAATCACAGTTCTGTTTCATTCCACAACATGTTGGGTCTCTGAAGGTATCCCTGTTTTTTAAGGGATTAGGAAGTGGGGAGAGGGCAAAAGGCTCTGTCCTAGATCAGTCATAGCCCCTGCTCTTGTATAACATGCCGTCTAATAAAGGGATGGTTGAATAACTAGAACACAAAATAATGCCCGGTATGTGCGCCAGACAGCTTCATGAATCCAGAACAGGAAAAAGGAAAGATATGGGGAAAAAAAATAGAATTTAAGGCTACGTCAGGGACACGAAGAATGAATAAGAAGCTTATTTGGTCAGGATCTGAACGCAAAAGGGCCCCAAATTTAGCAGATTTATGCTCATCATTCATTTTATCCGGACTACAGCAGTCCACTGAGTGAGGACACCAGTACACTCATATATTGCATAGATGTTATGGGTCGAAAATGAATCATATCCGGAATTGAATAGGAGGAGCTCAAACTGGAGTCATCTTAGGAAAGTATGTCACTTTTTTAGTGATACCATTGAGACAAAAAAAAAATCGCCTTGTGAAGGGCATTGAAAGTCCTCCATAATCTAGCTGCCCCCCTATTTCACTTTATAGTATATCCTTCTGGTGCACTATTCAACTCAAATGACTTCTAGCTATTCCCAGTTGACAACATTCCATCTCCTGCCTTAGTGCCTTTGCACAAGTAGATTATTGGGTAAGGGTTGTCTTTTGTCTTTTTTTTAATCTCCAGATCTTAGCACAATGTTTGGCACATAGTAGTCACTTAATAAATGTTTACTGATTTATTGATTGAAGTAGTTCCTTATATCTGTAAAGTACTACTTCCACGTCTCCACATTAGACCATTTTTTCGCTTCCTTAGAAACCAAGTTCTGCCTCCTATTTGAAAAATTTCCTGAATACCACCCCCCAATTAGATCAGACATGGACTCTGCTCTTGGATAATATGCCATCTAGTAAAGGGATGGATGAATACAAAATAACAATATGTGCACAAGAGTGCTTTATGACTGGAAGAGGAAAAAAGAAAAATTTGAAAAATAGAATTTAAGGCTAATTCAGAGACATGAGGAATGCATGAGAGCGCTCAGTAACTAGCACAATATCACTCTTGAAATTACTCTTTTCATCCTCTGAATGTATTTATTTGTGCATATTTTTAACTCCCCAGGAGTTCCTTGAGAGCAGAGACTTGTTTGCTTTTTGTCTGTGTATACCCTATTCCTAGTACAATGCCAGGATTGTTGTTGTTCAGTTGTTCAGTGGTATCCAACTCTGTGGACTGTATTAAGTCAAAACGTGTGGTTTTCTTGGCAAAGATACTGCAGTGAGTTGCTATTTTATTCTCCAGTGAATTAAGGCAGAGATTACAAAACTAATAAGTATCTGAGGCTGGATTTGAACTTCTGACTCAAGTCTAGCTCCCTATTCACTAAGTCAGAATAGTAAGCACTTAATAAATGTTTGTTGAGTTTAATTTAATTTAAATCTCAATATTCTCTCAGTGATGTCAATTAACTGTGAATCATCACGAAAGGCAAGAACCTCCAAAGAACAAAAATCATAAGTACTCCCAGAAGTCAACAGAGTAACCTAGAGGGGCTAAGTAAGTTTCATCAGATTACTAACAACAAGCAGAGCTGCTCTGTCATGGGAGAAAAGTGAGTGGGAGTAGTTCACCTGCAGTGTGAGGCAGCCCAAGGGAAGAAGCATTTGACATCTGGTAGCTTCCTATGTTAACTCATTATTCTTGTTAACTGGGTGATAACCTCATTTTTTTTCCTATGCTGCTGGAGGATTGGAAGTACTGTGAGTACCCACTCAATTTTGGCAGTCTGAGACAAAGCCTTGCTGGCACCATTCTAGGTTGACTGCCACAAAACATGTGCATGATAAGTAGGCTGAAAAACAACTCTGGAAAGTTGTGTGGCTGGAAAATGGGGGAAGCATATAAAGGGAGAACGAAGGATAATAGATAGACTCCCTGATTATTACTTTGGTATTCATCAAATAGCCTATATTAAAAAAAAGAAGAAAAAGAAGAAGAAGAAAATGTTATAAAAGGACCCAAGTGAGACCTCTAGCATTACTGAGTGGGTATTCTGGGGAGGATTACTGGATGACATAAAGATCACACAGAATGAGATAGTGCAGAAGGATCACAGGAAGAGAGAATCATAGATTCAGAGTTGAAAGAATGAACAGAAGCAATTTATTTTAATCCTTTCACTCCACAAGGTGAAGCCCAGAAAAATCATTGCAAATCTTAAGTATTTGAAACAGGTTTTGAACCCAGGTTTTTCTGATGTACTTGATCCATTATACCATGGCTATCTCTAAAATGTACTGTTACCTATACCCATGTAGGGCAATGCCTATGCCAGTGTTAATACAGGTCTGCTGAAATGTTGAAGGAATTAATGTACATTCACCAAAAAAAGACTCAGAAAAATCATGATATCTCACTTTTTTGGAGTCCCATTTTATTTTCATGTACTTTCACATTTTTGGCAAGAGTATTTTGCTCTTTTGTGCCTCAGTTTCTTTATGTAGGATGTTAGTCAGTAAACTTGAAGTATCAAGCTTTTATTTTGTACCAGGCATTAAGTTACATAATAAAAAGGTAAAAAGATAATCCTTCTCCTCAAGGTGCTCACAATCTAAAAGGGGAGAAAAAACAGAAAATAATCATGTACAAATAAGCTATATTCAGATGTCAGATCTAGATGATAAGTAAGATCTTTTTTTTAGCCACATAAACATGAATATATTCTTGGGCCAAATTTTTCATTTTTTTTATCCCTTTATACAATCTAATATACTTTTGAAATATTACTCATTACTTCTCTGTGTTAGTTCTCACTAACCCATGAGCAAGACCAAAAACAGTATCCTTGTTTTATAGATGAGGATACTGAGACACAGGATGACAGTGAATAAGGAATCGGGGAAGGATTGAACCTTAGCACTTGTTAGTTCAGAGACCACTCCCCAGCCCATTATCCATACCTTCTCCTTTCTCATTGAGGAAGTTGGCTCAGTGATCTACCAGCTGTGGCCTTCCCCCTTCATGGCTCAAGCAGACTCACAGGTGGTTTATGCTACTAGGGAAATGAGCTAATATAATTAGGACCAATCAGCTACTGTTGTCCATTATGAAAAGCAAGATTGACGCTGCCACACATGATTCTGGACCTCTGCATTGGTATGCATTTCTATTTATGGAATTTTCAAGTGTGCCCCCAAATGCCCATAATTTTGGGCAATCCTATATTGCTTGTCCCCTGATTCATTCCCTGATGCCAGCT
This sequence comes from Antechinus flavipes, assembly GCF_016432865.1. Taxonomy (NCBI): domain Eukaryota; kingdom Metazoa; phylum Chordata; class Mammalia; order Dasyuromorphia; family Dasyuridae; genus Antechinus; species Antechinus flavipes. Next base: position 544,589,660 of record NC_067398.1, read on the forward strand.
TCAACCTTAGATGGAGGTGACTACATAAATGGAAGAATTTGAGAAGGAAGGAGTATAAGGGGGGAAAACCCATTTATCAAGAATCTACTGTGTTTAAGTACAATGCACCAGGAGAAAGCACATATTTTAGAAGTTAGCAGCTAACATGTTTCAGCTAGCTAAAGGCAAAATCCCATAGAATAAAATATAACATAAGTCCTAGGGAAAATCTGAAAGTGCTGGAGGAATCATGCAAAGTGGAAAGTTAGAAAAGTGCCACGATTTCCTAAATATTCAGTCGGCCTGCTCTGCCCATTCCTAATACAACCATTTTCTTTCTTTCATTCTGCTGATGACTGACCCATCCCTATTCCTCTCCCCTTCATTCTACTCACCCTTCCTAATTCTGCTATTTCCAAGGTAACATCTAAAAGCATGTGGTCGTCTTCTGTTTGCACCTGCGATTGCCACAGGCTGACAGAAACGTGGCAGGATCCGGGGAGGTTACATGAAACAAGTAATGGATTCATCGTGCCAAAAAGAACGTGTGATCAGACCGAGATGGGCAGGAGAGCAGTGAGCCAGTGACCAAAAGCAGCTCAGTGAGTCAGTCAGAGAACAGCAGCAGCTGCAGCAGTCCAGGGACAGCAGTGGCCCAGAGCCTCCATTTATAATGACTACAGCTCAGTGCCAACAGCTCAGGCCCACCTCTCTGCTCTAGGGACGGTTCTTTTTGGTTTTAAACACTTGGACACCACAAAGAGTAGATTCTGAATACTTCGGCTGTATAACCTGAGGCATCTGTTAAAACAAAGCAAAACCAAAGAACCTGAAACTAATTCTGAGCTTTCCAAACACCTGTGAGTCAGACCAGGCAGAATCCTCCCCATCTTCACAAGCACAGATGAGCTTGAACCTTCTGGGCATTTTAGCAGTTTACCATCTGCACAGATAACCTTTTTCTATAATACAGAAAATCTTGTAGGAGGATGTAAAATCCAGGCACCAAGATAAGGAAACATGTTTACACCTGCTACATCTGTTCAAGAGTTTCCAGGCTCCATTACACTTTTGACTTTCAACAATTCTTTCCTTGGTCATGAGCCATACTTGTAAAAGCACTCTTGAACTTTCCCAAGTTTCACAGATGCTTCATAAAAATACAAGAAGAACATACTGAAATCAGACCTTAAAATCTCCTAGTCAAGTTTCATGTTTCTAAGGAGTGCTGTTGCCATCCATATCCCTTTATTCTGGCCAGCCTAGGAGCCCAAGAAATCACTAGTAAAGTACCTCCCCCTGGAGGAAGGCGACAAATTCACAAAAGATAGAGAACGTATTTGTGTCAGTGCTTAATAGAAAAGAAAACCTTTAAATCTACGGCATGAAAACAGTAAAACAAGACCAGTTTACAAAAATACAATAACCAAATCATTCAGTCAAGGAAGAACATAATGTTCTTAACCAGCCACTTACTTGCTTTGTTAATTGAGTAGGTCACCCCAGAATATTCAGTCAAGAGCCACGCAAGCTGTGAGAAATAATCAGTTGGGGGTCAATTAAGTTATTCCATAAGAGTTGGGGATGGGTAGAACAGAGGAAAGATGATAGAACAGAACAAAGGAAAAGAGGCCAGGAAATTATTATATTCTACCCAAAAGGTATCCCAATCTTGCCTAAAGCAGGTACCACTTACAAGCTGTTTAGAAGAACTTTTGCTGGAGGAAGAAGAATCCTTATAATAATTGTTCTGTTTGTGTTTATGTTTTTTTTTTCTTTCTGAGTGTCTGATTCTGTCAGAAATGGGGAGCTTTTGGTATTTAGATATCCAATAAGAGTAAATATTTGGATGACATTTTCATGTAATTGTGAATAATGGCAAGTCAAACAACAAGCAATTATTAAGTGCCTACTTTGTATCAGATATTTTTGAACAATCAGTTCTAAGCACTGATCCCAATTTTCATAATAGGGGACTATACCAGGTTGCTAAAGTTAGTAATTTTTACATTGTCAGAATGCACAAATCTTGATGCACAGGCAAAGAAGGCCCTAGATCATGAGGCCTAAGTGGGGGTAGGTGATTTATTTAAGGTCATATATGTAATAACTTTCAAGGTGTGATTTGAACCCAGGTTTTCTGAATTTAGAATTAATGCTCTTTCTACTGTACTATACTAGATTCTCTTCGCCTTAATTAAGTAGAAATGCTATTATTCTGAATCTATTCCTCTGCCCAGCCAAAATTATATATATATGTGTGTGTGTGTGTGTGTGTTATGTATATGTATGGCTATACACACACATATATGTTGGATATGTTATGTGTATGTGTATCAGTTAGGTAGTGCAGTGGAGAGTAGAAGACTCACCTTGCTGAGTTCAAATATGGTCTCAGATACTTACTAGCTGTATGTCCTTAGACTAGTCACTTAACTCTGTTTGCCTCAGTTTCCTCATCTGTAAAATTGGAGATGGAGAAAGTAATTACAAACCATGCCAGTATCTAGGCCAAGAAAAACTGAAATGGGGTCCTGCAATAATTGTGTTTATACATATACATGTTCATACCTATAATATTTATATAGTTTTTTTACAATTTACATTGCATGTCCACATCTATTATCTCATTTCATTCTCACAAGGGCCCTGTTAGGTAGGAATAAGGAGTGATTTTTATCTCTCATGTCTAGAAAAGAAAGCAAAGGTTTAATTAGTGATCAATCAACAGAAGTTATTAAGCACTTATTATAAGTCAGGAGCAATACCAGATATTTGGAGACACAAAAAGAAATAAAATGGGAAGCATTTCCATTAAGGTGCTTGCATTCTGCTGGAAAATAACATATTTATTATAAATATAAAACATACATAAAGGTGAGTTGTCCAAGGTCGAATAGTCACTGAGTTGTGGAACTAGCGGATCTTTTCATTTAGAATCTGGTGCTCTTTGCACTAGACTGTGTTCCTGATCCTAAACATAACTGAACCAAATTCCTCTAAAATTCTATATTCTTCAGAATTTGGTTGACTAATCAAAAAGAATGCTACATCCTTCAAGTTCCTAAGACTTCTTTAGCTATTTAACCCAGGCCAAGTTGTCCAGGAAATAGGCCTTTCCTGATAAATTTAATTTAATTCAATAAACATGAATTAATCACCTACTATGTGCCAGACTTGGGAAGATGAAATAAAGTCTCCTAAAGGGTAAAGGGATTAATACAAGCAGGCATCCTCTAGGAAATAGCACTTGAATCTTGACAGAAGTGGGGGTTCCAGGAGGTACAAGTAAGAAGAGAAAACATGGGAGACATCCTGAGTAAAAATATAGAGGAAGGAGATGGAATTTTCTTGTAATAATATGAGCAAGTGAGCCCATTGGGCTAGAGCCTAGAGCATGAAAAAGGAAGTAATGTGAAAAAATCTGGAAAATTGTGAAGAGCTTTAAATATCAGACAAGTTATTTCTTTGAAATAAAGGCTAAAAAGAGTCAAGTCTTTCAGTTTCTGAAATTGTGTTAAAAGACAGCAAATGAAGTCACCTGAAGATTATTTTATTTGTCTAATGAAGGGCAAGTATATAGCATAGCAGACTGTATAAAATTCCCACCTGTTATCTATAGCATGTGACTGGCTGCAGGAAGATCACCACATAACATATCCTTATGATTAATTCAACTGTGTTATAACAATTATAGGGTAATTTATTCCAACTTAGAATTTATTACAGTTTGCAGAGCAAGTGAAAATTTTTAAATACTTCAACTCTTAAGGGGGCATTCCAGCAAACAAATATTTTATAACAATGCTATTTTCCACTTATCTTACTTTTAGAACCCAAGAAGACACTATGAGGGATAAAAGAAATGTCACCCATAAGATAGATGGTTAAGTTGAGTGAAACCTATTTCAATATAGCTCATTATTCCATGGATTTAAATATAAAACGAGTAAATTATATTATCTAAAATTACATGGAGGCAGTTATATAGCATTTATCTTTAATTTCAAAGAGTGTCAATGATATGTTTTGACTTGTGCATGAATTGGATTTAAGTGAGACAGAATTGGGCAAAGTCATGAGCCTCTCTCCCCTAATTCACAGACAGATATGAGGGCTATCAGTCACTCTCAACACAGATTTAGCTTATCTACTGAGACACTTTATGAGGGTGTGGCACCCAGCATGTAAAAGCTTCTTGGAGGCACAGGCGAGAGTGAGGTGAATCAGGTGGCTATCAAAAATGGATAAGCAGCCGGGAAAAGGCTCAGCAAGCCCTTAAGTCAGAAAAGTCAGTTCTCCATGAATACTAGTGTGCCTCTAAGAGAAATATCAGTCCTGTTTCCCAATAATCATTATAGATAGGATCATTAGTGACAGACTGAATCAGCTACCAGTTTTCCTGATTCCCTTTGATCTATAGTCTTTACCCAAAGGTTTGTTGATATTTTGTTGTTGTTTCTCCAATCATAACAAACAATATAACAGCATTATTTTATCTTGTCTCTTACTTAGGGACCATATTTGTTCATAGGTATGTTTGTTATCTTTAAATCAGTTTATACAGAAGATTGTTTTAGCCTTAGGTAGACTTGTGGGTTAAAAGGAAAACAAAAGGACACCTGATGTAACAGTACATGACAGGGTTCTCACCCGTTAACTTTCTTGCCAGTGGTACAAAACTGAACATGGTCTGACCTGTTATTGTATTTCTACAGTTATCATGCCTGTGAGTACCTTACATACTAAGTATAACACTTTATACTCTCTCTTTTTAAATTAATTCATTAATTTTTGATATACATTGCTTTGTGAATCATGCAGAGAGAAAAAAATCAGAACAAAAGGGAAAAGTCATGGGAGAGGAAAAAAAAAAAACAGAAAAAAGAAATGAACACAGCATGTGTTGATTTACATTCAGACTCCTTAGTTCTTTTTCTATATGTAGATGATATTTTCTGTCCAAAGTCTATTGGAATTGCTTTGGATCACTGAACCACTGAGAAGAACGAAATCTTTCATAGTTGATCATTGCACATTCTTGCTATTATTGTATACAATGTATTACTGGTTTTGTTTGTTTTGCTCAGAATCAGTTCATTTAAATCTTTCCAGGCCTTTCTAAAATCAGCTTGTTCATCATTTTTACAGAATGATTACCTTCATAGACCACAACTTATGCAGCCATTCCTCAACTTGTGGGCATCTATTCATTTTCCAATTCTTTGCTACCAAAAAAGGACTGCTATAAACATTTTTGAACATGCAGGTACTTTTCCCTCCTTTATGATTTCCTTGGGATAGTGACCTAGTAATGGCACTGCTGGGTCAATGTATATACAATTTTATAGCCTTTTGTGCATAGTTCCAAATAGCTCTCCAGAATGGTTGAATCATTTCACTCCACCAACAATGTATCAGTGTCCGTTTTCCCACATCCCCTCCAACATTTATCATTATCTTTTCCTGTCATCTTAGCCAATCTGATTGATGTGTGGTGGTACCTACTTTGTACCACTAGGCACTGGGAATATAGTTAATAATGCAAAAATTTCTACCCTTAAGAAGTTTATATTCCATTGCATGAAAACAACATAAACAGAGATAAATAGATACAATACATATCTAAAGGGAATTTGTAGTCATTTTTAGCATGCTGGCATATGTCACATCCCATGTAAAAAACAGAAATTAGGAAGAGGTCAAAAATCCTTGATTCAGATGTGATATATGCAGGTAATTCTCCAGGAGAAGATTATTCACCTTCAGCCCCGGTCCTGTGCAATTCAAACAATTCAATGCCTCCCTTCACAAAAATTATATAAACTACTTATATGAGATTTCAAAGTCCATTAGAGCTAATCCTGCATTTTGTAGACAAGGAATTTAAGAATGAGAGAGTGCTTTGTCTCAAATTTCATTGCTAGTTTGGGCCTGAGGAAGAATTCTACTAACTGTGTGGAGCTGGGTCTTAAACATGTGCTGGCACTGTGTCAGATAAATCTGAATGTCCTTGTTTGCTTGGAATATAAGGAATGACCTAATCATTGTTCCCTGAGGAGCTACTGTAGCAAATATCAAGTGCCCAACACAGATCTTGTTGCCCCAAGAACTTAAGCTTTAGATTCCTCAATGCTAAACACCACCATGCCCATTAGCTTGTTCAAAGTGACAGAAGGTCAGAGAGCTTCCTCCGTGTTGATGTTGGTATTACTGCCATTCCACCCTAAGTCTTGTCATTCCCTTCCTCCCCGTACTGCTGTATAACACCCTAAACCACATTTACATGTGTTCTCTTTCCAAAACAGAAACAAGGAGGAATTCAGAAAGTTTAGATCAGGTATAATTTAAAACAGTGGTATCAGATTCAAATAAAAATTAGACTACTAAAGTACAGATAGGAATAGGGCCACATATTGACTTAGTTTTAAAATGTACTACTATCTGTTTTAATTGTGGTTTTGATTTACATTATTGAACATTTCCCATTTTTGTCTGGTTTGAAAGGAAATGGGTAGTGTTATAGGTTATGTGTTTGAGATCTTCAATGTTTAAGGTAGGTACACCTCCATGATGTTTGGTATGTCTTTCATATAGTCTGAATAGTAATAGAGAGTAGGTGATAGGGCTAAGTCAAGAGCCCCTATCCTTATTCAGTCTTTCTACCCTCCCCCCCAACTCCTCCTCACTCTGGACCCCAGGGTCCAATGGACAAGTGGGATTTGCAGCTCTTTCCTTGTTCTGGATGTTTTTTACTCACTTGCTCTCTCCTTTTCTCACATACAACCAGCAGAAGTACCCTCACCCCAAGCTCTCACTCTTAACTTCATCACTTAAACATATTTAGAACCCCCTACCCACAATCTCTTCCTCTCCTCCAGCTCCTACATAAAACGTTTGCTCTCAGGCCCTTTGCTCAACCTTCAAAGCTCCTACCACAGCCTCTAGTCCACTTCTGAACTCTTTCAATATAACATTGCAAATATTTTTTCCATCCTTTTGCCAAATCGTCCCCTTACAGATGGAAACTTGAATTTAAAGTTCTCTAGGGCTTCCTTCTTATTCTCAAACATAAACTTGCCACAGTCCTCAGAGTCAGAAAAGAGTTATCTGCTCTTCCTCACAATACCTCCTTCTCCATTAGTTTGATCTCATTAAGAGTAGGGACTATGTTTTAGCTTGTCTTTATATTCCTAACACTCAGCTACTAAATTAATATTTGTTGACAATGATTTCTGGGTCCTCTCAGCCTATTTCATTAGAAGACATTGGACTCTGATTCCAGCTGTTGCAGTCATGTGAACCTTTGCTTGAAAACCTCTAGCAAAGGGGAACTCACCATCCAAAGCAATCCATGCTGAATATAATATTTATGACATATTGTGAAATATCTTCCCAGTTGTAAGTTCCTCTAAGATTATCCTGACCTTTTCATCTATGCTGAATTCCCCTTTTTTTGAACTCCTGGATATATCCTATTTGTTCTTCTCATTTCCTAATTAATAATGAGTCTTGACCAAAGGTGGAATGGATTTACCATGGGTAGTAGTAACTTTTCCTTCTCCTAAGGTCCACAAGTAGTGGATGACATTGGGAAAGTTTGCTACAGAGACAATTCTTGTCCAAATGCAGATTGGATTAAATCAACTTTGAGAGTTTGTTATTTAGTCATTTTTTCATTCATGTACAACTCTTGGAATTTTCTTGAGAAAGATAGTAGAATGATTTGCCATTTCCTTTTCCATGTTATTTTAAAAATGAGAAAATGAAGCAAACAGGAATAAGTGCCTGAAGCCAGATTTGAACTCATGAGAATGAATCTTTACAATTCTAAGCCTAATTCTCTCCACTGAACCACCTAACTGCCCTTTACAATTCTTTAACAGGTATAAAATTGTAGGAAGGATTGGAACATGCTGCTCTGTATTTTTAAAACTCCACGCCTTAAGGTTGTTGTTCCCAAAGATCTGAACCCAATCTCTTACACTTTTGTATTCTCTAAAACATGCTGAATTGAATGATAATATTTGCACTGACTTTTTATTCAGATTTGCAGGGAACTTAGTAAGAGAAATAAGGAATTGGAAAACAGGATGGATAAATGTTGACAGGGATAGGAATGGATGGCCTACAGCTTGGATTATTGCCTAAAATGGCTGATTTAGGCAGGATACTGAACTAGGCAATCAGTGAAGATGATGCAACCAGGACAAATATATGTGTAGAAGGCAGAGGGTGAGAGGCAAAAAGGAATATCCAGTTTGCCTATCTGGTAAAATAGATATAATGTTGATTGGGGAATCAGAAGGTCTAGATTCAATTCCCCACTCTACTTCTTATAAGCTATGTGACTTTGACCAAATGTTACTCAATACCCAGTACTAGATTATATTGTTGAACCCTTTGAATAGTATGATATGACTATTTGATCACAGATCCTAAATTCCCAACTAGAATGGCCCTGAAGGTCTTTTGTTATTGTTGTTCAATTGTTCATGACCCCATGTGGTATTTTCTTGACAAAGATATTCAAGTGGTTTGCCTTTTGTCTTTCTTTCTTATTTTTATTGCTGCTGTTGAATCATTTTTCAGTTATATCTGACTCTTTGATGACCCTATTTTAGGTTTTCTTGGCAAAAATACTGTAGTGGTTTGCTGCTTCCTTCTTCAGCTGATTTTACAAATAAAGAAAGCAAACAGGGTTAGCTGACTTGCTCAGGGTACTACAGCTAGTCAGAGACCAGACCTGAACTCAGGAATATGAGTTTTCCTGATTCCAGTCCTGGCACTGTATTTACTACACCACCTAGTTGAAGGAACCTTTTCTGCTCCATCTATGGTATAATCATATGTCATATGATTATATGTCATATGTCATAAATTTTCAGCTAGAGTGGAGCTTCGTATCTATCTCCTCACTTTACATAGGAATCAATCAAGGCACACTAAAAACAACTACTACTATTGAACTTTAAAAAGTACTATTTGTTGGCTTGGGTTTTGTTGTGGTGGTGGTAGTATTTGTTTTAGTGTACCTCAGCCTTAAAAGAACACAGAGATTTTAAAAGAAAATATAAAAAATAAAAACCACTTCTGAAGCTGACATTGGCCCTCTCTTGTGAAGAGTAACCAGTGAGAGGGAAAAAACAAACAAACAGGATTATCATTTTTTGTTACAATAACAAATAAAAATTTAAAGTGAGGGGAGAAGGGATAATGAATAAAAGTAAGCTACAATCATGAGCAAAAAGAACCTAAGAGTTTAATAGAAACCATTTTTTAAAAGTTATATCTTAAGTAACAAGCAAATTATTGCATCTGAAAAAAATTAAAGGACAAGTGTTCAAACAAAGACATAATGAGTATTTAACAAAACTATGTGGGCGCATCTTGTAAAATCTTACATATTGAGTTACAAGTATTTATTTACATCAAATATATGTACTTCCCACCTGTGGTTTCTTCATTTAGCATAAGCAGTTGCCCATGAATATGTGCAAATATGTGGCATGGCCCCACCAGCAGGCAATTAAATCCCCCTTCCAAGTAAAAAGAAAAATTCAAAACATTTTCCTCCATTATTATCTGTATCTTCTCTCTGCATCCTCATCTATAAGATGAAGAGAAGTTCCTTAAAGCCTTTTCCAACTTGCCCATGTCCTGCTTTTGTTTTGTTTTTTAATTTGTCTTTTTGAGAAGTCATTCCATGATTGCTTCTACAAAGTCATTCTATCAGTGCTTAAATTTAACATGTATAAATCATATTCCCTGAAATTAAATTGAGAAAAAGTACATCGAGCCTATAAAATAGACAGCAATCCTGCTCCCTAACACCCATAACAAATAGGATTACACAACTTGTTATAATAAAAATAAATTTGAATTCTAACAAATTCCCCTTAAACTGGATAGGAAATGCTACAGAAAAACGTTTATGTTAGATCTTTGGGATGCCCAAAGTTAACTTGATCAAGAAACTTAACCTTGTTTGCTTTAAAAACAGGAGAAGGAAATGGTAAAGCACTCCAGTATCTGTGCCAAGAAAACCACAAACAAGATTACAAAGAGCCAGGAATGACTGAAATGACTCTACAAGAACAAAAACCTTGACAGGAGATTTAAGAGCTGGTCTGTGAGATAGTGGAGAGAAGGCTACCTGGAGCTTGTCTCCCAAGAAATGGCTCACTGTTTTATGATTCTTACATCAATTCAATGGGTCACAGAATCACAGAATCTTCAAGTTCATCTAGCTCAACCTGAAAATTGGCCATCCAGACAGCCTTCACTTTAATATATCTAGCAAAAAGGAATTACCACCTCTTGAAGCAGTCCATTGTACTTTTGGACAATTGTCATTGTTAACAATAAAAGCAGCGATGCTTTATATAATGCTTCAAACATTTTACAACTTTTAGCCTCCTTTTACAAATTTTATACTCCTAAAAACCCTGGGAAGTAAGTGCTCTTATTGGCCTCCTTTTATTTATGCAAAAACTAATATAGGTCAGGTTTAAGTGAATTGCCTAGGGAAACACAGCTTATAAACCCCCTGAAAACTAGTTTGAATTCTTCTTTTTGACCACTACCTAACTTGGAAGGTATTTTTTCCTGAAATTGGACTTTCACCTGATTTTGCCAGCTCTACTTATTATACCTACTTCCATTTTCTAGGAACTGAGAAGCTAATATCAAAATGACCCTGTTGAGCTCTTCCAATACTCAAAGCCATCTATCTTATCTTTCACAAATCTCCTCATTTCTAGGGCAAAGTTCCTTACTCTTTCAAGTAATACTGAGAAACCAGATCAGTGCCTTCACAGTCTTGGTTGCCTCCTCTAATTTTTAAACATTTTCTCCTGAATTATATAAATATACATACATATATATATATATATTCAGTATAATACCCTAAATGTAATTTCATTAAGACAGAATACAGTCAGTCTGCTGCTTTCCTCATTCTGCACAATATGGTTATCGGTATACCTTAAGATCCCTTAGTTTTTTCCCCCATTATCATTTTATACTATAGCTTCATACTAAACATGCAACCCATTAATATTCCTACATCTTTCTTTTCCTTTTTGGTAAAATCCATTGCCTTACCATCCATACTCCATCTTGTATTTATGCAATCCTTTTTAAAAATCTAAATTTTTAAATTTAATTTAATTTAATTTTTTGACTGTACTAGATTTCATTTTCTCAGTTTCAGACTACTGTTCCAGCCCAATATTATGAATCTGGACTCTGAAGAAAACATTCTGCAGCTTCTCTGAAGTTCCATTATCTGTGAATATAGTCACTAAATAAGGTCTTAACGTAGATGTGACTAATAATATATTCATCTCATCCAAGTTCATGACACATTTTTACCTCATCACAGGAGATTGTTTTGGACATGATGATATTAGGGACTGGAAATCTACTCAGCTCAGAGAAAGCTGGATTTGAATTTTTAAGTAATAAAAACCCAGGGGGCTGATCCAGGTCTTGCTTGTGAGGTACAGTTCTCATCTGTTTTTATCACTTATTGGGTGACGTTAGAAAAACAGATTATGCTTCTTGTCAAACAACTGGAAGTGGGTTAGAGCATTAGAAAGTCTAGAGGAAAAAATGTCCAATATAGTCCATTTACTTGATGACAAACTGGAAGAGGAAGTAGGAGTTACTAGGAGGGAAACAAATAGTCATGTGATGAGGCTTTTGGGTAAACATTCATCTAAAATGCCTTCATTTTAAAGATGAGATTAAAGATGAGACATAGAAGTGAAGTGACTGGCCCAAGATCATAGTTTGTTCCTGAATTGCTCTCCAGACCTTCAAATTGCCTCTCTTATTGATTTGCCACATGTAGTGACAGTTATGCATTAGAATGAACAACCCAATCAACAATCAATTCCTTCCCTCCATTCACAATGAGTAGTCTTTTTTATTTTGGTTATTTAGCCTTCAATTTCTTCTTGCTTCTCTATATGGACAGAGAGTTGAATTATCCCAGCTATGTTTTCTTTCTGTCAGTAGTCTGCTAGTAAGAGTCTTTGTTTAGACACTTTTTGAATAAGAAATTCTTTTTTATATTTATCATACACTCCAATTATATTTCCCTACCCATTTGATTATTAATATTCTAGGAACCTAAATCAAAACCAAATTTGCTTCTTAAGGTTTGGGAACAAGTAACTTCTAATATACATTGTCAATAACTTTTGAAACTCAAAAAGCCTCATGTATAAAGCATGAATGTACCTATCATTTTGTTAGCAAAAAATATTTTGAAATTCTTACAATGAAAACCATATGAAATCTTGAACATATATCCTTATGTATGCTCTGCAAATCAGCAAGGCTGATATCAGCTTATCTTAATTGTTCCATTAGGGTTGCTGCTAGCCAAAGCAGAAGTCAGAAATCCTTGAGAAGTGTAATTGACTCAAACTATTTGCAATTATTACTGCAAATTGTATTATGTTAACTCCTGAGTTCACTAAAATATCTTAGAGTTTTCACAGAATAATACTTTGAGTCTCCAAATGAGAAACACTATTATAAGAGTTGGATGCCATGTGACTTGAATTAGATATATAACTATGATAAGTTGTAGTAGATAACACATATGAGATAATGAGATATATTCGTTCATTAGGTATTTTTATTCCTATTTCTTAGCACAGTGCACATACTAGATATTTATAAATGCTTGTTGAACTGACTGATTGACATCACAATAACAATTGTACTGAAGTGATATAAATTAGATATATAATTATCACAGCCATACAAGGTGACAAATGAGATATTGTAGTTGTGTTAGAAAATGCAGTTAATACACAATTGTAAAAGATATATTTGGAGAGAAAGACTAGGATAACAAAAAAGCGATATAGCTATTGTACTGTAGTAGTTAACTAGGTTTTTTTTTTCATTTCTCAATTTTATTTTGTTTTTTCCAATTACATGTAAAGATACATTACATTATCTTCAACATTAATTTTGGTACAGTTTTGAATTTCATTTTTTTTCCTTGCTTCCTTTTCTTCCCCCATCCACAAAATAAGAAACACGAGCAGAGAGAGAGATGGAGAAACAGAGACAGGTTATACATGTGTAATCATTTCAAACATGTTTATTAATCATGTGGAAAAAGAAAAATTAGAACAAAAAGAAAAATACACAAGAAAGAAAAAAAGAAAATAATATCTTTTGATCTGAATTCAGTCTCTATTTTTTCCTCTGGATATGGACGTCATTTTTCATCAAAAGTCTATATGGAAGTCAGCATTGCATTGCTGAGAATAGCTAAATCTGTCATTGTAGATTATCACACAATCATGCTGTTACTGAATACAATGTTCTTTTGGTTCTGCTCACTTCACTTAGGATCAGTTCATGTAAGTCTTTCCAGGTTTTTTTTTAAACTACTTGCTCATTATTTCTTATAGGACAATAGTATTCTATTACATTTATATTTTGCAACTTACTCATCAATTCCTTAAGTGATGGGCATTCCCTCAGTTTCCAATTCCTTGCCATCACAAAAAAGCTACTATAAACATTTTTTGTATGTATGAGTCCTTTTCTCTTTTTTATGATCTCTTTTGGAATATATACCTAATATTGGTATTACTAGGTAAAAGAGTATGCATGATTTTACAATCTTTTGGGAATAGGTCCAAATTGCTCTCCAGAGTTGATCTGGTAGATCAGTTCATAACCCTACTAAGACTGTATTAGTATGCTAAATTTGCTAGCAAATATTTAATAATACCACCTTCCAATAAATGTATACCTAACATATTTTTAAGTTTAATCTCTTTTATTCATATTTTTAAATACTTTGTTAAATCTAGTCAGTCAAGCAAAACAATTTGTATAGTTTGCCAGTAACAAAGTATAAGTGCTCATAATGAAAATTTAATAATCAGTTCTCCTGAATACATCCATGATGGTGACACAAACAAGAAATCACTCAAAGGGTTAGTTGGCATAAATGAAATAGGTGAACAGGAAGATGGTACTCAAAAGATTCAGATGATGACATAGATATATAATGAATAATAAAAAATTAGATTAAGATATTACTGTTATGTTAGAATCGGGTGACACAGATGTGAACCTGTTACAGTAATTTTTACTCTGTTATACAGTTGAAACACACAACCAAAATAATGTACTAAGCAACACAAATGAATGCCATTAAAATTTTTCTTGGGTAGTTCCAATACAATGCCAAATGTGAGCATAGTTTCCTGTTATTTTTTATTTTGTTATTAAATTATCTCTCAAACACAGTGAAGAAACCTGTTCAAAATGTACATATGGTTTTGCCTTCTAACAAGGTTAAGCATTTTGGCTGCCAATATACATATATTTAAATATGATTTTCTCTTCCTTGATTCAACAGTTATCAGCATCCATTAGGTTGCACTAAGACAGATTTACTTATGCAAAGCACATTTTACATTGGTTAGACTTTGAAGAGCCATTTGTGTTTTCAATTAGTCTACTCATCAAGACCTTTAGTTGGGATCCATGAAATAATATTATTTTTATGAGAGATTTTCTTTCTGAATATTGCGGGGTGGGGGACAGATAGACCATACCTATGATTTCATCCATGTAAAATAGATGGATTTTCCTTATGAAAATTTCTCCTGCTGATGGAAATTGCTCTATAATTTGTACTTGTAATAGTGTGGCCTGAGATGATAGCCCTGAGAGGTAAAGTGACTTCTTACATAGTCACATAAATGACATCCAAGGAAGGTCTTGTGTCTAGCTCTTGATCTGTGGCAGCTTTCTCTTCTGCTTTACCAGACTTTCCTCCTATGTGCTGTATAAATGAAGGGTGAGAGGAGAGAGACAGAGACAGAGACAGAGGGGAGAGACAGAGACAGAGAAAGAGAGACAGAGACAAGGTGGGGAGAGAGAGAGAGAGACATAGACAGAGAGACAGACTCAGAGAGACAGAGACAGAGACAGAGAGAGAGAGAGAGACAAAGACAGAGACAGAGAGAGAGAGAGAGAGACAGAGAGAGAGAGAGAGTGAGTCAGAGAGAGACAGAGAGAGACAGAGAGACAGAGAGAGAAGGAGGGAGGGAGGGAGACATGGAGGGAGAGAGGGAAGGAAAACTACAGAGAGATGGAGACAAAGAGCAAATGAGACACTGAGATGGAGAGAGACAGAAACAAATGGAAAGAGAAACAGAGAATCATAGAGCATAGAGAGAGAGAGATGGAAACACAAAGACAGAACAGAGGGCGGGGAGAGCAGGTGATCTTAAATTTTGTTTTTGACATAGAGACCCTTTTGCCATTTTATTGAAACTTAGTGATCCCATCTTAGGATAATTTTATAAATTTATAAAATAAAACATAATATATTTCTCATGTAAGTTCATTGACCACTGAAATCTACTATAAATCTTTTAAGAATCCATAGGTCCCAGATTAAAAACCTCTAAAATAGATAACCAGAAAGATATTAATGTGAGCTAAAGTAAAATATTTATAAAATAGTAACTTTTCTTTGAGCAATGCTTTTTATTAAAAGCTTACAAAGAATTTCACTTCTAAATACACTTTTGTAAGATAATAATACAAAACCAGATTAAACATACATGCCTGTTGCAAAATAATCTCTAAACTCTAGCAGTAGTACCTGAGAGATTTTATTTAATCATCTTTCTATCCTTCATTAAAGAGCCAATGCAATGCTTTCACTTTAATCTAGTAGAATCTCTGATTTAGGACAAAATCGAAAGCAGTGGAGATATTATCTAATTTATAACTACAGTATTGTCTCAATTATCAAAATTCACTTATTTGGAATGGGCTTATGGTACTTTATGCCTATCTTACCCATTAGGAAATCCTAAGCTTATCCAAAGCCTTAATATCTGAAATAATTTAATGTCTCACATTCCATTTGGGTAATTGTTGGATGGTAATGACTTGTCATATGTTTAATGTGCTTTCCAGATTGAAAGTCATTTAAACGTCTATGTCTTAGGGCCAACAATTTCCAAAGGTGATCACCCTAGTTTAGCCTGCCACATTTCACTTATGTCCATTGCGCACAGAAGGGCCCATTGGTTTGCACAATGGATAATGAGGAACCTAAGTACCATTTTACACGTGCCATTCCTCATTTTGTAGAAGAAAATGTGCATAAGCATGCAAGTGCACATTCTATGCTCATTGTTCATGGCCAATAGATTTTGTGAATTTAGTTTCAAAAAAGGAGTGCTGTTATTATTGGTGTGTATACACCCTGTGGCCTTATGAAGTTCAGTGAACAAATATCTTATGAAAGAGAATAATCAACACCTTTGATGTGGGTAATCCAGTCCAAATGCTTTCCCTTTGATGAAAATTTCTGTGTCATTTTGGGGTAGGAGTTGGTTAAGGCTGTTTTTTTTTCCAGATAGCAGTTTTGATATATTATTTTATCTGTTTTCCCTAGTCTACTTTTTTTCTTGTCTACTATTAAATTCACAGGGTGAGGTGTTATTTATGGGCTAGTGTATGTATATAGTATATACATATGGAATTTCACCTCAGAACACCTATATATTGATGTTTTATTTTAGCCAAATATTCTGTAACCATGATCTAGAACTCTGAAACTCCTCTGAATGATCAGAGTCTTGAATTTTTCATTTCTCCCTCTGTTCACTCTTCCTAAACTGATCTTCTTCCTCATTTTGAACTTCAGTTGCCCTATCCATATCTATTCTTCCAGTCCATCTCTCCTATTCTAATTCTACTTTCCTCCCTTGACCATATGGTTGAGCAATTCTAATGTAGCTTGTCTTCTTTTGCTGAATTTCTTGACAAAATCCTAATCCTAGGATACTCCTACCATCTGTTTCCGTCATCCTTTCTCACAAATTGCTGAGTACTTCTGAACAAAGTCATTCTGTCATATCTACTAGATAATTACAAATTTATGATCATTAATATCAATGAAGAGAAACTGTGTCCTAGTAGAGAGAAGGCTGTCTTCAAAGTCAGGAAAATGGTTCAATTCTTACCTCTGACATGTTTCATATTTGACCCTGAACAATTCACTAAGACTTTTAGTTGCACAGCAGATGTCAATTTGCCTTAAAAGAAGCAAATCTGTATCAGAAGTTCCCTATACAGATCCCCTACCCCATTAGAATGAAAGCAAGGATCACAATTGCTTTTCTTCATATCCCTGGTACTTGGAACAATTTCTGGCACATAAGGAATAAAGGCTTATTGGTTGATGGATCTTTTTTTTTCTCTCTTTACATTTTCAATCTTGCCGCCCTATCAGCTCCTATGGCTTCAGCTGCTTGTCCATGAAACCGATATCAAGATCTAGACCTAAAATTCACTCTTGAAATAAAGTCCCATGTTATCTTCTATCTGTCAAGTATCTCTACTTATATATCCCACACTTATCAACCACTCTACATAGAAAATGAAACATTTATTTTTCTATATGAGAAAATCGTGATCTTTGGAATAAGAGACAGTACTAGGAGGCTATTGTAGGGATCCATGTGAGAAGTGATGAGGTCTGTCATGAAGGAGGGTAGTTGATGATTAAAGTGACAGAAAGTTAAGAATAAGTTTCATTTTTTATGTAGAGTGGTTGATAAATTTGTTGGATATATTGGTAGAAATACCTGACAGATCAGAGGGCAATATAAGACTTCATTTCTGGAGTGAATTTTGGAAAAAATTTCAGGATAAAAGTGGTCATCCTTTTTTATTTTTTGATTATTCCATAATGACTATCTGCAAAAAAGACCAACATGAAGATGATTTAAGCTTCTTAGCGAGTATCTGATGCAAAAGGATGATGTGATTTAAAAAGTTCTATAAATAGCTTGGCTTAATTCTCCAAACTAAGTCAATATATACAATGATATTTGTTAAATGCATAGAATCTTAGAGTTAGAAGGGATTTCTGGAGACTGGCTGGTCTCAACTTGTGCTGGAACAAGACTATGCTTAACAATATGATTGATAAAGAGTTATTCAGTCTTTGCTTGATCACTTCAGTCACTATTATCAGTAAGGGAGAATCTACTAACTTCAAAGGCACCTAATTTCTCTTTTTGGTAAATATAATTATAAGGAAAAATGTCCTTACATTCCATTTGACAATTCAGAATTTTCCTCTTTGCAACTTTTACACATTGTTAATTCTGAGGCCAAATAGAAAGGATT
Source organism: Antechinus flavipes (assembly GCF_016432865.1). Classification (NCBI taxonomy): domain Eukaryota; kingdom Metazoa; phylum Chordata; class Mammalia; order Dasyuromorphia; family Dasyuridae; genus Antechinus; species Antechinus flavipes. The sequence continues at coordinate 544,607,846 of NC_067398.1, forward strand.
TCCTTTCCCATACAACAACTCCTCAGATTGTATTATTTACATCTATGATATACAATACAAAAGATTATATTAATATACTATACATTGTATTGTAGAAATTATATATTATATAAATATAATAAAATAAGTTTATTTTATCATTTTATTGATTTTTTTTTTAGTTGTCCTTTGTTTTGAAGGGGACCAATGATGTAGTTTATTTTATTTTAAAATAATACTTAATAAATATTGAATAATTATATATTATATATGTATAATATATTTCAATTATTTATTTGTTTTTATTATTCTTTGTCTTTTGGGGGTTTTGTCTTAATTTGAGCCTGGACTGGATTTAAGTAAGACAGTATTGCACAAAGTTATTAGCCACAAACTCTCTTCTAGAGTCATAGGGGCAAGACAAAAATCAAGATAACTGGTGATGTCAGGATGCAATGGATGAACTTGGCATCTTTCACTGTCTGACTTCACCAAGTACTCCACAGTGTCTATTTCAGCCACCTTCATGGCCATTAGAACAAAACTCCACATGCCTGGGATAGACAACTCCTTCATGGGTTTGAGGTCTGTTATCCTTAATCTGGTTAATCCATCTCACCAGACAGTTTTATTGGCATGTAGCCACTGTGTATGCTACAGCTTCTTGGAGTCATAGGTGAGAGTTGGATGAATTAGGTGAACACCAAAGAGTGTGAAGCAAGCCCTCACCCCAGAAGTACTAATCCTCTCTTAGACCACTTTAAGAAAACTCTCCAATCCTCTAAGACTTCTTGGTTCTTCCTGGCAGTATCATTGTTTTCTTCAGTTTCTCCAGTAATAAGTCCATTCACAGACCACTAGGGAAGGATCTCACATTTAAAAACCAGCAGTTAAACAAATGCTTGGATAAGAGCAGTATGATTTTCTAAACCCTGTGATCTGTTTCTTTCTACTTTGGCACCATTATTACAGGTTCCACAAAAGTCTTCCTAAATGGAGGGTCAGGAGAATGAGTTCAAATCATAATACAGATACACATTAATCATGTGATGCTGGGCAAGTCACTTAATCTCTCTCAACCTCAGTTTCCTCATCTGTAAAATGGAAATATTAATAAGATTGTCTGAAGGATCAAATGTGATAATATTTTTGAAGTGCTTTGCAAACCTGAAAGTGATATGAATGTTATTTGTTGTCATTGTTATCAGATTTGATGACTTTCAAAAGGTTGTTTCACATTCTATACATGTGCCTTGAATAGACAATAGACCTCTCTGTTGTCATTATTGTTTTGAAGCCAACACTCTATATTATCTGGGCTAAAATGTTTATAATGGAGCAAGTTTTCAATATTGTAGGACTTTTTCATAATGCTCATCCAATGTAGCAGATGCTTTTTAATTCATCTGGTTAGATGATTATCGGTTACTAATATTTTGAGAGTTTTTTTAATGGCCCAACTTTTGTTGCTAATTTTTGACATTCTTATTTCCCAATCATACTACATGATCCCCTCTATGTTGTTATTCTCTCTCAATTGACTTGAGAGATAATCTTTTTATTCCTATCTTTCAGTTCAGTTCAGCTCCAACTTTTGGATGACAATTTTTTTAGGTATCTTATAAAGACTGTTCCTATTCAGCTATGGCTTGGACCACTAGATTAGCTCTAAGAAGCTATCAAACACTAAAATTGGGTGATTCTGTAATTTAATTTCATTTGTTTCATTCCAATTCAATTCAAGAACCATTTATCAAGTGTAAAGGACTGAAACTCTTGAGTTGATGCACTGAGGTCGGACAACCAAGCACTTAAGGCTGTGCTGGTTCAATCTTTTGGTGTTTACAGAGAATTGTGGGAAGGATGAGGGGGTGGAATAAGACAAGCCAGAGTGACCTGGGCAGTGAAGGTGGAAAAGGAAGTTGCGGAGATTCTGTGTTCATTCCCTTTACTTCTACCCCTAAAGACTAAGCACAAAGACCAAGGACTTTTGCTTATTCTGACTCTGGCTGATTCTAAGGTATCCAGGGTGCTAACTCGGTCTTCACAATCTAGTGCTCACTATTTTTCAAGCACTGTTAGGTATAAAGATAAATCTCAAGTTCTAGAATTCAATAAATACTTTTTTTTAAATTAAGAGAACCTTTCCTTTTTCCCCCTTTATTTTTTTTTAAATAAATGCTTCAACATTACTTAATGAAGAATCTCTTCTTAGAAATGCTAGTTTCAGTAATGAAAAGAGGATGACAGAACAAAAATGAATATTTTTCAGTCTCCCAAGGTTATTTTGAAGCTTGTGGTACATGAATTTATGAATTCATGTATATAGAACCATGCCATAGCATACAAAACACATGCTAATAAATAGAACCAATTGGCTTATTTCACACAAAAAACAGGCAAGGAGAGTGTTCTTATCAGAAAAGATGATAGAATTGAAGGAAGAATATATTACTAAAATGTCACTCTTTTCCCACTTTATCCCCCTTAAAGCTCTCTGAAATCACTGTTTCAATGGAATTTGTTTACTCAAATCCACATCTTTGTTGCTTTCAAGTATTGGCATGTTTGAATGTTTACCACTCAAGCCCAACATAGAAGTGTTTTCTTTTTTAGGTAAGATCAGAAAAAGAGGTACGGAATGAATAACACTTGATTGGAAATGGCAAATAACCATGTAATTAAACTGTAAACACTGTGTGTGGTGATTTTAATGTAATTTAAGGACTTGTAAATTACATGGTCATAAAATGGAACTTGGGCTCATGTTTTACAAAAATATCCATGTTTGTGTGAGATTAATTAGTGCAGCTTGCATGCAGACATTTAGCAAAGCACTCTCTTAACATTCTCATTTATGGGTTCATTTTTTTGTTTTTTTCAAATATATAAGGTTTGTGCAGTGAGTTGTCTTTCCAGGCTTTAGAAAATGGTTATCTGGAGCTTTCATTATCCTTGGATTTCTATGCTAGTCAGAGTCCCAACTGAGTCTTTAACAGGGCTTTGTGAAGTTTTAAGAAGTCTGGGTTCCAATTCTAAGCAAATGTTTAATTATGTAATTAGTGAAGTAGGTCAGCCAGTTTAAAATAGAATTCTGTCTTTAGTTTTTCAGTATCCCTGAGCAGAAAAGCCCTAAAGAGGACTTCCTAATGAAATATTCCACAAATATGATGGAAACTCATTTTGCCTTTTCTTTCTATCTCTAACCTTATATGTAATGCTTATCACACCAGAAAATGCCTAATTAATGTTTGTTGATTGAATCATGTGTTCCAGAAATTCTAAGCCTACAGAGTACTTCCATAGCTGAGTCCCAAATAAATAATTTTGAAGTCATTGGACTCCCTGGACCTGTGGTAGATCAATAGAATTAGAGACTCTTGAATTGAAAGGTATCTTTGAAGTCATCTGGTCAATCTCACCCATGTGTTCATCCTTCCACTTGAATACTTCCAGTAGTAGGAATCTCTATAAGGTAGTATATACCATTTTTAGACTTCTCTTTTCAAAAGTTCTTCTCTATATTGAACCAAAATATGTCTCCTTGTAACTTCTTATCTGGGTCTCAATTCTGTCCTCAATCTATGCAAAAAAGTGTAACTTTTCCACAGCATATCAAAACTTTAAATATTAGAAAATAACTACTGTGCTACTCCTAGGTTTTCTATTTGTTTCCTGGGTACAAAACCCTGGTTCCTTTTAATATCCATTATATAACTTCATTTTAAGTATCTCTTATGTTGCCACAAAAATTACCCTAAAGTGGAACATCATTCAATTTGTTAGAATTCATTTAAAATTATAGAAAACAAAACATACTACTTTTCTACATTCATTCTGACCAGCAAATGGTGCATTTTCTTTTGAATATTATGCTTAATTAGTTCACATTTAAGTTAATTAAGGTGGTGATAGTAGTTCTTCATCATCATCATCTTTTTCCTCCTTCTCAGCCATGTAACATTACACATTTTGAAGAAAATAGGCAGGGAATGAATGACTAGAAAGATATGAGGATAATAGAAGAGCCTAACATTTCTGAAGTCAAGTGACAGAAGGTTTAAAAATGGTAGGGAATAGAAAATAAAATCAAATGATACAGAGATAAGAAAGAAAAATGAGGACTGAAAAGGGAACAACAGGATTCAGCAATTAGGAAACCCTTTCTACCTCTTCAAGAGAAATTATACATAAAATTATATGGACAGTATCCATATTGCAAGAATTTGATGAGAGAATGAGTGGTAAAGAAGTAAAAGACATAGACAACTTCTACAAAAAAGTTCGGCACAGAAGGACAATAGATGAGAAATACAAGAAAAATAAGTCAAGAAAAGACTTTCTTAAGATCAGGAAGATTTGAAAATGTTTGTATGCAAATGAGAATCAGCCTTTGGAGGATTTTTGCCCTCCACATCTTTTTTACTACTAGTATGTAGCACATACCTTTCACATTTTCCTGATTTTAGAGCTATGCAAGATAAAAGATGAACTCTCTAAGAGGTAGGAGGAAATGGACTGAAGAATACAAGAAGAGGGATGAAATTTAATGAAGAAGAAGGATCTAGGTTATCTCTTGAGATTACTTTCCATCTATTTTGTATATATCTAATTATGTATCTTGCTATTTACATAGCTCTCTCATTAACTTGTGCACCTTCAGGACAGGTGCATTTTTGCCTTTCTTTGTATAGTCTTATAAAATTTGGGGGGTCCTTATCCCAAGTCACACTCACACTGAGAGATCTGGTCCCCTCTAAAGCAAAGTTAGCTATGTCTACTTTCAGTATTGTAGAGGTAACCCTGAGAAATTAGGAGTGATTTCTGATGGTATCAACTTGAACCTTTATTCTGATGTGTTTTTCCCAATATTAATCGGCAATTATAAATACTACTATGACATTTAAGAGGCCATTGGGTCTGGAATCAGAAAGATTTTTCTTTATTAGTTAAAATCCAGCTTCAGACACCTAGTAACTGCGTGGCCCAGGGCAAGTCACTTAACCCTCTTTGCCTCAGTTCTTCATTTGCAAAATGAGCAGGAGGAGGAAATGGCACACCAGTACAAGAAAACACCAGAAGAGGCCACAAAGAGTCAGATATGACTGAACCTGAAGAACAACATGAAGAAATACCTATGTTACCTCATTAACTGACCTAGTGATTAGGTCCTACATCAGAAAATCAATCAGTATCAATTAGATGTTACCAAGAGACATATAGTGAGAGGATATAACGTGAATAGAAGTGCCTCCCAACTCAAAGGGTGATACTGTCCTTTAGGATACTTCGCTTACTGGGGACAATGGGCTGAAACTTAAACAAGTTGCTCTAAAAGATTTGCTCCACCAAGTTCACTTAAGAATGTAATAGAGCAATGAAGAGGTCTCTCCAGAAAACATTTCAGTTGTCACTTCTGATCTGCTGTTACAGTAGAACAAACAGGTCACTCTTTCCTGAGTTTGGTTGCTGGAAAATCTGATACAGACTTCCATTTCTGGACCTTAGGCTGCTTGCTCTCCCTATCTTTCGGAGTTCGCAAGCCAATCTATAATATCCCTTTATCAATGATTAATTATTAATATCAATGCCGCCATCTATAATATCCCTTTATCTAGGAGTTGGGGAGAATAGACACAAAAGAAACGGAAATAATAATAAAACTATGTGATAACAGTTTCATGACAATTCAGATAGGTTGAAGACAACAGGTTGGAGGCACAAGCCCTGTGTCTGCATGTCTGTCTGTGTCTGTGTCTGTGTCTGTGTCTGTGTCTGTCTGTCTGTCTGTCTGTCTCTCTCTCTGTCTCTCTCTCTCTGTCTCTCCTGCTTTGTGTTTCTGTTTATCTCTGTTTTGCTGTCTCTGTGTCTCTATCTCTGTTTTTGTTTCTGTCTCTATCTCTTTCTCTCTTTATCTCTCTGTCGGTCTGTCTGTCTTTGTGTCTGTCTGTCTGAGAGTTTATCTCTGTATTTGTGTTTCTGTCTCTGTTTCTGTCTCTCTGCCTTTCTCTCTGTCTCTGTCTCTCTCTCTGTCTCTATTTCTGTCTTTCACTCTGTCTCTCTTTCTCTCTCTTCTCCTACTTACCACTAGAAGAAGTTAAGTTGTGCCCATGGGAGTCTTTTATATAGATAATTAATTCCAATTCAGTAGCCAATCAAAGAGGTCCTTTCTTGATTACACTAAGCTAATAGGAAATAGTCCTAGAGTATCTATGGGTGCTTTGAAATCCATGATGGGGATTTGGGGATTGTATCAGGTCAAGCACAATGCATATGTGCCTAAGGACTACCTTCCCATTGTTCAGTTCTCATATTATATTTTCTTCACCAGTATTTAGCACAGTGTCTGGCAAATAATAAATAAGTACTTAATAAATGCTTGCGGACTGACTGTTAGTCTGGTCCCCATCATCTCTATTTCCCTATACACACAACACTCCATTGGCTTACATTCTGGTCCTTTTTCCAACTCTCAACCTCTCATATTGTGCAAATATTATTTCTACTCACCTCTATCTTGTAGAGTCCTTAAATTTCTTTGAAGCACAGTTTACATGCCATCTCCTACAGGAGGTTTTTTTCTTTAATAATTTTTTCCCATTATATATAAATATAATTTTGAACATTCATTTATAATCAAATTTTGAGTTCCAATTTTTTTTTTCTGTCCCTTTTCTCCCACCTTCCTAAGTTGGTAAGCAATTATATATGGCATATCCATATATATATATATATATATATATATATATATATATATATATATATATATATATATATATATATATGTTATATTTGTACAATCACACAAAACATAATTCCATATTAATCATGTTTTGAAATAAGAAATATTTTTTAAAAATACAGTTTGTAAAAGAAAAAACACTCAAGAAAAAATACTATGCACATAAAAATAAAGAAAGCAAAAACAGCATGCTTCACACTGTATTCAAATTTCATCATTTCTTTCACTGGATATGGATAGCACTTTCCATCAATAGTTTTTTTGAATTTTCTTGGATCATTGTATTATTGAGAAGAACTAAATCAATAATAATTGATCATCACAAAATCGTGCTGTTACTGTGCAATATTTTCTCTTGCTTCCACTCACATCACTTTATATCAATTCATATAAATTCTTTCAGGTTTTTCTGAAAACTGCCTGCTGGTGATTTCTTATAGTTCAATAGTACTGCATTACATGCATATACTATAACTTGTTCAGCCATTCCCCAAGTGATGGGGATCTCCTCAATTTCCAATTCTTTGCCACCACAAAGAGAGCTGCTACAAATTTTTGATTATATCAGTCCTTTTCCCTTTTTATGATTACTTTGGGATGCAGACCTAATAATGTTATTGGTGGATCAAAGAATATGCAGTTTGATAGCCCCTTAGGCATAGTTGCAAATTGCTCTCCAGAATAACTGGATCAGTTTACAGCTTTACCAACAATGTATTAATGTCCCAATTTTCCCACATCCTTTCCAATATTTATCATTTTTCTTTTCTCTCATATTAGTCAATCTGACAGGGATAAAGTAGTACCAGAGAATTGTTTTGATTTGTTCTTTTTAATAAATGTTATTTAGAACGTTTTTTCATATAATTATAGATAGCTTTGGTTTCTCAATTGACAACTGTTTGTTCATAGTCTTAGAGCATTTATCAGTCTGAAAATTATTTGTATTTTTATAAATTTGACTCAGTTCTCTTTATGGATTTGAGAATGAGGTCTTTATCAGAGACACTTGATGTAAAAATTGTTTTTCAGCTTTCTAATTTCTTTATAATTTTGCTTGCATTGGTTTTATATCTCTCTCTTGTTTGGCAAAAAATTCTTCCCTTAGTGAATTTTTTATGTTCTTAATTTTTGGTGCCTCTCCTTCATTAAAAAATATTTCTTCTGTATGTATTTTATTTGTATACATTTATATATGTGTGTATGTTACCTCCTCATAGTAAAATGTAAGCCCCTTGAAGATAAGCACTATTTTGTTTTTGTATTTCTTTCCCTAATAAATATATAGGAAGTGCTCAATAAATATTTTAAATTAATTTTTATTTTTATTCTTTTTCCTCTGTGCAGGAGAGCAGGAGTGAGGATTCAGAGATGTTTTGAATAATAAAGAAGAAATTAAGGAAAGTCACCTCATATGGTCTCAAAGTAATGAAGCAGTCAAATCATATACTATTATGGGCATGGTTGGGAAACTGAGAAAGTAAGAAAGAACTCAAAGTTATTATGTCAATAAGATGGGAAATGAATGAAAACAGTTTAGAAGGTTTAGAGAGAGGCAACAGATGTCACCTTTTTATATGTACCATCAACTTATAGTGAATAAAATCAGCTCAATTTTGTGTCTTTCCCTTGGCTATATTTAGGTATCTGAGAACAGGAATGGTAAAAATTGGCACCTGCATGTTGCCAGTACTTGGGAACTGTTAGTGTTAGTATTTGCAAAATTCACTTCAATAAGCATGTATTGTATCTACAATCTGCCAAGCTCTGTGTTAGGCATTTAAGACACAAGGATTGTGTTCAAATTGTTTTCAAAATGTTGACAGGAGATAAGCATTTATATATCACCTACTATCAAATATTATTTTATCATAAAAAGCCATCATGCAAGATAGCCATTATTTTATGTTTATTAATATTAATATCATTAATATATTATTTATTATTATCCTCATTTTATAGTCAAGGGAAATGAGTCAAACAAAGATGAAGTGATTTGCCCAATGTTATATGGCTAATAAGTGTCTGAGATTTAATTCAAACTCAGAGCTTCCTGACTTCAGGATGATAGAACCCAGCACTCTATATCTATCGTATCACATAGCTATAAATGATCAGATGACAACTAATCTTATTTGTTGGAATCCTTACTAACTACTAACTAATTAGAGTTGATCTAATCTTAGAAGAAGATGTTTTGGCCAGAACCTGAAACAAGGTACTAAGTAGAACTAATCAAGACAAGGCTTGTGTTCCCACCTTTACTCATTGGAGTCCACAAGTATGCCAGCTTCACAAAGTAGACTTTCTACTTTCAGGGAGTTCACACCTCCCTTAAAACTCATTGGGCCAGAGAGCACTATGGGAGAAAACCCATAATCCCATTCTCTCAGAAGAGGCAGATAAAAGGCCAGCGATGAGGGATCTATGGCAGAATACACTTTTTCCTCTTGGCTGGCTGATCGTGCTGGACTCGAGAGAAACGACTCTGGTGCAGAGAACACTTTGACGGATTTCAGTGGAGCTACGCCAGAAGCCCTCTCTCCACGGCAAGTTGGTGGCTGGGCTCCCCAGAAGGAGATAAGAGAGACCTTCCATCTCTGTCTGTCCGTTATTATACACTATATAGATTGTTGGAGGCAGAAGAAAGCAGAGGCAGAGGCTGAAGGACAGAACCTTTGGATTTGGAGACATCCGAAGGGCTCCAAGCCTCTAAACCGGCTGTGCTTTGAGAAGAACAAACTCCAACATTTGAACTCTAACACTTATTGAGTATTGCAGAACCACTACCAGTAATCACTGAAAGATATTAAAGGACAACAATTAGTCAAGAATCATTTATTGAAAGCACTATGTGTCAGGTGCTGTGCTAAACAAAGACATTAGTGAAACAGCCCCTGCCCTTAAGGAACGTATATTCTAGTTGGGAAATACAATGTGCTTACATTAAGTGTATGGATGTATGGATGTATACATACTAATCATATACATGCAGTGCATATATAATAAATACATATGTGATGAATACTATATATAATATAGATATAATGAATACTTGTGCAAGAATCAAATAGCATAGCAGGACAGGAGGGACAAGAAATTTCCAGATAGCTCAGATTCATAAATACAGAAATATTCAACATAAACCCAGAATATTTTTTTGTTCTTAAGAGGAAGGAGCACAATAGATAAAGGAATGAGGAAAGGCTTCCCATAGGAAGTGATCATTAAACTGAACTTTACAAAGTTCCAAGTTTCAAGAGGTAGAGATAAGAAAGAATAGCCTTGTAGAAATAGGCAAAAGCCAGAGCAAAAACATAGAGGTAGATATAGAAGGCTCTATGTGGGGGATGAATAAGCAAGCCAGTTTGGCTGGAATACAGAGTGAAATGAGGGAGGGTATTATGTAATCAACTTGTAAAGATAGGAGCCAAATCATGAAGGGCTTTAAATGCCAAATTTTATCTCAGAGGCAACAGGAAGCTGCTGAAGCTTCTTGAGCTGAAGAGTAAGAGGGAAATCCTTTATCAGTCCAGAACAACAGCTCATGAAATGTTACTACGATTGACATGATTTTAGTGAGTACTGTGTTTCTCCAAAGGTTTATTCATGGATGTGTCAAAGAGAAGGGCCCTGGTTCCTCTCCTCTTCCTCAGTTAGGGGGTCCATACCATCATTCCAATTCAGAAGGAAAGTATCACTTTCCGACAAGGTACAAACATTTGGCTTTTGCTCACTCAAGTGAAATTTCAGACTATTTGATTCTCACTCTGATTATTGTGCTCTCAGGTAAATTAAATGTCAGAGTGAGAGATGGCTTCCCCTTCTTCCAGAGCTGGCTTTCCTCATTCTTAAAAGGTCAGTAGGGAGCATTCAACACAGCAGAACACAACCTGAGAGGCTGCATTTCTATCAAGTTCCAAGTACTGTCGTTGTCATTCACCCTGGCTTGGAGGTTGCTCCCCCCCCTCTCTGTGTCCTGCCTAGCTACAAAGAACAAAACGGTTCACAGATTTCAAAGATGAAGACAAGTCTCAAAGAAGATCTGATGACAGCAAGGAGAACTTGGATCTCTTGCTCCATGCAATCCCACCAAACCCAGTTAACTAGAGATGTTTAAAAAAGTAATTTCTGAAAATATTAATGTATGCTGGGAGTGATCAGGTTACCCTCTCTGTGTTCTGAAGATAAAGGAGCAGAAACCCCATTGATGAGCAAAAGTAAAATGGAAGGAAAGCAAAAGAATAAAGACTCTTTATAATTGTTTGCTAGCTGCAGCATAATAGAGGGGATTTATAGAGCAATAAGTACATTTAGAATCAGTGGCTCCAGATTCAAATCCCAACTAAGCCAGTTACTAGCTGGGAAGTAACAATTGTCCTCCCTGAGCCTTAAGTTTCTTATTTCTAAGTTAAAGGGGCTGGATAAGTTATCCCCTTGAATTTCTTCAGGCTCTTAGACTGAATGTTCCTTATATAAAATCCCTGGTGTATTCCTGCTTCTCACTCCTTCCACCCCACCTGTCGCTCAAAAAGTCACGTGCCAGGTAGGGTTGTCTCACAGCTGGTTTCCCGTTGCTATCCAGTTCATACAACTGAACATACCAGTCCCATTAAAGTTGGAGCCTCGTTTGGGCTTGTTAGTGAACCAGGATTTCTTTCTGTGGGCAGGGGTTCCGATCACCTCCAGGTGTGTGAGAGAGATTAGTCCATCAATGAAATATGAATAGAGCAGTCCAACAATCCTCCTCATTGCCTCTTTCTTCAACCTCATCCTCTTGGGCTATGTATTAGAGGGCGCAGATATATCATCTGGGAAGTTTTCCAGGCTCATTTTTAAAGAAAGTCAGGTATTCGGCATCATACGTTCTGCCTGGAGCAAGGTGTTTTGGTTTGTCACACTGCCATGAGCAGCAGCCGAGTGGATGTGCCCTCTGAGTACATGCTGAGAGAGGAGGGCAACTCACACAGTGAGTGACAATATGCTCCCAGCCCTGGCATGGGGCTGCGAGGCTTGCCTGGGTCACTCTCTAACCTGGATCTCCTTCATGGCTCATTACATGGTGTCAATAGTTTGAAATAAAGTGAATTAGAAATAGGTAATGATCCCTCACTTGGAAACACTCTTGGGGGTAAGGGAGATAGGGGAGAGTGTATATATTCAACAATACCATCTTTGGATTTGCCTGCCTATTGAGGGAAAGGAAATTGGAACTATACCAAGAAAACAGTACAGATTCTCCCAAAAAGACTCAGAACATACTCCATTCTGGGACTTACTAAAGGAATAAAAAAGGGTCCCTACCTTTCCAAAACTAATCTTTACAGGATATCATTGACATTAGTACAGAAGTCAGAGATATTGGGCAAAGTATCTAAGTCTGAGCACACATAATTGACTCTTCAAATTTCAGAACTGGAAAGGATCTTAGAGATCATGTAGTCCAGCTGCCTTATTTTGTAGAGTTGAAAATGGGGTGCATTAGGATTTGGTAAGATGGAAAAAGTGCTAGATTTGACCTTTGGAAGATTCGAATTCAGATTTTGCTTCAGATCCTTGCTGATGGACAACTCATTTAACCTTTCAGACTCAGTTTGCTCAGTTGTAAATAGAATTAATAAGAATCTCTAAGAGTTACTTTGAGAACTAAAGGAGATTTTATACACACAAAATATATGTGATAATCATATATATACACTATAGATATGTCATCACACATTACATACATATATAATCATATGTGCATAATAGGTATATAATTATACATATACATAAATGTGTAAAAAGTATTTTGCAGAATTTAATGCAAATTATTCTTCTTGTTATTCCTCAGCCAATGTCAATAAGATTTCTTGAGTGTTCAATGTTTTTCTCTTAAAATCAGAAAACCTGAACATTTCTACATCAAGGAAGATGTTTCAAGGTTTGGGGGATGATCACTGTGTTTTGAAACTGACTTCATTAAAAACTCTTAGTGCAAGGCAATGAGCCATGAAGGAGAGCCATAGCTGGGAATGCAACCAAGTCCCCCCCACCCATCACACAAACTGGAGAGACAATCTGGTCCATTGACACTAAAGCAATATACCATTTTTTTTCCTTTTCACTGTGAGCAGAATTAGACTGTTTTGGATGGAAGATTAGACTCTCAGGCAAAATGATCTTATCAAAATGGACTCAGATCCTTACCAGTTGCTATTTGTGGTATGGCCATCCTTAGACCAATAAGATAGCACATTGCTGAATCTGAAATGTATTTTGTTCATCACAAGAACTATTATTTTGGCTAGTCTGTGAATAAGTAGCTTGTTTGAGAAAAGGCTTTACTTCAAAACAATCTCAAATCATTATATGCTTCATTTTCATAATCAGGTTATCCTGAATAACATTTGATTTGCATAACTTTGTGCCTCTCAAAAATATACTTTTCTTTGTTTACCTTAATCCTTCTATACCAGAAAAATACAATTGATAGATTAAGAGACTTGAGAAATATATCAATTAGCAAATATTTACTGGAGTTATTGACCTGCATTCAAATTGCTTTATATTTATTTTTATATAACTTGTGTTTATGCCCATAAACACAGAAGAAATGAGGTGAGGTATTATCACATTTTTGTATTGGACCTCACTCCCACCCCCAGCAACAGCAGAACGACTGTTAAATAGGAAGCATTAAATTCTCATTGAATTAAGTAAATAGAATTGAATATCCACTGTGTGCACCACATAGTTCTATGCACTGGGAGGAGGGGAAGGGATACTGATGGTTTATGAATATGACCCTTGTTCTTTTTCTTCCTTAAGATCTTGTTAAGAAGAGATAAAATTAGAATGTATGAAGCAATTAGAGAACAATAAGATAAATTTGTGTATCTCTGAATATACCAGGAATTCAGAGAAGGATGGGAGAAAAGTGAGAGAAAGTTTCTTGACAGTTTTTTACTGTCAAGTTTTACTGAGGTTCAGTGATGTTTGAAAATGGATTATTTCATTAGATCCTCATGATAGTGCTAGAAAGTAGGTACTGTTATTATTCCCATTTTATAGATAAAGAAGTTAAGATACACAACAGTAATATTTACTGTTTTTAAACATATTTACACATAGATAGTAAATTATCTGAGGCTGGATTTAAATCTACACCTTCCTGACTCTAAACCCTGTGCCTTACCCACAGTGCCACCTAGCTCCCCCTTAAGCAAGTGGCTTGAGCTTTCTGGGTCCTAGTTTTATTATTGTGAATGAATTGGGATTAGATTTATAAGGCCTCTTTCAGTTCTAAATCTGGGATCCTTTTGAAAATTGCACTAGCTACTTAGTGTTCAAATGACAATGTGGTTGACATATAACTTTGTGAAATGATATTTGTCATGTCAAATGGTAATGGGCACCCTTATATTTAGAAACGTGTTTTCAATGCATAAATGTCAAGGGGATATAACAACTAGTTCTCTATCCAGGACTCCATGTTTAAACTTGTCATCAATGATGTATATATTTCCATTGTCTCCAAGTGAAAGATGGGAAGTACCCAAGATGTTACAGAAGAAGTTAAAAGAAAAACTAACAAAATGAACTTTAATCATAACAAGAACTTCATTATCATATGCAGGTGACCACACATTCTTGAAGGCTAAGACCAGCAGAGAGCAAGCTCTTGTAGGCTATGAGAATGGAACCAAGAGAAAACTATGTCTTTTGCCCAAGGACCAACGTAGCTATGCAGGGAGAGGCTCATCACCAGGCAGTAATTAGTAGGGGATGAATTAGTTAGTTATGATGAACTACAAAACAATGGAAAGCACATAGTAGTCCTCAGCTATTTGTGGACATTTTTATCAATAAGACTTCAACAGTAGTGAAGAGAAAGGCTATGGGGTAACAGTTTGTATATTATCTATAAACATTAACCATTGGTACTTTACACAAGAGTTTAGCATGGATCAGTGGAAAGATACTGGAATTGAAGAAATATTTATCCAAAACACAGCAAATCAATTAAAACATATGAATGATGACATTCCCAATAAAAGAAATCATAATTCTTAAATATTTTGCAGGTATATTGGAAGGGTGATGGCTCATGGGCTTCACTTTGGAGACACAAAGAAAGAGGTTGATGGAGTTAGTTTAAAGTACACAAAGGGAAATAATGTGAAAATTCATGGAACATTTGGTCATCTCACCTTGCTTAGCATAAACAAAATGACCACCTATGAGGATAATCATAGATTAGGCTCCAGTATGTGCTAAAGAGGATTAAGAATCAGAGGAACTTGGAGCAGAGCCAAGATTGGGGAGTATAGACCAGGACCCAGCTGAACTCTCCCACTACACCCCTCTGAAAACTTTAAAATAATGCTTCAAATAAAATTTTCAGAGCAGTGAAGCCAATGGAAAGTCAAGGAAAGGCATTTTTCTAGGCCAGAAAACTTAGGAAGGCCACAGGAGAGGTCTGTCAGTGGGATGGTCACAAACCCCAAGTACCACGGGAGCAACATTGGTGAGCCTTGGAGGGGATGGCAACAGCAGCAGCGGCAGTTTTAGGAATTCCCAGAGACAGTAAGGAGGTAAGACAAGTGATCAGAAAAACATTATTGGGAACCCATTATTGGCACTGGAGTAACTGGTGCCAACTGAAACCTCTACTGCTCATAAGCAGTTGTAGGTAACATTTCTAGGGGAAATAGGAGTGCTTGAACTAAATCACAAGGGAGCTCATGGGCTCTAGTCACAGTTCTAGGGCAAGCGGTACTTGTAGCTGCAGGTGAGCAGGGCCTTTCCTGGGTAAAGAAGAGAGCACAGGCCTGAACAACAGGGACCACAATTCTCCCAGAATAGCACCAATTTGGAAGCGCTGAAAATTTGCAGACATGCCCAGGCCCCCTAGAACTGGCCCTAAAAAAGCAGGATGAAAAAGTCTGAAGGCTGGCACAATGCCTTCCTGACCCAAGATGAGCAGTCCAATTTTAGCATAAAGTTCAAAGTAGAGATAGGTTGAGGAAATGAGCAAACAACAAAAAAAGGAATTGACCATAAAAAGCTAGTACAGTGGAGGGAAGACCAAGACATAAACTTATGAAAAGGCAAAAATTTGAAAGTAGCTGTAAACAAAAGTGTAATGGACTGAAGCTCGAATTGATGCACTGAGGTCCCAAGCACGTGAGGCTAAATAGTAATTGGACCATTTATTATGGTCTATTAATATTTATTAATATATTGCTTGGAGAGCAATTAATATATGTGCTTGGAGAAGATTGGCCCCCGCCCACTCTTTGTGCAAGTCCTGATGTGTTGTATAGGAAATGACGATTTTGGTGGGTGGAGGCAGAGGGGCAGGAAGAGAGGAGGGGAGAGACTGCTGGCTGGCTTCTTGTCACAACTGCTCATATTGCTATTGCGATCCTCCTTCACCTCCAATCTTTCTTCACCTTCACAAAGAATAAAATTAATCAAGATTTTCTCCAAACCTGAATTCCTGATTTTAGTCTGGCTGATTTTAAATACGTGGTCATCACACAAAATCTCAAAAAAAATACTAATTGGAATGAAGGCCAGTAAGAAAAGAAATCATAGTGATGTAAGAAAATTATAAAAAGAATTTACAGCTTGGTAAAAGGGGAACAAAAATACTGAAGAAAATAACATCTTAGGCATAATTGGCCTGTTAAAGAAAGCACCAAAAATCCATTGAATAAAATCTCTCTTAAAAGCAGAATAGGCCCAATGGAAAAAGAGGTATAAGAGCTCAGTGGAGATAATGATTCCTTAAAAATTAAAATTGGTCAAAAGAAGCCAAGAAAGTAGAAACTTTCAAAAGTTTCTTGAAACTTTAAGAAACAATAAAACAAAGTAAAAAGAATGAAAAAATAGGAGGGTGGAGTAAAATAACTCATTGGAAAAACATATGCCATGAAAAATACCAAGGAGAGATAATTTTTAATTATTATACTATCTGAAAGCCATTATCAAAGAAAGAGTCTACACATCATATTTCAAGAAATTATGAAGAAAATTTTCACTGATACCTTAAATCCATAGGATAAAAAAGAAATTGAAAGAATTCACTTTTTATCTCCTGAAAGAGATCCCAAAATTTATCATACTCCAAGGAAAAGGATAGCTAAGTTCCATAGCTCCCTGGTCAAGGGTAAAATATTGCAAGTAGCTAGAAAAAAAATTCAGATATCATAGAGCCATAGTCAGGATCACACAAGATTTAGCAGCTTTCATGTTAAAGGCACCTGGAATATGTTCTGGAAGATAGATGATTTAAGATTATAACAAAAATAACCTACCCAGAAAAATTTGAGTATAATTTTTCAGGGAGAGAGGAGGTAGGTAGGAGAAATTTAATTGAATAAAGGACTTCCAAACATTTCTGATGACAAGAACAAAGCTGGATAGTAAATGTAGTATTCAAACAGAAGAAACGAGAAGGATACAAAGATAAATATGAAAGAATAATCATAAGGGTCTCAATAAAGTTAAAATGTTTTTATTACTATACGGGAAGATAAAAATGAGAACTTTATCATTATTAGGGAAGTTAGAAAGTCTATATAAACAGAGAGGATGAGTATAAGTCAATGAATGTTGGGATGATCTCAAAAAAATTAAAAGACAGAATGATACTGTAGGAGAATGGGAAAGGGAGAAATAGAATTTCTCACATAGAAAAGGTATGCAAGGAAGAATTTTTATGATGGAGGAGAAGATAAAGGTGGTTGGTTGGCAATGCTTCAACTTTACCATCATCAGAATTGGTTCAAAGAAAGAATATATAAACATACATACACAATTGAGCATAGAAATATAACTTACTGAACAAGGAAATAAAAGGAAAGGGGATAAAAGAAAGGGTGGGGAACAATAAAAGGGAGGGAGGACTAAGAGATGCAAGAGATAGAACTCTATAGACTTTTGAGAAGGAATAACATAAAAAGAGAGAAAAGGATAATCAGAAAAAAGCAGGATGGAGAGAAATAACACGATTAGTAATTTTAACTATGAATGTAAATGAGATGTGCTAACATTTAAGATAGAAGTGGTTGGCAGAATTCAATTTTAATCCAGAATGGGATTGGATATCAAAACCCAACTATACCTTTTTATATAAGAGACACACTTGAAATAGAAAAGCACACACAGAATAAAAACAAAGGGCTAACACAGAATCTATTATGCTTCAGAAGCAATAAAACAGGTAGGGGTAACAATCAGATCGCAGTCAAAGCAAAAGTAAAAATAGACCAAATTAAAAGAGATAATCAGGGAAATTACATTTTGCTAAAAGGTACCATAGACAATAAACATCAACAAAATTTTATAGCATTTTTATCTAATAAAAGTCTCATTTCTCAAATACATAGGGAACTAAATCAAATTTTTACCTAAATAAAATGAATAAATGGATGCATAAAAATTAGAGCCATTTTCCAATCAATAAATAGTGAACAGGTAGTATCCAGAAGAAGAAAGCTCGATTAAAAAAAAAGATTCTAAATCACTTATTGGTTAGAGAAATTCAAATTAGAACAACCTGGAGATACTACTTCACACATTTCTGAAATGACAAATGCTATAGTGGATGAGAGAAAATAAATATATCAATGAATTGTTAGTAGAATAGTGAGCTGGTCCCATCATTCTGGAGGATAATTTAGAATTATGTAAAACAGTGTATACCCTTTAATCCAGTAATACTATTACTTGGTTTGTACCTCAAAGAGATTTTTTAAAAAATGGAAAATTACTTACATATGCAAAACTATTCATAGCAGCTCTTTTAGCAGTGCAAAGAATTGGAAACTGAGTAGAAGAATAAAACAAGTTTTGGCATATTATTGTGATGGGATACTATCATGCTAGAAGAAATGATGAAGGAGTGTAGTTTCAGAAAAAAAAAAAAAAAAACATGGCAAGACCTGAACAAATGCAAAGTAAAGTGAAAAGAACTGGGAGATCATTGTGCACAATAACAGCAATGTTTTAATGATGATCAAGTGTGAAAGATTTGGCTAATTTGGTTGATTTATTCAGAACAATGATCAAAGACAATTTAAAAAACTCATGATGAAAAAATGCTATCCACCTCCAGAGAATTGATGAACTCTGAATGAAAATTGAAGTATACTTTTCTCACTTTATTTTATTTTTATATTGCTAACATAGAATGATTTCATAGGAAATGAGATTATATTGTTTGAATTCTCAGTGGGTGGAGAAGTGGGAGGAAGGGAGAGTATCTGGAACTCAAAAAAAATTTTAATGTCAAAAAGAATGAATTAAAAAAAGAATGAAAGGAACTATAGTGAAAAAAAAAAAACTTCACAAAATAATCCCTCCAACTCAATTATACACTGATTCTTAGGGACTTCAATTTAAAAAATATGCAGAGAAGGTTAAAAATATAATAAAAACATTGACAATAAAGAATAAAAGAGAACACATACTTGCATTCCAGAGTATGATTATATAAGAGAATCAGAAGTTAGATCTGGTGTGTAACATCAATTCTCCCCCAAAATAAAATTGATTTCAAAACACATATTGTTGTTTTGTTCATAATTCACATGTAGGGAATATAGGGATTATTCCTACATCAAAAAATCTAGTTTATGGGAAAAACATTTTTACATTCAAAGGTTCTGATAAAGACTTCATTTCCAAAATATATAGAGAATTGACTCTAATTTATAAGAAATCAAGCCATTCTCCAAATGATAAACGGTCAAAGGATATGAACAGTTTTCAGATGAAGAAATTGAAACTATTTCTAGTCATATGAAAAGGTGTTCCAAATAATTATTAATTAGAGAAATGGAAATTAAGACAACTATGAGATACCACTACACACCTGTCAGATTGGCTAAGATGACAGGAAAAGATAATGATGAATGTTGGAGGGGATGTGGGAAAACTGGGACACTGATGCATTGTTGGTGAAGTTATGAAGGAATCCATCCATTCTGGAGAGCAGTCTGAAATTATGCCCAAAAAGTTATCAAACTGTGCATACCCTTTGATCCAGCAGTGTTACTACTGGGCTTATATTAACCAAAGAGATCTTTAAAAAGGGAAAGGGACCCACATGTGCAAAAATGTTTGTGGCAGCCCTTTTCATAGTGGCCAGAAACTAGAAATTGAATGGATGCCTATCAATTGGAGAATGGTTGAGTAAATTTTGATATATGAATGTTATGGAATATTATTGTTCTGTAAGGAATGACCAGCAGGAGGATTTCAGAAAGGCTTGAAGAGACTTACAGGAACTGATGCTGAGTGAAAAGAGCAGGACCAGGAGATCATTGTTCACAGCAACAACAAAATTATACAATGAACAATTTTGATGGACATGGCTCTCTTCAACAATGAGATGATTCAAACCAGTTGCAATTGTTCAGTGATGAAGAAATCTATCTACACTCAGAGAGAGGACTGTGGGAACTGAGTGTGGAACATAACAGAGCATTTTTACTCTTTTTGTTATTGTTTGCTTGCATTTTTGTTTTCCTTCTCTTGTTTTTTTCTTCCTTTCTAGATCCGATTTTTCTTGTGCAGCAAGATAACTGTATAACTATGTATACATATATTGCATTTAACATATACTTTCACATATTTAACATGTATTGGTCTACCTGCCATCTAAGGGAGGGGACTGGGGGAAGGAGGGGAAAATTTGGAACAGAAAGTTTTACAAGGGTCAATGTTGAAAAATTACCCATGCATATGTTTTGTAAGTAAGAAGTTATGATTAATAACATTTTTAAAATCTAGTTTGAATCTACTTTCTGTGTGTAATCTAACTATCAATGCTTTAGAGCAAAGGTCTAAACCAAGCCATATTAGAAATAAAGCGAAGGGGGGAGGGGGAGGGGATTGTATAATATGTAACATTTTGACTTATTTAAATAAAACTCAACTCCAAAAAATGAGAAATGAACAAAAATAGGCAATAACTTTGATATCATCATTTCTTAGAAAAATGTTAGCCCTTTAATAAGACCACAACAAAAAGATGAATAGTGCCTAGAAAGTTTTTCAGCCAATAAACACTTGACCTCTTCACAACATACTTGCAATTTTGTTTCTCAGCCCTTTCCAATATGGCTTATCACCTCATGACTTAACTGAAATCACTGCTGAAATCTCAGCAAATCTCTTAATTAAAACAATGGCCTTTTTTCTTTTTTTCTAAGTGCAAAAAAATGCTTTTGACAGTACTTTCTTCTTGAATGTATTTTCTTCCCTGCTTTTTCATTATACACTTCTCTCTTGGTTAATTTTCTCTAGTAACTTTAAGATTGGTAAAGTTCTGTAGAACAATTGTGTCATTGGATTTTTGTAACAACTCTGGGAAGTAAATGCTGTTATTATCCTCAATCTTCCCAATTATGAAACTGAGACAGAGAGATTAGATCATTCACTCAGGATTACACAGCTAATGTTCCAGGCTACATTAGAACTGATTACATTCAGCACTTTTTTTTTAACTATACCTCCTAAGTCTCTCTTTTACTGTTCTTGGTTAAATATATGTAGTTCTATTCTAAAGTTCTGTTCTTATCTCTCTCCTGTCAATAAAGTATTTCTCTTAGTAAGAAGCAACACACCAACATTCATGACTTTAGTTATCTTCTTTATGGAAAAGATCTCCAAAATCTATTTCTCTATCCCATAGCTCTCTGATGAACTCCATCACTGATTGCCTACTATACATCTCTATCTGGACATCTTATAGACATCTCAAACACAACATGTACAAAATGGATGTCATTACCTTCCCCCTGAAACCCATTCCTCTTCTTCACCCTTCTGTTTTTCTAGAGAACATTACCAATCTGTTTGTAACCCAGATTATCAGAGTCATTTTTGATACTGCATTCTCCCTCACTTCCCAGTTCCAATCAACAGCCAATTTTACTTATTCTTCTTCCACAACAATTCTTATACCTATCCCCTCCTCTATATTCACAGAAGCACCTCCCTTACTAAGACCCTTATCAACTCTTCCCTAAGCTATACCATTAGTTGCCTTGCCTCTCAGCACTTCCCTTCTCATTGTAGCCTCCACACAGCCACTGTATTAATATTCCTTAAAGTACTGCTATAGTCATTATCATTCCCCTGCTTAATAAACTGAGGTAGTCCCTTGTTGTTTAGCGAGAGGAGAGAAAAAGAGAGACAGAGATACAGAGACAGAGAGACAAAGAGAGAAGAAGAGAGAGAGACACACACAGAGAAACAGAGAGAGAGAGAGAGAGAGAGAGAAGAGAGAAAGAGAGAGAGAGAGAAAGAGAGAGAAGAGAAAAGAGAGAGACACACAGAGAGAAACAGAGACAGCTAGAGAAGAAAGAGAGAGAGGAGAAAGAGAGACAGACAGAGAGAGAGACAGAGAGGAGGAAGGGAAAGAGGGGGAAAGAAAGAGAAAGGGAGAGAGAGAGAGAGAGAGAGAGAGAGAGAGAAAGGGAGAGAGAGAGAGAGACAGAGAGAGAGAGAGAGAGAGAGAGAGAGAGAGCCCCTAAAGAGATAGTATCTGGATTATCTGCTAGCTTGTAATAGTTGAAGAAAATCTCTGTCTCCAAGGAACCCATCTTCCATATGGACTCTAAATAGGCATCCTCCATGACACCCAATATGCTATGAGGAACTAGAAATGGACCCAGAGAAGATGAAGTTGAGAAGAGTACTGATTTTGACCAAACAAGGTCAAAGCCTGAGCTGGTATTAACACAATTTTAGAGACAAGTTAATACAAAGAATGGAATATTCCCAAAGAATGTACATAATTATGGATAGCATCATTATAAAAAGTGATAATAAAAATAGCCAACTGCTTATTTATGTATCAGCTGTCTCATCTCTATAAAATCTTCAAGTAAATGTCCCAAAAATCTACCAAGGGTATCCTTGATGAAAATAGAAGAAAGGAACAAATAAGCATTTGCAAGTGTTCCACAGTATAGTGCATCTTTTTAACCCTATAGTTGAAAGCTATGAAAAATATCAGTTCTCATTGATATTTGTTGATTTTTAAAAATTGCTTCTTTAGAGAAAAATACATACTTATGTTATTCCTCTTTTGCATATGCTAAGACCATACAAGAATTTTTGATAAGTGTAACCACAGAAATAATGTTATTTAACAATTTTTATTGCAATACCAAGTAAAACATAAGACAGTGAAACATATGCTCAGTAAAGATATTTTACCACTATTATAGAGTGTTCAAATGGAAGATAGATTCCCTAGAGATAATGAGGTTTTTCCAATGCATCACTTTGTATACAGCCTTTACAGCATACCACTGGACATTCTAGGGACTATTCATTGAGAGCAGCCTTGTAATATAAATTGGAGAAAACAAAGGAGGAAATTATGTGTATTGTATGGATAGCTCTTTGAGTTAGCTCATCAGCACATATTTTTGGCAGGTTATATAAATGCATAATGAGCTGGTCCTATGACTGAGAAGGAAGGATTTATAATAGTAAGGTGGACTCCACCTAAAAATTTGTGTAGTACTTTTAATGATTCCATGCTTCTCCTCAAAACAAATGTCTATATTTTTTTCAATACCAGTGTTCTCACAGTGATTTTATAGGGATGTGAATCATAGAACCCCACACTCTTTGAAGTTCCAAAGCTGTGGGCCACCCAAAGGGAAATGGAAAAACATATGGTGTGTGTAGGTAGGCTGAAGCGTCTAAGAGATAATGACTTATACACAAGAAATGGCATAAAAACATTAAATCCATATGCACTGGGAAAAGGAAGTGTGGAATCCATGTAGCAAGAGCAGGGAGTACAAGATGGACACTTATCCAAGAGCTGTCCAAAGTCCTCCAAGAAGGCTTTCAAGATATTGGGCAGATTTACCTAAGGTTAATGACAGAACATATATAAGAAATGAATAGGAAGAGAAGGTATAAGTGAGCTATGATCTATACCTGAGAAGGAAGTTATCTCCTTTAATGATATTATAGATATATCAAGTTTTCAAAGTGGTGAATATGAATGATTATTCTTCATTGATTATTATTAATTTTTGATATTGATATAAATTGATATATGCGATAAATATCACACAGGCACCTCCCTTACTAAGACCCTTATCAACTCTTTCCTAAGCTATACCATCAGTTGCCTTGCTTATTGATAAAAAAGCAAAACATCAAATAAAAGATGCAGTAGTCAGTCAAAAAGGAGTATAACAGAAAGAGCTCGAAGTGGATGAAATGAATCCAGATTAGTCATTCAAAGCATTATACTATGCTACCCTTTCAGAGCCTAGAATACTTAAAAAGGAATGTTAGGCACTATAATATTGAAATATTTATACAGTGTTTCTCTCATCAACCAATAAATATTTATTAAAAGCTTACTATGTGCCAGGAACTATGCTAATCACAAGGAATACAAAAGAGTCCCTATTCTCAAAGAAATCACCATCTAAATGGCCTTGACCTCATGGGGTTATTGTAAGGTATAAGATAATATATGTAAAGTGTTTTGCAAATCTTAAAGCGATATATACTTATATTTGTGTGATATAAATATAACACATAAATTGTGATAGCATCATCAATAACTAAGAAATAAGTCCCAATTATATTAGACATAGAAATTCATTGAAGTATCCTATGAAACTGAAGGTTCTATTACATAAGATAATTTTATGAGGTTATGGATAAAGATGATTAAAAAGTCAGAAAGCATCGCCATTTACAAAGGATAAAGGAACCAGGATTAATTAGCCTATTGAAAAGAAGACTGAGGATTCATAACAATAATTGTCAAGTGTCCAAAGGATTTGTACACAGAGGGTGATGTTAGGCTGCTCTCCCTTTATTAAGTAGAAAACAAAAACAAATGGGTTTATCCTGAAGCATGAGGGATTCAGGTTAACTATAAACAAGAGCCTTCTTCCAATGAAAATTGTCTAGTCAAGAGAGATTATGTGAGTTCCTTTCCTACAAGTCTTTAAAAAGCAGATTGATTCTCAGTGAAGTAAACTAGATAACCTCTCAAGGCCTCTTCCAGCTCTGTCTAAAAAAGGTCTGAAATCCAATTATGAAAACAAACCCAAAAGGGATAAATATGACACTTTTACTCACCATTCCATAATATTTGTAGAGACTGTCCTTTTGACCCAGTTACAGTGTCCCTTTAGGACAAATAGAAACAGTTGAAAGAATTCAGCTAAAAATGATTTTTCCTGTCACCTAAAGAGAATCTCACATGTGCCTTCAGTGAAAAGCCCATTCCTTATTTACAGATATGGCCCAAAGAGCTTATCTGGTTTTCTGTGCATATGATCATTGCATTTCTGAGATTAGAAACTCACTGCAGCAAAAGGCAATTAGTTGAATGATGAGTCAGTGCTAATGTGCCTGTGTGTGGACGGTGGAGATAACTTAATATTCATCTAACATCACTATTAATTTATTTACCATCTTCTCCATTTAATTTTTTTGTAATATAATGATTTCTGAATCAATGGCCAAACACTTGAAAAAAATATTTTCAATCATTTCTTACAAAGGAACAAGTTAATTGTCCCTAAAAATGTATTTTACTATTAAGGTTGATCTTTATTCAATGCAGAGTGAAAGCCATTTATATCCTTTGGGCATATAAGGTATGCACTATAAAATGTTGGTTTTAAAAGCACTGGTCAAGGATGATTAAAAAGTGATGTTGATTCCATTTACTTTCTACCCACAAATTTCTTCCTTCATTCTTCTTTTCAAAATAAGCATTTTTTTAGAATTTAGATTTGGATCCCATGGAAGCTTAAACTTTTCTGATCATTCAGTCAAAAATTAAAAAAAAAATTTGAACCATCTGGAATGATGAAGGAGCAATTCTTTGAAGTACAGTTTATGAAATAAAATTCACTTACAGATACTATTGATATCAAATTTGGTCACCACAAGACCAGTGAATGCAGTCCATGTCTATCATTAGTATTGCATGGGAATCTCAAGATTTCTTTCCATATTTTACAAAACAGGACAGAGATGTTCTCCAAAAAGTTTGACAAAGAATGGTAATTGACACTGAAGCTTTATTTGGGAAAAGGGTCAAGCCCTCTTATGCCTGAAATAGTATTACTATTATTATATAGCTAGTATTCATATATTATGTACTATATGCCAGGTACTAAGCTAAATGCTTTCAATATCATTTCATTTGATCCTCCCCACATTCATGGAACATATATGCTGTTATTATTCTCATTTTGCACTTGAGGAAACTGAGGCAGACAGCAATTAAATGATTTAATGCCAGTGACATTTTTGCTGTTCCCATTATCTTTATAGGGGGAATTTTCTATTGCTACTATTAATTTTAATCATGGAGTCTAGAACTGGAATAGCCCTTAGTATTAATAATAACCAATACTAAAGTAACATTTAACAATTTACAAGGTTCTTTTGTTCTTTTTTCTTTCTTACTTACTTTTTCTTTTTCTTTCTTTCTTCTTTCACTTTCGTTTTTCTTTTTTTCTTCTTCATCTTTTCTTCTTAAATGTATTATCTAAGACAAATACAAAATAGAAAAAGAAAAAATATTATGTACACAGCAGAACTTAAGAGAGGATTCAAATATAAGACAAAAAATTTCCATTTTAAGGAAGTGTATATAATAAATACTAAACATTGTACTTAGAATTACCCTTTGCTTCATTTTAGGTTTTCTTTTGTTTTCTGCTGGGTGCAGATAAAGAGATATAGATAGAAAGATAAACATATAGAGATAGATTAGATGGTAGATAGATTAAAAACATACATATGTATACACATGCATAGAAATCTATTATTATATATATACATCCATGTACATCTATGTAGGCTGTGTACTATGCTTATTTATCCTCTGCTTATCTGAAGGTGGATAAAATCATCCTTCTTAGCTCCAAGTCTTTCCATATTTTTGTAAATTAAAAGGTGTTTTCTTCACAATAACCTTATTCTATACTGTTCTAAAGGATTTAGGATGGGAAGGGACCTTAGACATCCTGTAATGTTTCTAATTCAATTCCTTTGTTTTACAGATGTGGACACTGAGGTTAAGACTTGTGTATGGTGAAATAGAAAACTCTTATGCCAGGGAAGAATTATCAGCAGGTAAATATTGATGTCCAATCATTTCCATGTGTGGCCTTAGTCAAAGCCACACAGTTCATAGAATCATAAAATCACAGATTTAGAACTTGAGGAGATCTTACAGGATCTTAGTCTATCTCCTTGATTTTAAAGAAGGAAATTAAGGGTCATAGAAATTAAGTAACTTGTCCACAGTTGTGCTGTGTAGTGACAGAGAATATTTAGACCTTGGTCATCTGATTCTGTCTCCATAATATTTGACTTTTCCAATATATTAAGGTAGAATATTCTCATTTGACATATGAGGAAACAAATATAGTTTAAGAAACTAGACAAAGATCACACAGCTAGCATGAAAGCCAGGATTTGAATATTGGTTTGTTCCAAGTACAGAATAGGCACAAAAACAAAATAAGAACAGGGGGAAGATGTAAGTTTTCTTCTTTCTGTGTTGTTATCTCTGTCTCTCTCTGTCCCTTTCTTGTTTCTTTGTCTCTCTATCTCTGTCTGTATCTGTATCTGTCTCTGTGTCTGTCTGTCTCTTGGTTTCTTCTCTCTTGGGCTCCCTGTCTCTGTCTCTGTCTCTGTCTGTCTCTGTCTCTCTCTATCTCTCTCTGTCTCTCTCTGTCTCTCTCTCTCTCTCTTTGTCTCTCTCTTTGTCTCTTTGTCTCTCTATCTCTCTGTCTCTCTCTCTTTGTCTCTCTGTCTGTCTCTCTCTCTCTCTCTCTTCCTCTCTCTCTCTCTCTCTCTCTCTCTTCTCTCTCTCTCTCTCTCTCTCTCTCTCTCTTCTCTCTCTCTCTCTCTCTCTCTTTCTCTCACTTTCTCTCTCCGTCCTAGTCTCTCTCTGACTCTAACTCTGACTCTCATTCTCTCCCCTGTCACTTCACTAGTTTTAAACTTCACTCATTGTGATCTAAAATAACTCTGTATTTCATAGTTTTAGAAAGTTGCCTGAGACACTGAGACCTGTCACTGGTCACACAGTCAGTCTAAGTGAGAATCCAGAAATGAACTCATTGTTTCCTAACCCAAACCCTGTTCCTTATCCTCTCCATTCCGAAGAAGGCTAATTCTATGCCTCTACCAGTCCTATGGTTTGGCTGCCATTAGTAAAACTTGCCTACCCACCCTCTTAGGAGAGTAGTCTGTTCTGAAGGAAGTGAGTTTCCTAAGCTCATATAGCAAAAAAAAAAAAAAAAAAAAAAGGAATAAAACAAAGCTACTGGTTAAACTCTGTGTTTCTGAATTTTCTGAACAATATGCCCTGCATGTCTCACATCAGCTTCAGATCAGTAGATTAAGAACTCTACCAGAGCACAGGGTTCCCATTCTGATAAGAAAATCCTTGTTTACTTACCCAGGAACTTTTCACTTGCAGTTATGAGCCAAAGCATTAGATAGGTGCTCGTCCATTGGAGAGAAGGGAAGAGAATGGAAGCTCCCAGATGTAAAGGTGAACTTCTATTTGGTTGTCACAGCATATTGCTTAGTGAAAAGAAGCATCCTCTGGGTCTTTCTTGTCATCTGGCTCCTCTTCTTGTGTCCTATCCTTACTCCGCAAACACACTCATAGTACTTTGCAAATTGCTTCCAAAACTGGGAAGCAGCAAAAGCTTCTATTCAGTCTGAAAAATTCTCATTAGTCCTGTCTGTGGTTACCAACGCCTTGCCCCTCCAGCTTCTTTGCATTCTTCAGCCCAACGTTAGTCTTTGTCCCTGTCTCTTGACCTCTTCTACACTATACCTGCTCCCTTCCGCCAAAGTCTCTTGGACATTTTTCATGATTCTGTGCCACCGGACCTAGGCAGCTCTTCTAATGCTGATACATTAAGGTCCTTCCTTTCTACTCTGAGAACCACTATTGTTATTGTTGAGTTGTATCTGACTCTTTGTGACCCCATTTGGGGTTTACTTTAGTGAAGATGATGGGGTGCTTTTCTATTTCTTTCTCCAGCTTATTTTATAGATGAGGAAATGAAGGAAAACAGGGTTAAGTGACTTGCCCAGGGTCACACAGCTAGGAAGTGTCTGAGATCAGATTTGAACTTAGGAAAATCAGTCTTCCTGACTGCAGGTCCAGCATTTTGTGCACTATGGCACCAACCTAGCTGCCCCAATAAGAAAAAAAAAATTAAACTACAGGTAAATTTATAAAGACCATGTGGGACAGTGGAAAGGGCACTGATTTAGGAGTATTTACTCAGATTGCCACCTTGTGACTTTGGGCAGATTATTTAATTAAATTTTTCTGGATTCCTATTTCCTCAAGAACAAGATGAGAAGGTTAGACGAGGTGGCCTCCAAGCTTCCTTCTAGCTCTACTTTGTGCCAGTGATTCTATAAATAATATTTTACCCACTTCCAGTAGTATTTGCATTTTAGCAGAGGTTGTTTTGGAGAGGGCAAAATTTATCCCCAAAGAACAAATCTCTAATGATAGAATTTCAGACACTATGGCTTTTATATAAGGTAGATATTTGGGGACAGGGAGGCCTTCCTGTTGTCCTTTGAATGACACCTGGGTGGTGATCCCTCTGCTTGTAGGTGTTTTTATTCTCATTTATAAAGTCTGTAACCTAATTTTATAAAGCTTAAAGAACATGAATATTGTTCCTCATGCAAAAAAAAATTCACATTTAGCATCATAATTGTCTCTTACCTTGCCCTCTCATCCCCACCAATACATGTAACTCTCAAACTCAATTGAAAAGGACAACAGAAAGAAGATATTAATGTTATCTAGAGCTGCATGGATTTATCTTAAGCCCTATGTCAGTGGTCTAGCTATCACAAAGAACTTACAAGACTTAATGAAGTGATGCCCAATTGATGACCTAGTTTATAACTTTACTTTCCCTTCCAATTATAGAAAGTACTTCCTTTTTTGAGGCTTATTTCCCAGAAGAAAGAAATGTGTGTGACTTTGCATATGTTTGTGTCTGTTATGCTGGTGTGTGCACCTGCATTTCTGTGGTTTATTTTTAAATAGTGTGTTTCATGCCTACATGCATATGTGTTTATACATAAGAATATCTGTTTGTGTGTAATTTTGTTCTATGTGCATATGCAAGGAGCAGCTAGGTGGCTCAACAGACAAAGTGTGGAGGACTTGGGGGGAAGGAAAATCAGGAAGAATCATCTTCGTGAGCTCAAAGCTGTCCTCAGATATTTATCAGCTGTGTAATCCTGGGCAGTCTCTCAATCCTGTTTGCCTCAGTTTCCTCACTTGTAAAATGAGTTGAAGAAGGAAATGGCAAACTGCTCCAATATTCATGCCAAGAAACCAGAAAATGGGTGCACAAAGAATTGGATACGACTGAAATAACTGAATGGCAACAACAAAGTGTCTATACAAACCAACCTATGTACATGTGTGTATTTGTTTCTCTGTGTCTGCAAGTTCATATGTGTAAAAATGCAAATGTTTACATGTGCTTTTTATTGTGATATATATCTATGTATATTTAAATATGTATATTTCTTTTTAATTATGGTTTTGGATATGTGTGTGTATATATCTATATCTATGTATATTTAAGTATGTATATGTCTTTAATTATGATTTTGTATATGTGTGTATATATCTATATCTATGTGTATTTAAATATGTACATGTCTTTAATTATGGCTTTATATATGTGTGTATATATCTATATCTATGTGTAGTTAAATATGTATATGTCTTTTTAATTATGGCTTTATATATGTGTGTATAAAGTACTGTAGTGTGGTGTGTGTGTGTATGTGTGTAGTCAAGAGTGAAGGAAGGAAGGAATACAGGAAAGGAAAAACAGTTGGAGTTCTGTCCTTCACCTCACCTCAGTGTGAAGGGGAATGGAGTCCCAAGTGATTAGTCAGCCTGAAGTTCAGGACCTCGACATCAAACCAGGAAAAGTAAGGACAAATTTAGCCCAGAAGCACTGGGAGTAAGGGTCCTACTGTCACAGATTCACAAAGGCAGGCAGAAGGGCAGAGCTGATCCCCTGAAGTCAGGAAATGCACTAATGCCTAATAATGATTGCAGCAGAGAGCTTTTCAGGTGCCCCATTAAGAGAGTGCTTTGTCCTAATAAATACCAGGGTAGGAGTCTGTTCTCAGAGCCCCTTTCCTGCACTTTATTCATAATGAGCCTTCTAATGAGTACACAGTGTTTATTTCCTTTAGAGACTCATCATTCCCCATTTCAGCCTGTTATTTAAATATACGGTATAGTATAAAAGGCCAAATTAAAAAAAAAAAAAAAGTAAAAGAAACTTTCCTATGTCTTTCTCCAAGGACACCTGTAATTCTCAAAGGCCTGAGTAGGAATACGAGAGAGCCAAAGCTGAAAAAAACTGAGGTATTTAAAAACTTTTAATATAGTAAAAAATCACAAGAGTCAAGATGGGGAGGGCTTGGGGAGAGGATAATAGCCATTTTTAGGTCTTACTCTGAATGTATTTTTTTTTCATGGATAAGAAAAAATTAAGGAGAACTCCCTTCTTTGATTGTGGTTTTACCATAAGAAAGTGAAACTTCACTAATCTCATATCCTAGGAAGAACAATCAAAAACAAGCAACAACTTTATGTATTAACTTAGCTCCATTCATACTGATAAATTTGTTGTAATATTTGTCTGTAAAAGAAGCTTTTTTCAAAAAAAAAAAAAAGTGTATTGGGGAGGAGCCAAGATGGTGGAGAAGGCACACATGACTCTCTAAGCTCCTCTCATTCCCCTCATAACCAACTATTTAATTCAGCCTCAAAAACAGCTCTTCACTGCTTAAATTCATGAAGATTAGAAGCACTACAATTTACCAGCCGAAGACAATCTGGAAGATCGCCTGGTCCTGAGGGACCAGGAATAGACCAGCACAGGCAGGGAGAGGCTAGCTTCCTGAGCAGACCAGGGGCGGGGGTGATCTCTGTGGCTAGAGAAATTATAGAGACGACTCTGCTATAGGCTAACTGCTCTGCCTTGATTACAAAGCAGTAAACTGGCAGAGAAGTTAAAGCCTAAAACAGAGGGTCCTCTAAAAAATGCCAGAACCTAACGAGATCTGGCTGTAACTCCTCAAACCCGGAAGTGACTCAGGCAGACTGTAAGGCAGCCCTGCAGCCACATCCGGCAGTTCGGGGCTTTTGTTGGGGCAGTTACAAATCTGCACGGCAGGGGGCACAGCCTGGGCAGCCTCTAATCGGCACAGTGGGGGTCTCGGCCTGGGGCAATAGAACTTCCCCGGCAGACTGTGCTTCCCAGCAGACACTTCCCATCCCTGCAAATCCATTCACTGCTCAACTGCTAATACCCACAGCCCCAGGGCAGGCTTTGGCTTGGGGTAGTGAAACTCTCACTGCTCAGCATCTAGTCCTAGGGCAGTCCTTATCTTACACAGTGGGGGTTCTTTAAAGGGCACTTTCCCAGCCTGGCCCTGCAGGCCTGAGTTACTTGCCGGTGGGGAACTCTTTCCCAGAGCACTCCAGTACCTCGCTGCTTTTTGTAGCCGGTTGGCAGGACAGCTACCCGTCCATACACGTTTCACTGCTCTGCAGAAGAAGCTGGTAACCTCCTGGCTCTGAAGGCAGACCCTACAGGCTTTAACAAAATTAGTAAAAAAAATCAAAAGAATGATTGATAGTTTCTATACAGAAAGAGAACAGCTTTTCAACCCTGAAGAAACTAATAGCAGACAGTCTCCAGACAATTGTTGGTCCCCAATACAAAAGGCTCTCCTAGAAGAGACTATTAAAAACCTTAAAAGAGAACTAGAAGAAAAATGGGAAAAGGAAAGAGAAGCTATGCAAGAGAGCAACAACTTCCTGAAATGTGAATTAGAAAAGGTAAAAAACTCCCAAAAAGTGCAGGGAAACAGAATTTGTGAATTGGAAAAAGAAAATAGCTCACTAAAAAAAACAATTAGTGAAATGGAAAAAATTCCATAGAGCAAAACAACTCAATTGGATGTATATAAAAAGAAGTAAAAAAAGCTAATGAAGAAAATAACTCACTAAAAATCAGAACTGAACAAATAGAAATGACTAATTCATTGAGACATCAAGAATCAGTCAAGCAAAACCAAAAAAATGAAAGATTGGGAAAAAATGTCAAATATTTACTTGGAAAAACAACAGACCTGGAAAATAGATCTAGGAGAGATAACCTGAGGATCATTGGACTACCTGAAAATTATGATGAAAAAAGAGCCTAGATACTATTTTACAGGAAATCATCAAAGAGAACTGCCCAGAAGTAATAGAACTGGAAGGTAAAATACACATTGAAAGAATTCATCGAACATCTTCTGAAAAAGACTCTAAAATAAAGACTCTGAGGAATATTTTGGCCAACTTCAGAATTTTCAGACTAAAGAAAAAATTTTACAAGCAGCCAGGAAAAAACAGTCCAAATACCGAGGT
This sequence comes from Antechinus flavipes, assembly GCF_016432865.1. Lineage (NCBI taxonomy): Eukaryota > Metazoa > Chordata > Mammalia > Dasyuromorphia > Dasyuridae > Antechinus > Antechinus flavipes. Next base: position 544,641,085 of record NC_067398.1, read on the forward strand.
GCTACAATAAGGGTCACACAAGATCTGGCTGCCTCAACACTAAAGGATCGAAGGTCCTGGAATCAGATATTCCGAAAGGCAAAAGAGCTTGGAATGCAGCCAAGAATAAACTACCCAGCTAAGCTGAGCATTTTTTTCCATGGAAGAAGATGGACATTTAATGAAATAGAGGAATTCCATTTGTTTCTAAGGAAAAAACCAGATTTAAACAAAAAAATTTGATCTCCAACAACAGGAGTTAAGAGAAGTAGAAAAAGGTAGAAGGAACTCTTGAGAACTGTATTTCTGTTGTGGATATACATAAAAACCATGTGTATAATTTGATTTTACTGATATAACATTAAAAAAGGAAGTAGAAATGGAAAGGGGATAGTGTCAGAAGAAGGAAAAAGGGGAGATAAAAAGAGGGAAACTACATGCGAGGATGAGGCAAAGGAAACCTATCATATCTGAGGGAACTTAGGAGGAGAATCATTGTGTGAATCCTACTCTCATCAGAGTTAGCTCAAAGAGGAAATAATTGACACATTTTTTTTACAGAGAATCTTCTCTCACTTCATTAAAAAGTGGGAGAGGAAAAGGGAAAAGGAAAAAGAGTAATAAGGGAAGGGTACAAGAAAGGGGAAGGGATTCAAAGGGAGGAGGAAGGAATACTAAAGAGGGAGAGCTGCGTGATGCATGTGGAACCAATAAGTTTAATACTAGGGAAGAAGGGAAGAAAGGCAAGAAAAAGAAAAGTATAATCTGGGAATATTAGGATGGCAGGAAATACAGAATTAGTAATTTTAATCGTAAATGTGAATGGGATGAACTCTCCCATAAAGAGGAGGCAGATAGCAGACTGGATCAAAAGTCAGAACTCTACAATATGTTGTTTACAGGAAACAAATTTAAAGCAGGGAGATATGTACAGAGCAAAGGTAAAGGCTGGAGCAGAATCAATTATGCATCAGGTGAAGTCAAAAAAGCAGGGGTAACCATCCTTATCTCAGATCAAGCAAAAGCAAAAATTGATCTAATTAAAAGAGATAAGGAAGGAAACTATGTCTTGCTAAAGAGTAGCAAAGACAATGAAGCAATATCAATATTAAACATATATTCACCAAGTGGTATAGCATCTAACTTCCTAAAGGAGAAGTTAAGAGAGTTGCGAAAAAAAATAGACAGCAAAACTATAATAGTGGGAGATCTCAGTCTTGCATTCTCGGATTTAGATAAATCAAATCACAAAACAAATAAGAAAAAAATTAAAGAGGTAAATAGAATATTAGAAAAATTAGGTATGATAGATCTCTGGAGAAAACTGAATGGTGACAGAAAGGAGTATACTTTCTTCTCAGCAGTTCATGGAACCTACACAAAAATTGACCATATATTAGGACATAAAGACCTCAAAATTAAATGCAGGAAGGCAGAAATAGTAAATGCTTTCTTTTCAGATCACAATGCAATAAAAATTACATTCAACAAAAAGTTAGGTGTAAATAGACCAAAAAGTAACTGGAAACTAAATAATCTCATCTTAAAGAATGATTGGGTGAAACAGCAAATTATAGACACAATTAAAATTTCACTCAAGATAATGATAACAGTGAGACATCATACCAAAATTTATGGGATGCAGCCAAAGCGGTAATAAGGGGAAATTTTATATCCTTAGAGGCTTACTTGAATAAAATAGAGAAAGAGAAGATCAATGAATTGGGCCTGCAATTTAAAAAGCTAGAAAAAGACCAAATTAAAAACCCCCAATCAATTACTAAATTTGAAATTCTAAAATTAAAAGGAGAAATTAACAATGTAGAAAGTAAAAAATACTATTGAACTAATAAATAAAACTAAGAGTTGGTTTTATGAAAAAACCAATAAAATTGATAAACCTTTGGTAAATCTGATTAGAAAAAGGAGAGAGGAAAATCAAATTAGTAGTCTTAAAAATGAAAAGGGAAAACTTTCCACCAATGAAGAGGAAATTAAAGAAATAATAAGGGGTTACTTTGCCCAACTTTATGCCAATAAATTTGATAACCTAAGTGAAATGGATGACTATCTCCAAAAATATAGGCTTCCCAGATTATTAGAGGAGGAAGTAAATTGCTTAAATAGTCCCATTTCAGAAAAAGAAATAGAACAAGCAATTAATCAACTCCCTAAAAAAAAAAAAATCCCCGGGACCAGATGGTACATGTTTGTTTGTTTGTTTGTTTCTTTCAGGAAGCTTGCAGTATTTTTATCTTGAGATTATAGTTTTGGAGTTTTGCAATAATGTTTCCTGAGATTATTGTTGTAGGATCTCTTTCTGGAGTTGATCAATAGATTCTTTCAATGATTGTTTTACACTCATGTATATCAGGTATGTATATCAGGGCAGCTTTCCATGAGGATGTGTTGAAGAATGCTATCCAGGATTTTTTGGCACATTCTTCAGGGAGTCCAATAATTTTTAAATTGTCTCTTCTGGATCTATTTTTCCAGGTTGGCTGTTTTTCCAAGGAGGCATTTTACATTTTCTACCATTTTTTAAAATTCTTTTTAGTTTGGTTGATTGAATCTTGATGTCTCAAAGAGTGTTGAGTTTACATTTGCCTGGTTTTAGACTTCAGTGTGTGATTGTCTTCATTTAGATTTTGTATCTTTTTTCTACTTGATTAATTCGACTTTTCAAGGTATTGTTTTCTTCAGTGGATTTTTTTTTGCATTTAGTCAATTGTGTTTTTAAGGAATTGATTTCTTCAGAGGATTTTGCATTTGGCCAATTGTATTTTTTAAGGAATTGTTTTCCTTTTCCAAACTGTTGACTCTCTCTCTCTCTCGAATATCTCTTGCTTCTTTTCCTACTTTTCTTCTATCTTTCTTATTTTACCTTTTAAAATCTTTCATGATCCCTTCCAAAATGCCTCTTTGGGTTTGAGACTTATTCATATCACTCTTTGACATTTCCCATATAACATTTTGTCCTCATCTAAGTTGATGTTTTGGTCTTCTCTGTTACCATAGTAGCTTTTTATGGTTAAGGTTCTTTTTGGTTTCTTTTTTTCATTTCCTTCCCCCAATTTTATGACTTTTAAAGTCAAGCTCTGCTCCTGGGACATAGGGGGCACTGTCCTAAGCTTCTTGTGCCACTCTGAGCAGGACTTAGCTTTGAGCACAGGGTCCCCTTGTATTTAGTGTCTTGCTCACAGAAGAGGATAGCCCTACTTGTTTTCTCTTGGCAATAGCTTAGTTTCCCTGGGTTAGCAATTTGCCTTCTGGACTAGGACTGGAAGCTGTTTCACTGGTTTGCTCTGATACAGAGTCAGGACGGGGCATCTTGAGTTACTGGTCTGCTGTGATTAAGACCCTCTCACTGGATTTCTCAGACACCATCTAAGATGGGCTAAATACCCCCTATACTGCAATGAGGCTGACCTTTTTTGAAATCTTTTCAATCTATCTTGAGTTGCAGAGTGGTTTCATTCCATCAGCCTCTGTTTCTGTTTGTCCATTCCATATTAAACTCTATCAATTTATGAATTGTTAGAGTTTGTGTGATTATAGCCTATTGAGTCACATCCCAAATATAATCCTTGTCTTTTTCATCTTTCCAAAGATGGAGAAGATTGACTACTTACTCCTATCTATTAAGACTACAATTATCCCTTCCATATTACAACTTTCCCCATTGTGGTTTTGATATATCACTTACTGGCATAAAAATTAAATGGGAATTTTAGGGGAGTTTTGCAGAAACTTCAGTCACGATGCAATTAGCACACAACATAGAAAAAATTTTTAAACTCAGAAATGAATTTCACTCACACACACACACACACACACACACACACACACACAGTGTGTGTTATATAATAACAACCCAAATTTTACAATAATGTACTACAAACACTTATAAATATAAAAAGAAAATTTCAGAATTCTTCTCTCATATAAAGGGAGGGCTAAAATATTTTTATGCAGATTTTTCAGATTGTGAAGTTACCTCCCCCTAATCTTCCACTATGTGAAAAAAATAATTATAATCTGGAACTTTGATTCTTAAAGTAAGATTCACAGTACCCAAATTGTAGCATGGAAGTTGAGAGTAGATTATGCTTTGTATTTAAATTCAATTTTCTTTCTGACTACTGGATGAAGTCTATACATCCCTGTAGATCACCCACACTGGGGTAGAGTTTCAATGTGGAGAAAAGATACAACATATAGAGGTGACTCTTACAAACTATTAGAGAATGGTGGGAAAAAAACTAGGAGATAGCTTGAGCTAGAGAAATCATGTGCTATCCACTTTCAAAATAATTCAAGTAGACACCTGAGCTCTATATCATTGCTACCCTTATGTTTATCAGGTCTATTCACCCAGCTTCAGCTGCTAACCAATAATGCAAATTTGGTGACAGCATGCATTGTGTGTTGACAGAAATTGGTTTTCTAATTGAGACTATTATCTTAAGGATGGCACAACATACATGATAAGCTCTTTAAAAGTTTTAATGAAGACAATAAATAGAGCCAACACCATACTGATGTTATGAATGAAAGTCATGTTATTAAATTTAGAAAGAGTTTGGCTAACCATTCCTAGACTTCATTCTTTTTTTCATTTAAAACATAGTCCCCAAAGAACACATATACAATCATAATTCATAGTTTCTGCCATTAATCCAAATTAGGGACTACTATCTGCTCAATACAGGTATGATGAAGGAATGCAGAAGATATATTTTATAGTATATTAAAATACTCTTGTAAATCCTTTCTCTTGGACTATTTAGTGAAATTGATGCCTGAAAACAAGGATTAATATATTGTAGAGGCCCCTCCTGTATGCAAGGCTATACCAGGCTGTGTTTTGGGGCAGTGTCTTTTTCTGTCTGTATTTATTTTCTGGTACTTCACATATGTAGCTAAATCACTCCCCCCATATGTTTTTCTCTTTCTTTTCCTGGTTATCATAAGCATTGCAAAAAATAGCGCCTTGCAGTGCACCTTCCACAGTGGCAGCAATCAGCAGTTACCTGGGCTCTTTCCAACAAAATCATAAGTTTAAGTTGTTAAGTAGTTAAATAGAATAATTAAGTAATCACTATCTTTTTTAGACCTGCACACCAAGACTATACAAAGAAGGAATATTAGGTATGGGGTGGCTTTAGGAGGAGACAAAAAAAAAAAAAAAAAAAAAAAAAACTAGGTTCCAATGAGAAAGTATTTTTAGAGCATCACAATTTTGAGGAAATGATCCATTAAAAATAGGATAGTTAAAGAACTTCATAGCTAAGTAAAATTCAAAACTGGAATGGATTTTAGAAATCATCAAGTTCAACCACCTTCCTTTATAGATAAAGAAACTGAGGCCCAGAAATACTTATGACTTACCCAAGATCACACAGGCAGAGATAGTATTTGAACCCAGCTCCTCTGACTTCAAATCAAAAATCTTATAGTTAGTTATACATGGTAATGCCTTTTCGTCAAATATTTATGTTAAGTAGAACATAGAGCATTAATATTTAAAGGAAGATAAATATTATGGTGGAGCAATCAGAGAAATGAGTCCTATGGTGCTCAATTCCTTATGTTAAAGGTAACCACATCTGTTGCCCTCTATGAAAGTGAAATTAATTAATTTCTAAATCAGGGAACTAAGACTCCAGGAGACAGCTAGGCTTCAAGTCTTTCTTTTTGAATCATAATCCACCTTCACAAAGATCATTTGGACACGGAGCAGAGCTGGACTCCCTGAATATTCACCATTGTCATACCATATTCATAGACCTCTTCATTGGTATAAGAAATATCTAGAAAGAAAACTCCCTCTCTCAATGCTAGTTGGCATTCCCAACTAGCATTGAGAAACGGATTTTTCTATGTAGATTTTAATGCAATTAAAAGTCTTATTAGAGAGTTGCCTAAGACTCTCCAAGGTTAAATGAATCGCCTAGGATCACAATGGCCTTAAGTGTCAGGAGCAAGACTTGAACTCATGTCTTCATGGTTCCAAAGCTAATTCTCAATCTATAATGACATAATGACTCTCCTTATAGCACTGCCATCATATGCATCTCCTCCAATTAGAGAAAATACTTCCAGTTTTTTCACAAAGAAATATTAATATTTCTGATGGGCATCACCAATGCCCAAATGAAATTAGCTTGACCCAATAATTCTATTATAATATAAACCTAACCTAAAAGAATCCAATCTCTTTCTCTGAAATAACTAATGAAAATACTGTACTGGAAATATTTGTATAAATAGGAGGGGGGGCAGTAAAAACTTTCCTCTTCAAATCTGTTTTGCATTATTTTTTTATGTCCTTATGAAGAATTTCCATGGTTACAATTTGAAATATTATATCATTCATTCATTCACTTATTCTTTAAACAAACATCTACTGCTAATCTAAAGGGAAACAGGTAGAAGCAAAATAAAAAGAGGGCTTTCCTTGTAGTGAGGGGAAACCTGAGTTCACTTACCTCTGACACATTAGCTGCTTAACTAGAGGAATGTCATTTATCTTCATGCCTTCAAGTAACTCTATTTGTTTTTGTTTTACCTTGAATCATTTTCAGTCATATCCATCAGCTCTTTGCAACTCCATTCGGAGTTTTCTTAGCAAAGAAACTGAAGTTGCCATTGCCTTTCTTAAAAAATTATTTTATTCTGAACTTAAGAAATAAACCAGGATTTCCATAATATAGTAAAATAGAAAAAATATATTGCACATAAAAATGCAAATCTAACATGCCATTCTTCAATTGATAAATGGTCAAAAGATAAGAACAGATAATTTTTAGACTAAAAAATTAAAACCATTCAAGTCATATGAAAAAGTTCTCTAAATCACTATTGAGCAGAGAAATGCAAATTAAGACAACTCTAAAGTACCACTACACTCCTCTCAGGTTGGCTAAAATGACAGGAAAAGGAGATGTGGGAAAACTGCGATACTAATATACATTGATGGTGGAGTTGTGAATTGATCCAACCATTCTGGAAAGTAATCTGGGAACTATGACCAAAGGATTATCAAACTGTGCATACCCTTTGATTCAGCAGTGTTCTACTGGGTCTGTATCCCAAAGAGATAAAAAAGGAAAAGCTCCCATATGTGCAGAAATGTTTTTAGCATCCATTTTTATAATGGCATAGAACTAGAAACTGAGTGGATACCCATCAGTTGGAGAAAAGCTGAATAAGTTATGCTATATGAATGTTATGGGATATTATTGTTCTGTAAGGGACAAATCAACAGGATGATTTCAGAAAGGCCTGGAGAGACATGAACTGATACTGAGTGAAGTGAGAAGAACAAGGAATCATTGTACATGGCAACAACAAGGTTATATGATGATCAACTCTGATGGAAGTGGCTTTTTTCAACAATGAGGTGATTCAGGTCAATTGCAATAGACTTATGATGACAAGGACCATCTGCATCCAGAGAGAGTAGTGTGGGAACTGAATGTGGATCTCAGCATAGTATTTTCACCTTTTTGTTATTGTTTGCTTTTTTTCTTTCTCATTTTTTTTTCCGTTTTGATCTGATTTTTCTTGTGTAGCATGATAAATATGGAAATATGTATAGAAGAATTGCACATGTTTAATGGATTACTGGTTGTTTAGGGAAAAGTCTAAGGAGAGGGAGAAAAATTTGGAACACAAGGTTTTGCAAGGGTAAATGCTGAAAACTATCTTTGCATATATTTTGAAAATAAAAAGCTATTATTTAAAAAGTGCAAATCTCTTATGTGCAATTCATTATTTCTTTTAAATATATAATAAGGTTATTATATGACTTTCTTTTTTCTCTTTATATCCTCCCCCCTCCGCAGTCCCAGAACTGGCTACTATTAGACAAAAATATGCATATATATGTAAATATTATCCCATACATAGTTCTTAAGTAAAGTAATTTATCAAGTCTTTCTCTGGATGCTGATGGTGTCTTCCATCATAGATCCTTTAAAGTTAATTTGAGTATTTATGACAGTCAAAATGACTTCATTGCTCAAATGTGTTTTTACAACAATATTAAAACATTCTCTTGTTTCTTCTCATTTTGCTCTTCATTATGTCATGCCAAACTATCCATGTTTTTCTAAAATCAACATTTTCTGTAGTGCAATAGTATGCCATCATGATCATATAGCATAATTTATTCAATCATCCTCCAATTGACAGGCATCCCACAATTTGCAAATCTTGGGGCAAACAGGATCAAGTGACTCTGAACATCACACAACTAATATGTGACTAAGACTGAATTTGAACTCATGAAGATGCATCTTCGTGATCCCAATATAATATCTATTGCATCACCTATCTGCCCCAGGTAAACTCTTTGTAAGATATAAATTATGATGTACTACCAAACTACATTGATTCAGGGACTTTACCTGCCAGGAGTTACCTTTATTGAGCAAATTACAAGAATAAATAACGCATTAATTTTTTAAAGGATTGGAATAATGTAATATTCTTCTCTAAAATATAATGTTCTCTGGAAGCAGGTTTCTTGGGGAGCTTCTGGAGGCAGCTTTCCTTTCACTTCAGTGTAATCATCCCAAATGCAGCCAGGAGTTAAAGTCCAAATCCTTTATTGTCTCCTTCAAAGTCCTGTTTCCTTCACTTGGGGGCTCAGCTAGTTTTTCTTATAGACCTTCTATAGTCTTGGTTCTGAGAGCTTGAGCTGCCTTCTCTGGCTTGTGAATCTCCTCGAACTGAATCCTAACTGAGGCTCCAAGAGCTTCTAGTGGGCTTGTCCTTTCTGGCCCTGACAGCTCCTCCTTATATATCCCACACTGAGTATATACCAATCATTATATCACTAGGAAACCATTATTTATTGTAGGATTAAATTAATGCTAAACTAGATTTAACCATTGTTTCCTCAATTCCATTTACTTAGCACCTTGTAAGAATCCTAACAGAATAAAATGAAAAAAGTTAAATGTATCCCTGAAACACAATAAATCTAAAATTGATCTTTATCTTTCCCTTTCCTCTAAAACTTCCGATTCCCCTAATTTACCTGTTTCTGATGATGGCACCATTTCCTCAATACCCCAGACTTAGAAACTTGCAGACATCATTGAATTTTCACTCTCCCTTATGCTATATATCACATTGATACAAGTCCTTTTCATTTCTGCTTCTGAGAAATCTCTCATTTCTGGTTTTTCCTTTCCACTGTCAATGCTACCATTCTAATTCAGGCTCACATGGATTTTTGAAATAAAATAAAATAAAACTCATCTAGGTTTTCTGCCTCTACTCTAAATCTTTACAATCTATGCTTCACACTACTACTAGGGGATTTTCCAGTCTTTCCAATCAACTTTGATCATTTCATTTCTCTATCTCCAAAATTTTCAATGGCTTCTTGCAATTTTCTGCATGAAATATAAACTCTTGGCATTTAAGGTCCTCCACAGTTAGGCACTAAGCTACATGCCCATTTTTGTTTAATACCATCCACATTCAATTACTGTATATTTCAACAATACTCTGAGTTTCAAGCTTGAGATGTTTTGCATGTTTTTTTTGAGCATAACTTCTAATTTATTGGAGACTAACCCATGTAACCTTCCATGGCTATGTGAGGAACAGAGTTGGCTCAAAAATTTTGAAGACAATGATTATTCTTTTTTTCTTCTTCCAAAAGGAATACACATGGTTCCATTTTCTCTTTGGGCCTCACTTCAGGAAGGAAAGATAAAAAAAAAAAAACAGACTCTGAAAGAGATAGATATGTAGGGGAATACCATCACATCAACATGTCCCTGATTTCCAGCTTTCCTCCCTAGAGACTTCCAGTAATTTCCCCTTGGATGAATTAGAGTCTTCCTCTCTTGATTAAGCAAAAACTCATCAAGCATCCATCTAAAGAGATCATTCACTCTTGTATATTTTGTGGAATATTTTAATATGTATAACTCTCCTGATTTCCACTCCTTATTTCTTTAGATAACTTAAATTGCAAGAATTCTCTCCTGGGACCCCCTTATGCCTATGAAATCATAGATCCAGCCCCTGCCCATCAGAAAAGCATTGTGTTTGGGCCACATTTATCTATAAGGTTGTATTCAAAAATGAAAAGGATTAAACCTAGGTTAACAATTTTGCCAATTACTGCATTCAGTAGGAATTCTAGGATTCTTTATTTCTTTTTTTTTCTTATTTTTTTAGAATGTAAGAAGCCAGTCTCAGGAAGAATCCTCAAACATTTCATTTCATAAAGAACAGAATCTGTTACCAAGATTCAGAATCATAGATTACCATTTTTATGACATATGTGAGTAATCAATTACAATGGGGAACATATGATATGAAAATAGTTTCTTATTTATGGCTTCTGAGAGATATTATTTATTTTGTTTTCTCTCTATTAATAACTTTTTCAAACACTGTTGCTGTTGAAAAAGCAGCTCTGAACAGAGAAGGCCAGAATTTCAGGCCCACTTGGAATCTGTACTAGGTGGTATATTTTTAGCTTGAGTACTACAAAGGAAAATATAGTCAAGTTTAAAAGAGAGAGAAAACATGGTAGTAGTGTGTCCAAGAAAAGAAAAGGCAAAACTTCCAACTAATTAATTTTAGGCATTTTTCTATGACACTACTACCAGTCACCTAAACTTGGGCATCTCCAGATCATCTTTCCATATAAAGTTGTTCCAATCCTTCCCCCTTGTCTTCCCTTGACTCCTTCCCCTGACCCCCATGTTGCTAGGATTCCATTAGGGATGCCAGTTTGATAGAGCAACATGACTGCTTAGGCTGCCTGGTATGGGAGTCAATAACTCTTATCCTTCTCGTTATAAGGAGAACTACCAATTCTTATCATCTGTCATGCTAAAGTATCCTAAAGTCTTGACCTCAAATCTTCTGGGTACTGTCTTCCTTTCTAATAATTTACCCCCAAACCTCTTGGGCCTTTCAATCTACTATTCTGATGCACCCTAGGTACTATAGGTCTTTTCATCCATCTTGCAGCATAATTTTCTTCTACCATTGCCTCCTGTTAGAGTATGAACTACTTGAAAGCAGGAGCTCTCTTGTGGTTTTCCCCTAATTTTTACCCTGAATACTTAGGACATATTTTCATACTTAAGAAATGTTTTTCATTAATTAATTTGTTCACTCATTCAGGTTATCAGAGTCTTTACAATGAATTACATTCCATGACTTTTTTTCATGAGAGTCAAGGGTCTGCCTTACTTTAGTGGTAAATTTGTTTATTTATTCAGAAGTATAACGCATGGTTATCCACAGAGAAAAGGAGAGATGCATGAGTAATATAAATAGGCTATTGCATATTACTAGTTATAAATTATGTGGAAAAATGATGTAAGACATCACCCAAAATATGTATGACCAGAAAAATAGATGAGACAGTCAAGTACTGAAATCAAGGGATAAAAAGATTGAAAGCAAATATGCTGCACACAACGTCAATAATTCTCAAAGGAAGTCATAGCACATTGGATGGATGCATTATATAGCATTTATAAATAGACAAACATCACAGAAGTGAGAAGATTTGTACAGGTTGTCATCTTTACAATGAATAACTATCCACATTCATAAAATTACAGAGCCATTAAAATATAGTTCATTGAAAAGAAGTTCTGAAATACAACTAATCTCCAGTCACTAAATCATTTACATTAAACAACCTACCTTTTCTGGGCTGGTTACCAGAAATGAGACATATGTTAATCATAGAGAAGGGACAAGAGGAACTCTTTAAGGGCACACCGAAACATTATCTTTCTGCTCAAAAATCTTATTGATTGTCTGCAACCAGATCTATTTCCATCCTTGACAGAGCTCAGCCCAACCTAGCTCCTCTTTAATTTTATTTTTTCTTTTCTTTCTTTTTTTTTTTTTCTGAAGCAATTTGGGTTAAGTTATTTGCCCAGGGTCACACAGCTGGAAATGTTAAATGTCTGGGGCTAAATTTGAACTCAGGTCCTCTTCCTTTTGACATTTACTAGTTATTTGTGACTATGATCAAATCACAAGTTTTTTGAGTCTCAATTTATCAGTGGAATGGAAATCATTACATACAGACCCACACACACTTAAATCAATATATGACAAGATTATCAAATATAATGGATGAGAGATATAAATGTCCAAAACCTCAGCAAAACAGTTTGCAAAAAGGGTATTTGATAGCTAACATTAATCTGTTCACATGGCTCTAATTCTAAGTGCCTGCATTTTCCTTCTCCAGAAACCTGTATCCCCAAAGATATAGCATATTTCTAGGGGCCCCTAAGGTGAGTAGTGGTGAAGTAATTAGCTGTGGAAGCCAAATTGGTTTGTTTGCAAGCAGCAGACGAACTCACATCATATCATATGTTGTCACAGCGTAGGGTCAAGAACCCACCTGGTGGCACCAGAGGGCATGGAAGCAAATCAAAACATATAAAAGCTAAACCCCCCCAAGCAATGGCTTGTCCATTCTGGAATCATTTATTGATCTAGAATCAGAATATCCACTCCCGAGATTTTCATTAATGACATTTGGAAGGATAATTGCTTTGTTTCTGCTCCTCCATTGAGACTTTGTTTATAGTCCAACTTATCTTGGCACCTCCTCATGAATGACTAGGATGCTTTGACAGTAATTTTGGCTTAATCCTTGTGGACTTTGGTGCTTGTCCACAAACTACTTCAGGCTCTGACATTTAAAGAGATAATAGTAAAGCCAAAAAACTGAAAGGAAATATTTACATCACATTTTGTTTCTAAATCATAACTTTACAGAATTATGTACACAAACCACCATTTCAAGACAAACAAATTAAAATGTAAATTTTGTTACTTGTTTTAATATTTTCTTTTTTATCTGGACCTAAAATTTTATCATTGCAGAGTAATTATGTATAAATGCACATCAACAATATTCTATAACTTAGAAGATTCCCTGGGAGACTGAAAGGTTAAATTTCATAGTTTTGTGATCTCATTAGCTCAGGGTTACAAAATCAGTAAATACAGAAGAACACTTTACTGACACTTGAAGGACATGATTCTGAGATGGCTCTCTACCTACTATAGCTCCTTGATTTTATACACTAAAACTATTATTGTCTAGTGAAGCAATTATATTGCAAATATACATGTTCGGTTATTTTTTCCTTTTTCAGTCACCATTATTATTGTTTTATTAACCTGTGAAATAAAAATTTTCATATTATTTGGAAAATGTATATCATTAAGACTTTTATTTTAATCAGTCATTTAGCATGCTCTAATTTATAATTACAACAGATAATTATGTAGTATTGTAGAGTCCACAACACATTCATTTCACTTGAGCATCATAACATATTTAGCACAAGCATAATTATTAGCCCCATTTTAAAGATGTAGTAACTGAGATAATTCACCAGTATTCAAAAAGCTAGTGAGTATCAAAGCTAAGATTCAAATCTAGTTAGTCAACAAACATTGATTATGATATACTAGGCATTATATCAAGCTCTAAGGATGCAAAGAAATGTAAAAACAGTCACTAGATTCAGTGAAGAAAACATGAGATAATTATGTATACTAAAAGATAAATGGAAGATAATTTTAAAGGAAAGATGCTAGCGGAACTTGAAAATGGTTCTGACAGAAGATGAGATTTTAGCTGAGATTTTTTCCCTGATATTTTTTTTTTTGTTAAATATTTCCCCAATTGCATGTCAAAAAATTTAACTTTTAACTTTTAAATTTTGAGTACCAAATTATATCACTCCCTGCCACCTTCCTCCTTTCTTAGGAAGACAAGCAATTTGATATTGATTATGCATGTGAAGTCATGCAAATTATATTTCTATATTAGCTTTATTTCACAAGACAAGAGAAAAAAATGAAGAAAGTAAAAATAGTATGTTTCAATCTACACTCAGAGTTTATCAGTTCTCTCTCTAGGTATAGATACAATTTTTCTTCATTGGTCCTTTGGAATACTTAGATAATTTTCTTGATTAGAATAGCTAAGTCTTTCACAATTAACTAAAATTATACTATTGCTATTAGTAGGTACAGTGTTTTCCTAGTTCTGTGTGATTCACTTTGCATTAATTAATATGTCTTCCCAGGTTTTTCTGAAATCTCACTTCTCATTGTTCCTTATAACACAAAAGTATTCCATCACAATCATAAACCACAAGTTGTTCAGTCATTCCCCACTTGATGGATTATAGACTACGTGAAGGTAAATAAAGTCTGAGAAGATAGAAATTTAGAAAGGGAGTTAGGTGGCACAGTGGATAAAGCCTTGTATGTGAAATTGGGATAACCTGAGCTCAGACCTGAGAAAGACAGTTAATCCAGTTTGCTTCCATTTCCTCATCTGTAAAATTAGCTGGAGAATGAAATGGCAAACTACTCCACTATCTTTGCCAAGAAAACCCCAAATAGGATCATGAAGAGTCTCACACAACTGAAACAACTAAACAACTAAGTTATATTTTTAAAGCTAATATAAAACAGTATTAGTGACTACTTAAAGTAAGATTTAAATCTTACACTCTAAAAATTGTATTTCTCAAATTTTTAAAAAGACAATATTTTGATACCATTAGAAGCAACATGATATAGTGTAATGATGCTCACAGTATGGTCCAGATACCTCCAGATACTATGAAGTCAAAATTATTTTTATTATAATCTTAAGGTATTGAATTTCTAATATAGAACATATTATGAAATAAAACACATGTAAACAAAGCTTTTTGGGAATCCTCAATAATTTTTAAAGATTATAATGAAATTCTGAGACCAAAAAGTGATGAATAAATGGTAGGCCTCTGAGACAGGAAGATGTGAGTTAAAGTCTAGCTTTTGACATACACCCTAGCAAGTGATGTAAAGGAAATAAAGGTCATCAGCCACATGTTACCTATAATATTCTGCATCAAGAACCAGATTAAAATGTAATTAGGACATAGTTAACAAAATATGTTTTAAAAAATTATAAAACATAGACAACATTACATTTTCAAATTAAGTCAACATATAGTCAGCAGGGATCTTTATACATGTGTTAGTAATGCCCCTTTCTACTTGAGTTTAATACCATTGGTCTAGACCAAGAGCTACCAATTACTACATAAAGATCTGTCCAGGCTATATATTAACTTTGAAAACCATAATTAGCAATATCTATGTTTTATTATATTTTTAAAATAATTATTTCCCAATTGCATTTTAAAATGGGTCAAGCCAGAATTGGGAGTGTTTGACAAATTTTCAACTTTTAGTTTTCTGAAACAATTTAGGTTAAATGACTTGCCTGAGTTCAAACAATTAGTAAATGTCTGAAATCACATTTGAATTCAGGTCTTCCTGACTCCAGGATGAGTGCTCGATCCATTTGTGCCACTTATCTTCCACTCTGAATAACTTTCTAAGGCTATACATTTTCAGAGAGATTGCCTAATTGCATGGATAGAGAGAGAATTCTTTTATTTTGAAATTATAGTATAATCCCAGATCCTGATATTTTAAATCACAATTTTCAATATGAAATCATATTTTCATTTTGATTTTTGAATTGATTTGTTGGGAATTATTTACAAAATATTTGTACCTGGGAGACCAGGGGGCTCTTAATTGCCATTGTTTTTTTGTTTTTTTTTTTTCCTGTATGTTTGCTTTGGTTGTCTAATAGTGATTTCCCAAATGGGAGCTATATACCTAGAGGGAATTATAACATGACTTCAAGGGAGTTTTAGCATGAACCCAAAGTATATGTAATCAACCAATCACTAAATGGAAAGATGAGGTGGATCCTGCCTTCCCATTAACCATGAGTTTGTCTCCCAAACGACTCTATCATCTTCTTCATGGTTATACACCTCAGAAATATTATAACCTAGTCTCTAGGTACCTCTAGCAGCTGCACAAACAAAACTCTTTATAACTACTATCCCAGCGTCCAAACACTCATGCAAACATGTCATTAAGTAGGCCTTGAACACTAATAGAATAAGCAATTATCTATTAAATAACTAGAGAAGCACTAGAAAATCTTCTTATTCCCCATTCCCATCAAAGAAATTATATTAATATTTTGTATTGTAGATATAAGCCTACCAGAAACTATTATTTGTCATTAATATGAATTTAAGCATTGTCCTTATTGAGAGAGGAAATGTACAAACTAGCAGAGTCCCCTCAGACCTTCAGATGTGTGTCTTAACCTAAGATAATTTTGATTTAGAGAAATCCTAAACAAACAAAAAAAGTAACAAAATGGTAAAACATAAGTATATGGTTTAAGGTTAGCATTCTACTTTATCTAAAAATCTCTGAATCTTAATCTTTTCGGTCTTCCTTTAGAGAACTCTTTTCCTAAAATCACTACTCTTTGATCATTCTTCTCAAACTCCCTTGCATTCACTGAGTAATTGAAGTAAACAGGAGACTTCCTTTTCCGGGTTAATACTTAATCCTTTCAGAAAAATAGGGGGGTGGGGAGAAGAGTACTGCTCATCAGTGGGTCATTCCCCTAATCCTTTCAGGTAGATCAGTCTTGAGCTTCTTGCCCTGATCCTTATCTAGTCACTAGTCTCATTACTGTAGCTGACTTGGAGAAAGATGAGAAGGATATTGTTTTGAGCTTAACACTTAAAAAGATACCAGTAAAGGTTTCTCCTTCATATTAGTCCAAAGATTTCAGAACAAGATATTTTTTAGAAGCTTTCTTAAAAGAGATAAAAGAATGATATTTTTTTCTTTTTTCTTTTTTCACAACCCCTAATCTCTAATTTTCTTTTTCAACCAGCCTGTTACAGTACCTAAAAGTCCATCCTTGAAATTATTGCTTTAGGTTGTCATTGAATCTCCCATGACCATGAAAATGTATCTGGAAAAGTAATTATTCAGTTTATAAGTGTTTATGTGAAGAAATATATCTAATATCATATCTGTATTCTGTATACTGTATTCTGATAGGAGTGTGAGTGCAAGGGCCTAAAGTAATGGGACACGCCTTAATGTAGACTGGGCAGGCGAAAAATGAAAATAGTTCAGAGCGCTGTTGGAAGTGAATAAGACCCGTGTATTGCTGCAGTGGGAAGCCTAGGAAGTCTGTCACAAGACAAGAAGGTCCCCCAAAAGAAGGTCAAGCAAATAGGTGTTTAAGCACCTACTATGTATCAGAAACTATGCTAAACTGCAGGAGAATTCTGATGTCAAACTTTGACTCTTACAATTTGACTTTAATCAGAATAAACCCTTTGTTACAAAGTATAAGCTACTGCTTTAAACATTCTATCAAGAATGGCAAGGAGGACATTGTATTCAGTGCTAGCTTGGGCTACTAGTGGTGTGTTCATACATGGTAGGCACTAAAAAACTGTAGAATAAATGAAAACGGGTGATGATCTTTCTCTTTTATCTATCATAATAGATAATGCAAAATTAGTCAAGAATAAAGAATGAGAATTAATATCATTTTGGACTACATAAAGCCTGAAATAAAAGGAAAAATGTAAGTGGGAAAGTATTGCCTGATTTCAAAGAATTGCTTTCTAGGGAAAGAAAAATTAATTCCTAATATACAATCCTAGAGAGGCAGAGTTCCAGCAAAGAGACCTGTATTATTGTAAATACCAAAAAACTCCAGGACTCAGCATTTCATTCACAATTTATCTGCCTCAGGATGATCATAATGATAATGCTTTCCACTTCTATATCACCTCACATCCAAAGATTTCTGAGTGCTTTGTAAATATGAATCAATTCTTAAAACACCCTGGTGAGGCTGGTGAAAACTATTTCTGATACTTTATGAAGAAATGGAGGGATGAGTGACTTGCCCAAGCTCATGAAACAAATCAAAGGGAAGAATAGATTTACAGCTGGAAGAGACTTTAGAGGTCATCTATTATATTTCCCACATATTGCACATAAGGAAGCTGAATTTCATGGTTACACAAGTAGTAAAGAGAAGTAAGGTGAATTTCAAAGGAAATTTGAAGTTTAAAGGGATTTGAACTCAGATTCATTAGACTCCTAATCTATTATTTCTATTTTCTCCATTTCTTTGGTCTAGTATCTTATTTAACAGACATCAGGTAATACCAAAGCATTATGGAATAAAAATGAAAATGTACCAGGAAGGAAAACTATTTAATTGTTATAAGACCTTTTCACCTCAATATAACCTAGTATATCTAAGGTTAGGATACCTTAGGAATGATTATAGATTTCACTTTGATTTTTGGCTTTGCCAAGAATTAGTCTAGGTTTGGATACCATACTGTTAGAATTAGTTCTAGATCCTATCTTAGGCATTTATTAATCATGAACATTTAATTGAATATGGAATTGGTTTCTTCATCTATAAAAAGAAAGTCAAGTGAGTACTGGATTTGAGGTCAGAGAACCTGTGTTCTAACACTGATTCTGCCAGTCACATGTATGACTTTGGGCAAGAAACATAACCTCTTTGAGTCTCAGTTTGCTTATTTGTTAAAAAACAAGGTTTTGTTTTTTTTTTTTCAATTAAAGCTTGTTATTTTCAAAACATATATTTTTCTTTTTTTTAAATCTTTATTTATTTATTTTATAATAACTTTTTATTGACAGAACCCATGCCAGGGTAATTTTTTACAACATTCTCCCCTGCACTCACTTCTGTTTCGATTTTTTTCCCCTCCCTCCCTCCATCCTCTTCCCTAGATGGCAAGCAGTCCTATAAATGTTAAATATGCAAAACATATATTTTTCAACATTGATCCTTGCATACCTTGTATTCCAAAATTATCCTTCCTTCCCCCCACTCTCTCACCTAGATGGTAAGCATTCCAATATATGTTTTGCATGTTAAAATATATGTTAAATCCAATATATGTATGCATATTTATATAATTATCTTGCTGCACAAGAAAAATCAGATCAAAAAGGAAAGAAAATGATTAAGAACATAAAATGCAAGTGAACAACAACAAAAAGAGTGAGAATGCTATGTTGTGATTCACATTTAGTTCCCACAGTCCTCTCTCTGGGTGTAGATGGAACTGGCCTCAATCATCTCATTGTTGGAAAGAGTCGCATTCATCAGAATTGATCATCATGTAATATTGCTGTTGCTATATACAATGATCTGCTGGTTCTGCTCATTTCATTTAGAATCAGTTCATGTAAGTCTCTCCAGGAATCTCTGAAATCATCCTGCTAGTTTTTTCTTATAGAACAATAATATTCCATAATATTCATATACCATAACCTATTCAGCCATTCTCCAACTGATGGACATCCACTCAGTTTCCAGTTTCTTGCCACTACAAAGAGGGCTGCCACAAACATTTTTGCACATACAAGTCTCTTTCCTTTCTTTAAGATCTCTTTGGGATATAAGCCCAGTAGTAACACTGCTAGATCAAAGGGTATGCACAGTTTGATAACTTTTTGAGCATAGTTCCAAATTGCTTTCCAAAATGGCTGAATTCATTCACAAATCTACCAACAATGTATTAGTTTCCTAGTTTTCCCACATCCCCTCCAACATTCCTCATTATCTTTTCCTATTCATTTTAGCTAATCTGAGAAGTATATAGTGGTATCTCAGTTGTCTTAATTTGCATTTCTCTGATCAATAGTGATTTAGAGCAATTTTTCATATGACTAGAAATGGTTTTAATTTCTTAATCTGAAAATTGTCTGTTAATATCCTTTGACCATTTATCAATTGGAGAATGGCTTGAATTCTTATAAATTTGAGCCAATTCTCTCTATATTTTAGAAATGAGGCCTTTATCAGAACTCCTAAACATAAAAAATGTTTTCCCAATCTATTGCTTCCCTTCTAATCTTGTTTGCATTAGTTTTGTTTGTATAAAATTAAATTTTTAATTTAATATAACCAAAATTATCCATTTGGTGTTCAATTGTGAGTTCTGGGGATTTTTTCTTATACAGATCACTAACATCCTTTTAAATCCCATAATTTTAGTTAAGAAGACCAATACAATTCAAGGTTCCCCCAAAGATTGATAGGTCCCAGAT
Source organism: Antechinus flavipes (assembly GCF_016432865.1). Taxonomy (NCBI): domain Eukaryota; kingdom Metazoa; phylum Chordata; class Mammalia; order Dasyuromorphia; family Dasyuridae; genus Antechinus; species Antechinus flavipes. The sequence goes on from NC_067398.1 coordinate 544,661,098, forward strand.
TTTATTCTAACCACTGCTTACATACACACAAAAAAAGAAGGAATATATGCTAGAAGTTACTGGATTAAATACACATAATAAATTAGGATTATCATTAGTGAAAACCTAGGTTCTCTATTCTTTTATTTCACTATTTATTATTGATCTAAACATCCTAAAAAATTTTAATCCATTCTAGATAAAAGGTACTCTAAATATTCTCCAGTACAAAAAGTTTTTATTTGTTCTTCCAAAAGCCTCAGAAGCCTACAAAGCAAATTTTCTCTTCTTTTTCTTGGGATTATCTTGGAAACTTCAGGATAAATGTAATGCTTCCTACACCACCTGTTAACTTTTCTTTCTTGGGTATAACTCAGAAGGAAGCAGAGGGTAGAGTCCAGGTGAAACTAATTTAGGTATTAGTTAGACAGAACTACTTGCACTTCAATTTTAGTCTGACAGATAAATTCGCCTTAGAGAGCCAATTATGAACAATATTAAGACTAGCATGAATCACCTATCACATTTAGAAACAGCTGCTAATTAAAGAATAGTGATGCCAGAAGATTCAGAGGAGACATTCAGAGAGAATTTTTTAAGGCTCTAACATAAGAAAAGAAAATGCATAATGACTAGGATTTGTTTTTAGAAGGTAAGTAAATGCTAACTAAAGATTTTCTGGAAAATTCTATGGGAATTGGTTTCTACTGGGAAGCTCAGAAAGGCAATGTTTATACCTCTCTCCCTTGTGTCACTAAAATGGGAATGTTCTTATTGAAATCCCATAGACTTTTTTTCCTCACAAGTAATGTCACTCTTCTAGCCTTTTCTATTAGACACACTCTAAAGATGGGAGATAGCTCAGATGATTCTAGTGGGTACACACAACTTTTCCTGAAACTAAAAGCATATAGAATTATTATGAGCTTTTCCTGAATTATATTGATTTCCAGGATACCAGAGAAATTGTTCAATTTGAATCAGAAACATAAGAGATGCTACTAATTCTTATCAGAGTCAGTGAACTTAGCTTTAAAAATATTTTGATAAATCATGTTTTAGTGTAATGTTTCTTTTGTAATGCTGGGTATGTTATGCTTTGTTATTTTATGCATTTATTTATGTATTTAAAAGTTTCTCCAGATTGTCAAAGGCATAGATGACACCAAAAAAAGAATGAAGAACCCTTATACTGAATACAAAGGGAATACAAAAATGATGTTTTAATAGAGTACACGAAACATGTCCATAAGAACATAGAGAAAATATACTTGGAGGCCCCAAATTTTCTTCTTCCTCTTTGCTCTGTATCCAGAGTTCTAAGGAGTCAATCTTCTAAATACTAGCAATGTCTAGTATCAGTATCAGTATCAGTAATAGTATCAGTAGTTCTCAAAGTATGGTCTAGAGAATCCTGGGGATCTCTGAAACCCTTTTAGAGGGTCTACAAATTCAAAAATAGTTTTTATTTCCAAATAGTAAATGTCTATAAATATAACCCAGATAAACAAAAATGCTTTGGAGAGATCCTCAATAATTTTTAATAGGATAAAGATACTGAAAACAAAAGTTTGAGAACCACTGGTCTATATCATCTCCTTTATTGAAATATCCTAATTCCATGCAGTTGCATTGAAGAAATGCTATGTATTGTTTCAGTGAAATGGCAATACCCATTCTCTTTTTACCTCTTAGATTTTGCTCTCATTTCTTCCCTGCTGTGCTGACAAATGTTTTCTTTAATTTCTTTTTTTTTTAAATCAAAGAGTTTTTACTATTTGCTACAAATTGAGTTGTTTGCTTAATCATAAGATCTTCATTATTTATGTAGCTCTTCTTTCCCCTAAATTTTCTTTTTTTTGGGGGGGGGGTGTAGAGGGATAGCTTCATGCCACATGCTGTTTATATGAAGGAAAGATGTGATTCCTTAATCCTCAGAGAATGAGCACAATTTGTAAATGTAAGAGACAATTTGGTTTGTTTCAGAGCCTTAGAAGAGAGATTTTGGAGATTCAAATGGAATGAGGAGTTCCCAAAGGCAATTGAGAAAAATATTGGAGAAAGAGTGATCTACACAAGGAAGGGATACTCAGGAGTCTCAAGAATCACAAACCTTGGAGCTTAAAAAATATCATGGGGCTGGCTCCCATAAATGTCCATAGTTCCAAGTGCTATATAAGTCATTCAAAAGTCTTAGGTGACTTCCGGTTAAGATGGCGGAGAGGAGGCTCACAGTTGCATAAGCTCCGCGCTTTCTCTCACTATCCACTTCATTACAAGCCTCTGAATCAATGCTTGACTGAAAAAAACCCACAAATAGTTACCAAGAGAAGCCATCCTTGAGATCCGCCAAGAAAGGTCTGTCTTTACTGGAGGGCTGGGGCGGTTTTAGATCGGGCGCAGGCGGCGGGCAGCAGCAGTGAGAGCACGGGAGCAGACTGGAGAGGGGGTGGAGAGTGATCGTAGCCGTTTCTGCGGGGAGAGCTTCGCTACAGGTTTGGATAATTTCCTCGGCAGCAAGTCAACAGCCCAGCAGAAAAGCTAAAAACACCGGGGCTGAAGAATACAACCGCAAACAGCTGGAGTCTCTCAGGACCTGCCCCCCCCCCTTTCCCCCCCTCAGTGACTCAGCACGCTCTGGGATCTCAGAGCGCAGGCGCAGCACAGTCCTGCTAGTGCCTCACTGCTGCCACCTGCAGTCTGTAGAGGAAGCTCGATAACACACCCAGCCCCTCCCCCAAAGAAAGACTCCAGTTTTTTTCTGTTTTTCTTTGGTAGTTTGTCTCTGATTAATAGACAGAATGAGCAAGAAGCTGAAGAGGACTTTAACCCTTGACAGCTTCTACACAGATAGAGAGCAGACTCTAAATCCTGAGGAGACTAAAAACAGGCAGTCCCCAGGTGATTCCCCAAAGGAGGAGATCGGCTGTTCCTCAGCACAGATGAACCTCATAGAAGTGATTAAAAAGGCTCTCACAAGGGAGCTAGAAGAAAAATGGGAAAAGAGTCTGGAGAAAGTTAAAGAGAGAGTGGATAAAGAAGTAAAATCCTTGAAAAATAGGATTAGTGAACTGGAAACAGAAAACAGCTCTCTAAAAAACAAAATTGGCGAAATGGAAAAAAATTCCACAGAACAAAAGAACTCAATTGGACAATTAGAGAAAGATTTTAAAAAAGTGAGTGAAGAGAATACTTCACTGAAAATCAGAATTGAACAAGTGGAATTGAATGACTCGAGGAGACAAGAAGAATCAGTCAAGCAAATCCAAAAAAATCAAACAATGGAGAAAAATGTGAAATACCTTCTGGGGAAGACAACAGACCTGGAAAACAGATCCAGGAGAGACAATCTGAGAATCATTGGACTCCCAGAAAAACATGATGAAAAAAAGAGCCTGGACACTGTCTTCCAGGAAATTATCAAAGAGAACTGCCCAGAAGTCATAGGAACAGAGGAAAAAATAAACATTGAAAGGATTCATCGATCACCCACTGAAAGGGATCCTAAAATCAAAACACCAAGGAATATAGTGGCCAAATGCCAGAACCCTCAGGTGAAAGAAAAAATATTGCAAGCGGCTAGAAAAACCCAATTCAAGTATCAAGGAGCCACAATAAGGATCACCCAGGATCTGGCAGCATCCACATTAAAAGATCGAAGGGCCTGGAATATGATATTCCGAAAAGCTAAGGAACTTGGTATGCAACCAAAAATAACTTACCCAGCGAGAATGAGCATCTTTTTCCAGGGAAGAAGATGGACATTCAACGAAGTAAGCGAATTTCATCTATTTCTGATGAAAAAACCAGAACTTAACAAAAAGTTTGATCTACAAATATAGAACTCAAGAGAAATCTAAAAAGGTAAAGATTAATCTTGGGAACTATATTTTGACTATATAGATGTATAAAGAATACATGTATACCTTGTTCTAGAAATTGATGTGGAAAGGACATTGTACCAGAAAAAGGGTAAAGTGGGGGTAGTACATCTCATGAAGAGGCATAGGAAACCTATTATATCTGAGAGAAAGAATGGAGGGGGATGAATATAGTGGGTATCTTACTGCCTTCAGAATTGGCTTTAAGTGAAAAATCTTAAGACATATTCAATCTATGGTGAAACTTCTCCCATCTCATTGAAAAGTGAGAAGGGAAAAGTGGAAAGGGAAGGAATAAGCTAAGGGGAAGGGAATACGGGAACTGGGAGGGAAAGGGGTAAGATAGGGGGAGGAACTCTAAGGAGGGGGAGGGATACTAAAAAGGGAGGGCTGTGAGAAGCAAGGGGTGCTCACAAGCTTAATACTTGGAAGGGGGGGAAAGGGGAAAGAAGGGAGGAAAGCATAAACCGGGGTTAACAAGATGGCAAGTAATACAGAATTGGTCATTCTAACCATAAACGTGAACGGGGTGAACTCCCCCATAAAGAGAAAGCGGTTAGCAGAATGGATTAAAAGCCAGAATCCTACAATATGTTGTTTACAGGAAACACACCTGAAGCGGGGAGATACATGCAGGTTAAAGGTAAAAGGTTGGAGCAAAATCTACTATGCTTCAGGTGAAGTCAAAAAAGCAGGGGTAGCCATCCTGATCTCAGATCAAGCTAAAGCAAAAATTGACCTAATTAAAAGAGATAAGGAAGGACACTATATCTTGCTAAAGGGTAGCATGGATAATGAAGCACTATCTATATTAAACATATATGCACCAAGTGGGGTAGCATCTAAATTCTTAAAAGAGAAACTAAGAGAGCTGCAAGAAGAAATAGACAGTAAAACTATAATAGTGGGAGATCTTAACCTTGCACTCTCAGAATTAGATAAATCAAACCAGAAAATAAATAAGAAAGAAGTCAAAGAGGTAAACAGAATACTAGAAAAGCTAGATATGATAGATCTCTGGAGAAAATGTAATGGAGACAGAAAGGAATACACTTTCTTTTCAGCAGTTCATGGAACCTATACAAAAATTGACCATATATTAGGACATAAAAACCTCAAACTCAAATGTAGTAAGGCAGAAATAGTAAATGCATCCTTTTCAGACCACGATGCAATGAAAATTACATTCAACAAAAAAGCAGGGGGAAGTAGACCAAAAAATAATTGGAAACTAAATAATCTCATACTAAAGAATGATTGGGTAAAACAGCAAATCATAGACATAATTAATAACTTCACCCAAGAAAACGATAATAATGAGACATCATACCAAAATGTATGGGATGCAGCCAAAGCGGTAATAAGGGGAAATTTCATATCTCTAGAGGCCTATTTGTATAAAATAGAGAAAGAGAAGGTCAATGAATTGGGTTTGCAATTAAAAATGCTAGAAAAGGAACAAATTAAAAACCCCAGTCAAACACTAAACTTGAAATTCTAAAAGTAAAAGGTGAGATCAATAAAATTGAAAGTAAAAAAACTATTGAATTGATTAATAAAACTAAGAGTTGGTTCTATGAAAAAACCAACAAAATAGACAAACCCTTAGTAAATCTGATTAAAAAAAGGAAAGAGGAAAATCAAATTGTTAGTCTTAAAAATGAAAAGGGAGAACTCACCACTAACGAAGAGGAAATTAGAGCAATAATTAGGAGTTACTTTGCCCAACTTTATGCCAATAAATTCGACAACTTAAATGAAATAGAAAAATACCTCCAAAAATACAGCTTGCCCAAACTAACAGAGGAAGAAGTAAATATCCTAAACAGTCCCATCTCAGAAAAAGAAATAGAACAAACTATCAATCAACTCCCTAAGAAAAAATCCCCAGGACCAGATGGATTTACATGTGAATTCTACCAAACATTTAAAGAACAATTAACTCCAATGTTATATAAACTATTTGAAAAAATAGGGATTGAAGGAGTCCTACCAAACTCCTTTTATGACACAGATATGGTACTGATACCTAAACCAGGTAGGCTGAAAGCAGAGAAAGAAAATTATAGACCAATCTCCCTAATGAATATTGATGCTAAAATCTTAAATAAAATATTAGCAAAAAGATTACAGAAAATTGTCACCAGGATAATACACTATGACCAAGTAGGATTTATACCAGGAATGCAGGGCTGGTTCAATATTAGGAAAACTATTAACATAATTGACTATATCAATAACCAAACAAACAAAAACCACATGATCATCTCAATAGATGCAGAAAAAGCATTTGATAAAATCCAACATCCATTCCTAATAAAAACACTTGAGAGCATAGGAATAAATGGACTTTTCCTTAAAATAGTCAGGAGCATATATTTAAAACCATCAGTAAGCATCATATGCAATGGGGAAAAACTGGAACCTTTCCCAGTAAGATCTGGAGTGAAGCAAGGTTGCCCACTATCACCATTATTATTTAATATCGTATTAGAAACACTAGCCTCGGCAATAAGAGTCGAGAAAGATATAAAAGGAATTAGAGTAGGCAACGAGGAAACCAAACTATCACTCTTTGCAGATGATATGATGGTATACCTAGAGAACCCAGAGATTCTACCAAAAAGCTATTGGAAATAATTCATAATTTTAGCAAAGTAGCTGGCTACAAAATAAATCCCCATAAATCCTCAGCATTTTTATACATCACCAACAAAACCCAACAGCAAGAGATACAAAGAGAAATTCCATTCAGAATAACTGTTGATACCATAAAATATTTGGGAATCTATCTACCAAAGGAAAGTCAGGAATTATATGAGCAAAATTATAAAAAAGTCTCCACACAAATAAAGTCAGACTTAAATAATTGGAAAAATATTAAGTGCTCTTGGATCGGCCGAGCGAACATAATAAAGATGACAATACTCCCTAAACTAATCTATTTATTTAGTGCTATACCAATCAGACTTCCAAGAAAATATTTTATTGATCTAGAAAAAATAACAACAAAATTCATATGGAACAATAAAAAGTCGAGAATCTCAAGGGAATTAATGAAAAAAAAATCAAATGAAGGTGGCCTAGCTGTACCTGATCTAAAATTATATTATAAAGCAGCAGTCACCAAAACCATTTGGTATTGGCTAAGAAATAGATTAGTGGATCAGTGGAAAAGGCTAGGCTCACAAGACAGAATAGTCAACTATAGCAATCTAGTGTTTGACAAACCCAAAGCCCCTAACTTCTGGGAAAAGAATTCATTATTTGATAAAAACTGCTGGGATAATTGGAAATTAGTATGGCAGAAATTAGGCATGGACCCACACTTAACACCATATACCAAGATAAGATCAAAATGGGTCTATGACCTAGGCATAAAGAACGAGACTATAAATAAATTAGAGGAACATAGAATAGTTTATCTCTCAGACTTGTGGAGGAGAAAGAAATTTGTGACCAAAGATGAACTAGAGACCATTACTGATCACAGAATAGAAAATTTCGATTACATCAAATTAAAAAGCCTTTGTACAAATAAAACTAATGCAAACAAGATTAGAAGGGAAGCGACAAACTGGGAAAACATTTTCACAGTTAAAGGTTCTGATAAAGGCCTCATTTCCAAAATATATAGAGAACTGACTCAAATTTATAAGAAATCAAGCCACTCTCCAATTGATAAATGGTCAAAGGATATGAACAGACAATTTTCAGAGGATGAGATTGAAACTATTACCACTCATATGAAAGAGTGTTCCAAATCATTATTGATCAGAGAAATGCAAATTAAGACAACTCTGAGATACCACTACACACCTGTCAGATTGGCTAAGATGACAGGAAAAAATAATGATGAATGTTGGAGGGGATGCGGGAAAACTGGGACACTAATGCATTGTTGGTGGAGTTGTGAACGAATCCAACCATTCTGGAGAGCAATCTGGAATTATGCCCAAAAAATTATCAAAATGTGCATATCCTTTGATCCAGCAGTGTTTCTATTGGGCTTATATCCCAAAGAAATACTAAAGAAGGGAAAGGGACCTGTATGTGCCAAAATGTTTGTAGCAGCCCTGTTTGTAGTGGCTAGAAACTGGAAAATGAATGGATGCCCATCAATTGGAGAATGGCTGGGTAAATTGTGGTATATGAATGTTATGGAATATTATTGTTCTGTAAGAAGTGACCAGCAGGATGAATACAGAGAGGCTTGGAGAGACCTACATGATCTGATGCTAAGTGAAATGAGCAGAACCAGGAGATCATTATACACTTCGACAACGATATTGTATGAGGACATATTTTGATGGAAGTGGATTTCTTTGACAAAGAGACCTGAGTTTCAATTGATAAATGACGGACAAAAGCAGCTACACCCAAAGAAAGAACACTGGGAAACGAATGTGAACTATCTGCATTTTTGTTTCTCTTCCCGGATTATTTATACCTTCTGAATCCAATTCTCCCTATGCAACAAGAGAACTGTTCGGTTCTGCAAACATATATTGTATCTAGGATATACTGCAACATATCCAACATATAAAGGACTGCTTGCCATCTAGGGGAGGGGGTGGAGGGAGGGAGGGGAAAAAATCGGAACAGAAATGAGTGTAAATATAATGTAATTATTAAATAAAAAAATTAAAAAAAAAAAAAAGTCTTAGGTTTTGCTTGTTTGGAAAATATACTTTCTTTTAATGTTATAGTTTTTTACTTCTCTTCTTCCAAATTACCCTTCATTTCTTTATATTTGCCTTACCAATCAGTTAAGCTCTCTACTGTTTCTTTGAGATTTGCCATAGGACATTCAAGGTTTCCATCTTGATTTTTTTTTCCTACTGTGTATGCTATAAATTTTACTTTCATCAATTTTATTTTCTCTTGAATCATATAAGAATAGTACTATGGGGGGCAGCTAGATGACACATAGATAGAGCACCACCTTGAAATCAGGAGGACCTGAGTTCAAATCTTGCTTTAGACATTTAATACTTCCTAGTTATGTGACCATGGGCAAGTCACTTAACCCCAATTGCCTCAGCAAATAAATAAATAGTACTGTGTGCTTTTCTGCTCTCATCAAAGACTAGAAAGTCCTCTGACTTACCAGATGTTCAGTTCATTTTCCTTTGTTTTGCAGTATTTATTCATAGATGCCTCAACTCTTTTTTAAAAGTAGTATTTTTTTTCCAATTTTTGCCAAGACAATTTTTAGCATTAATTTTTATAAGATTTTGATTTCCAAATTTTTCTCCCTCTCTCCTTCCTCTCTCCTCCTCCAAAAATAATAAGCAATTTGATATGTTATACTGTGCTATCATGTAAAACATATTTCCATTTCCTTGTTAATCACATTCATGGAAGAAGAAACAAATCAAAAGAAAAAACTGTGAAAAAGAATAAAGTAAGTGAAAAATTAAGATTCAATTTGTATTCATAGTCTGTAAGTTCATTATCTAGATGTGGACAGCATTTCCCTTCAGGTCTCCTTTGTACTTGTCTTGGATCATTGGATTGCTAAGAAAAGCTTACTCATTTATAGTTGGTTATCATAATGTTGTTAATAGTGTGTACAGTGCTTTCCTGGTTCTGTTCATTTCATATTACATCAATTCATACAAGTCTTTTCAGGGTTTTTTTTTTCCTGAAATCTGACTGTTCATCATTTTTATTGCACAATAGTATTCCATTATATACATATACCATGACTTGTTCAGCCATTCCCCAATTGGTGGATATCCCCTCAATTTCCAACTTTCCCACCATGAAAAAGGTTGCTATGAATATTTTTGCACATGTAGGTCCTTCTTCCTTTTTTATAGTCTCTTTGGGATACAGACCTAGTTGTGCTATTGCTGGATCAAAGACTATGCACAGTTTTGTTGCCCTTTGAGCATAGTGGCAAATTGCTGTCCAGAGTGGTCAGGTTAGTTCACAGCTCCATCAATAATGCATTAGTCTTCAATTTCCTCATATACTCTCCAATATTTATCATTTTCCTCTTTTTTTTTTGGTCATATTAGCCAAATGGATAAGGTATGAGGTGATACTTTGTTATTTTAATTTGCATTTCTCTGAACAAAAGTAATTCAGAGCACTTCTTTATATGCCTATAAATAGCTACCTTTTCATATCCTTTGACCATTCATCAATTGGGGAATGACTTGTAGTCTTATAAATTTCACTCTAGTTCTCTATGTAAATAACAGATAGACTATTTCCTGCTCTTCTAAATTGCTTGTGACTTTACCCTTTATGTCCAAATCATTGTACCCATTTTGATCTTTTTTTTGGTATATGGGATAAGTTTGTGTTCTATTATTTTCCAGTTTTTCCAATAGTTTTTGTCAAATAGTGAGATTTTATTCTAAAGCCTAGAGTTTGGGGGTTTTTCAAAACATAGTGTTTTGATAATTGCTACTTTATAATATAGTCTGAGACCTGGTATTACTAGGCCACCATCTTTTATCTCTAGCCCCCTACCTTCATTCAATCTCTCTGGTTCATGTGTATTTATTGTAAACAAAATATTGTAGGATTCTTGTTTTTGATCCTCAAAGAAGAGGTTTCATTATTACAAATTTTGCTGTGTAATTAATCATATAAGCATTAGGAGAAGAGGATTGAGTCTACAGACCTGAATGTGTTTCTTACATCATTCTCTCTGTTCCTCCACTCTTTCCAAGCTCTGCTGCAGTACAAAATGCAGCCATGAGGATGTTACAGCATCAGTAAATTTCTGCCCCTTGGAATTTGAATCTCTACTACTAAGAAGGGGAAGAGGGAGTGGTAAAGTAGGAGTAAGTTCTGTTTCAAGACCATTGCGTAGCATTGAGTAGAATGTGATCAATGATGGTGAAAGAGATGCTGAGATAGCACATATATGGCTTTTTTTTTGCAAAGTTTTTACTTTATTTAAGATACTGGTGTCCTAAATATAGTGATAGCTGAAACTATTATCTATGGTACATAATTTCTGTTTTGGAAACTTTGAGAGATCTTAATACCTAGAGAAAATATTTATTTTTATTGGTTGTGTAATCCAAAAATCTCTATATCTATTTTGAAATTGATTTCTGTAATTTTAGAATCAATTTTTTAATATTTAAGAGAATTCATTTGCAAGTTCAAATAGCTTATTCACACCTCCCCATGCATCCACACATGTACATATATCTACATACATACATACAACAATAGACATGCATACTCACATATATTCAGGCACATATATACATGCACATTTATCTATATGTAAACATTGACCTAAAACAATATCAATAAGGCTCACATATAATACAGATTTCTCTTTTGATTGAATCTTTAGGTTTGACTTTATCTAAGATCAAGATTTTTTTTTCCTTTTTTTTTTTTAAATAACTTTTTATTGATAGAACCCATACCAGGGTAATTTTTTTACAGCATTATCCCTTGCATTGACATCTGTTCCGATTTTTCCCCTCCCTCCCTCCACTCGCTCCCCTACATTGCAAGTAGTCCTTTACATGTTGAATAGGTTACAGTATATCCTAGATACAATATATGTGTGCAGAACAGAACAGTTTTCTTGTTGCACAGGGAGAATTGAATTCAGAAGGTATAAATAACCTGGGAAGAAAAACAAAAATGCAAGCAGCTTATATTCATTTCCCAGTGTTCTTTCTTTGGGTATAGCTGCTTCTGTCCATCTTTGATCAATTAAAGCTCTCTTTATCGAAGAGATCCACTTCCATCAGAATACATCCTCATACAGTATCATTGTTGAGGTATATAATGATCTCCTGGCTCTGCTCGTTTCACTTAGCATCAGTTCATGTAAGTCTCGCCAAGCCTCTCTGTATTCATCCTGCTGGTTATTCTTTACAGAACAATAATATTCCATAACGTTCATATACCACAATTTACCCAGCCATTCTCCAATTGATGGGCATCCATTCAATTTCCAGTTTCTAGCCACTACAAACAAAGTTGCCACAAACATTTTGGCACATACAGGTCCCTTTCCTTTCTTTAGTATCTCTTTGGGGTATAAGCCCAGTAGAAACACTGCTAGATCAAAGGGTGTGCACAGTTTGATAACTTTTTGAGCATAGTTCCAAATTGCTCTCCAGAATGGCTGAATGTGTTCATAATTCTACCAACAATGTATCAGTGTCCCTGTTTTCCCACATCCCCTCCAACATTCCGCATTATCTTTCCCTGTCATTCTAGCCAATCTGACAGGTGTGTAGTGGTATAAGATCAAGATTACTAGCTCTACATTTTTTCTAATAAATTATATTCCTAATCCTTTTTGTAGTATTTGTGTATACCTAATTTTTTTCATATTCTTGCTGACTTTTAGACTTTAATTCTGCTCCTTAACTTGCATTGCCACTAATTATAACCTCCCACCACCACCATGGATTCTTCCCTTACCTTACTTTACCCACCTTATCCCACTCCTGTTACTCTATACACCTTCTTATACTCCTCCTCATCCTATGTCACCCCTATATCTCTTTCCCATTAATCTACACACCTTAAACCACTAACTTCTACACAACCTTCTATATTCCACTTTGTCCTATTCCCTTCTCCTTTATTTCTTTATAGATTTTGAAGAATGCTAAAGCCTTAATGGTATATATGTAGTGTCGCCTATTTAACCTATTCCTGATATGAGTAGTTTTTCCAACCTTTCTCTATCTCTTCTTCCTCTGCACCTCATTTGTGTAACATAATTACTATTTTTACCTTTTGCTATATAGTTTTTCCTTTTTAGGTTCAGATCATGCTAAATTCTGCCTCAATCTTTCTTCTGAGCTAATTACTGATGTCAATCTTAAACATATGATATACATTTCCATGTCAAAAATTAAACAATTTGACTATGTTAAGTTCCTTGAAATTAATCTTTGATATTGGCTCTGGCATATATTCTGTTAAGTTCAAGTTTGGTTGAGATACAGTCCTGAGAATCTGCAAGTTCATTGAATTAAAGCTTCTAATTTCAAAACACATGCATAGATAATTTTCAATATTCACCCCTGCAAAATATTGTGTTCCAAAAAATTTTTTCCTCTCTTACCCCTACCTCCTCTCCTAAAAGGCAAATAATCTAATATATACTAAACATGTGCAATTTTTCTATACGTATTTCCACAATAATTATGCACAAGAAAAATCAGATCAAAGAGGAAAAAAAATGAGAAAGAAAACAATATGCAAGCAAACAACAATAAAAAGTGAAAATATTATGCCATGATCCACATTCAATATCCACAGTCCTCTCTCTGGAACTGGCCTGAATCACCTCACAGTTGAAAAGAGCCATATCTGTCAGGATTGATCATTGTACAATTTTGCTATTGTTGTGTATAATGTTCTCTTGGTTTTACTCACTTCACTTAGCATCAGGTCATGTAAGTCTCTCCAGGCCTCTCTGAAATCATCCTGCTGATAGTTTCTTATAGAACAATAATATTCCATAATATTCATATATATGGTAGATACCTAAAAAAAAATCCCACTCCTTCCTAATGATTTTTTCACAAAAAAAAATTCTCTTAGCTATATAACTGCTAGAAAAAGTATTACTCCTGCCCTTCAGTGAAGGACCTAGGGCAAGAGTGGAGAACTACATGTAGATACTAAACTCTCAGTTTTCTACCTAGACATAAACCTGACTGATGGCAGTTCCTTGAGATTATCTAACAATCTTGATCTGAGAAAATAAAGTGGTCTTGAATGGAATAGATGAACCTTAGATTTTAGTTTGTCTTGATTCCTCTTCCAGCCTTGATTGGTTTATACAAAGTTCAAATTTCTAACCCTCTGCCACTGTCCTGCACTGGAACCTAAGCCAGGGTCAGGGTCTGCTCCTTCACCAATCTTAGACACATTTCTCTAGATGAAGCCCTTATCTCTCCCATAGTGCTGAATGAGAGTGACAAAGTAAGACTCATACTTTCTATCTGGGACTCCAGCTAATTATGGATGGAGTTTTCAGGCCTGAGTTTTGCCTTTGATGTAGTCACAGAGTGAGATGATGCATTGAGCCATGCCCTTTTTCCTTCTGCAGTCCTAGGCAGAGATTTCAAATCTTGATGAACAACTGTTACTGCTACAGTACTTAAGTGGTTAAAGGAACTATGGTTCAAGGTTTTCTGGATGAGGAGATTGATGAAGGGTCCTTAATTTCTATGACCTCTTACCTCATGCAGGTTTTTAGTCCCTTTTGAATTTTATTTTTTATTTCATCTTTTTAATTTCCTTCCTCACTTTATTTTTATTAACATTAATTCAATAATATTTCTATTCACTGCCATGTTTTGTATATTGAAGTTCTATTTCATCTAACTGTTCTTTTTCATTCCTGAGGCAATTCTAACAGGTGCTGGCAGAAGCTGGAACTTTTCACATCTTTTCCAGCCGTAGTGTGGCAAAGAATAGAATCAAGATCCAAGAAAGCGTCAGACATTTAGAACACTGTTGTTCACTCATTTCAATTATGTCTAATGTATTGTGACCTCATTTGGGGTTTTCTTGACAATGATACAGGAGTGGTTTGTCATTTTCTTCTCCAATTCATTTGACAGATGGGGAAACTGAGGCAATAAGGGACTGGTGAGAAGAGAATAAAAGGTCAAGACATGAAACCCAGTTAGAGAACCTGAAGATATTTGGCCTAGAAATTTGGAGTGACCTGATAGTTTTCTTTAAGTACTTAAAGGAGTTCCTTGTTCTTTACATTTTAACTTTTTCTGATTGGCCTCAAAGGATGGAAATAAAAACAATGAATAGAAGTTTCATGGAAGCAAACTTAAGCTTAAAGTAAGGAAAGTTTACCCAAAGTAGAATGATTTTCCAGGAGGATAATGAGTTCACCATCATGTAGAATGTTCAACCAATTCTAGATGACTCCTTTTCAGTCATGTTTTATAAGAGATTTTTTTTCAGATATAATTTGGCCTAGATAGATAAATACCCTTCTCCTTCCAAGATGCTATGATCCAATATGGGGCAAACACCTTAAATCATTCCAAAATTAAATAAGAAATTTGGATTAAATTCCAGTCTCATTCTTTCCCTTTCACAATTGAGTTATTTTAAATTGGTTCAGTCCTCACGTCATCCTGACACAATTTTAGTTTCAGAAGTTATGATGATATAAATTGTTCTATTATTCTTCTGCCACTTGCTAGTGGAGGAGGTTGTTATAAGAGTCAGTAAGTATATATCCTAGGTACATGTTATGAGTAGGGTGAAAAGAGATGATGCACACAGAACAGCTAAAGTAATCATCTCTATCTCTATTATGGATTGTTCCTAGAGTGGGTAAATTGGGGAGGAGGAGGAAAAGAAGAAGAGAGGAAAGTTGAAATGGAGGCATAAGAAAATGGTTATCATTTCCCTGCTAAGGCTAGAATAAATGCTCTGTCACAGCAGCCAGCTTTGAATTTCAGCAAACTTCACTGAGAATCCAAAGGCTTTCTTGAGGACTACTTCAACAAAATCTCTAGACCTCATCATTCAGCCCAAGCTTCAGTGCAAGAAGGTAGAGATATGCAGGATTAACCCCTGAAAAATCTGAAGAAGATGAGAAAAGCTCCCTGATCAAAATTTTGTATCTAGAGAAATAATCAGGTCAGGAGGACCTGAGTTCAAATTTGGCCTCAGACCCTTAACTAGCTGTATGACCCTTGGCAAGTCACAATCCCAATTGCTTTGCCATAAAAAGAAAAAAAAAGAAAAGAATGAAAGAAAAAAAGGGGGGGGAAGAAATAGTCAGAACACAGCTCTCAAAATAAAACCATTTTCATTCATCTTTCCATGGTTTGTCCATGGAAAATGTCAAATTCCACCCAAGATGGCTACTATGCTAACTGTTTAATCTTTACCCTCCCAACCCCAGGTCTTACGCTCAAAGAATTTTAATAAAAAACTAATTTTATTTAAGATAAGGATAATTAGAATGATATTACTACCTAAAATAATTTAATTTATTCCATAGCCAAGGAGAAATTATTTTTGGATTATTTGATGGCTTGGATTATCTGCACCACTGCCTCCCTCCATTAGGAGGTTTTGATATTATGATAAATTGAAGCTCCTAGGAGTCACTATTCATTTTCTTTTATCATTCCAAATCCTTAAAAATTCCATCTGAATGTCTCTTCTTAATGTTCCACTATCACCAAGTTTTAATTAGCAGCTGTTTCTACATGTGATAGGTGATTCATGATGGTCTGAATATTGGATATAATTAGATCTCCACCGTGAATTTACTGATGCTTTGCCCGTGGTCTGGGTTATCTCTCCTAGTCTGGGTTTCACAATGCAATGCTCATTTTGGTTTGCTCAACAAAGAGCCCCAAATGGGAGATGGATTGGGTAGGGAGGAGCTGCAAAGACATTGATGGGAAGCCTCCCTTGTACCCTAGGATGACCGGCTCCAAAAGGGCCTTTGCATTTCATGAGCAGCGAATGCCAATGGTAATATTAAAACGTATATAGAATCAAGTATTCACAAAACAACAGTTCAGATTTATAATAACGAACTTCAGAAAACTCATAAAAGCCCATCTGTTCTGCGAAGCATTCCAGGAGCAATGACCACTTGGCGCTCACTGTTCTCTACGGCTCACCTCATATTTGTGTGTATTGCTTTCCACAGCCCCAAGTGTGCCTCAAACTCAAGATCCTTCAGGGCAGCATATTTCAGTGAGCTTCTTACATAGCATTCAAACTAGAATAAAGCACATAACTGGTGCTCCGTAATACTGAACACCACTTTGATGCTCATGGGCCTGCATTTATTCCAGCATTTTATAAATCAAACAAAAAACAGAGAGGTTCATTTGCTTCCCTCTCCCCTTGTGGCTGTTGGACAGCTCTGCCCACCCTTCTCAGCCACAAATCTCCTGCCTCTGGAGAGAGAGCATTAGGACAAAAGGTTTAGTGGGCTAGAGCTCAGGGGATCTTCTGCATGGGGAGTGAGGGCGGGGTGATAAGCACTCAACCAACTGTTCCCTCCTGTGTTTTCAAAGATGAATATTTTTAAAAGCTTATTTGTTTTCTTTGAGTCACAAGCAGAGTGTATCCACTATCAACAAGGAACAATTGCAGGAGAAATCACACTCCTGCTTACAAGAGACTTCACCACTGTGTTTGTGTGTGTTTGTACACATATATGTACTTACCTATGAACATTTTCCAGATGGATGGAGAAATTTTTGGTTTCCCTTTCTGCCTATATATTAATTTGAGAGGCCCTAGTTCTCCCTGTGTGAAGACTCTCTGGCTCTGAAATGTCCAGCTGTCCAGGTGGATGGGAGGAAGGGGGAATAATGTCCCTCTGTATATCTCTGAGGAAAATGGGCTGTATTGTCTGGCCAGGTATTTAATCTGGTCTGTTCAGAACCTTGATGCCCAAGTGGCTGCTTGTGATTTTTTACAGTAGAAGATACCATTTTAACATGCTGAAGCTTCACAGCAGGCAGCTGAATGGATAGCCAGATGGCCGGATTGTTAGTCAGTAGTCACTACACCAGTAACTACTCAGTCATCAAGGGCCCCCAATTACTGTCAGGATGCAGGAGCTCCCACTTACATGTGTCTCAGTTGATTCATACAGTCCTATGTCTCAGAGAGCCATGATCTGCCTTAACCATGTTATGTAGCTACAAAAGTCCCTCCTGACAAAATAATCTTGTCTCATATCAGCCACAAGTAATCTTGCCTCCCCGACTCCTGTATTAAAGCTAGCCTGAATAGCTTTGAAGGTATTTGATATTTTTTTTTCTTTTGCATCAACCCTTGACCTCATTTAGGTATTTCTTCATAGTATAAATGGGAGGTATTCTCATTTTATTTGAGGAAGGAGGTGAAGAAACTTTTCTTCCAAGTTTGGTATGTATTGAATACTTTCCCATGATTAGAATAAATTTTCTTGTTCCTTTAGATTTCATGTACAATGTTATACCATGTAAAGCACCCTGTCATCATGTCTGAATGCCCCTGAACAGCAATCCCAGGTTTGAGATATTCTTTGAATCCAGCCATAGTCACTGAAAAATCATAAATCCTGAGCTCCCACATGCATATTTATTTTTCTTATAGTCAGACAGGAATAGTTCAAAGCAAAGTTATTTAATGAACATAGAAATTTTGTGATACAGCATTTACCCTATAAACATTGTACACACACACAAACTATCAGTATATGAACATAGAAGTAGGAAACACATGTGGAATGGCAATTCTTGCCTGTAATGGTTTGGAATCTCTGATTATGTTCTGGGAATGTTGTCATATTGCTTACACACTGTGCTTGCTCCTTGTAGCATGTAGTAGCTATGCTCTGTGTCTTTCATGCTGGTATATGATCTCATAGTATTTGAGGGATATGGAATTTCAGCTAAGGGTCACTTTGATGATCTTTTAATATCTCTGCTGAAAAGTATCTCCAAAAGGTACTGATGGTTCCTACTGATCTCATAATAGCTACTAAGCATTGTAGTCTGGCACTATGATCTTTGCTATCCATCTATCTGATGATCCCACAATAGCTGGGAAAGGGGTGGACAAGTAGTCTTAGTAGATAAACATTGTTCCTCTGATGTCTTACTGGCTTCTCAGTGTGGGGATCACTTCTGGGTATTGCTCCTTCTTTTTCTCCCTCCTTTCCATCCAACCTTTCTTTCTTTTTTCCTTCTCCCTTCTTCCTTCTTCTATCCATCCTTTCCTTCTTCACTCCCATCGTTCTATCCTTTCCTGATTTCTTCTTTTATTCTTTCTTCCCTTTTTCCTCCATTTATCTGTCCATTCTTTCCATCATCCTATCTTTCCTTTCTTTCTTCCCTTCTTCCTTCTTCTATGCCTCTCTTTCTTTCTCCCTTCAATTTTTCCTTCTTTTTACTTCCTTCCTTTTATCCATCCCTTCCTCCTTTCCTCCTTTTGTTCTTTTTTTGTACTTTATTTCTCTCCTTCTTATTCTTATTTCTTTCTTTCTCTCTTTCTTTATCTTTCTTCCTTTCTTTTGAAACTAGGTTGAACTCTAGAAATGCAGCCATATTCTGTGAAAATTTTGTCTGTGGCCTCTCATCAGTTTTCCACAAGGAATCTACTCATCCTTGAAGGACATAGATTTAAAGATCATAAGGATCTTAATAGTTATCTAGTCCAACAACTTCATTTTATAAATGAGAAAAAATGAGGCATAGATAGGGTAAGTATTTTAGTCAATAAGTAGATTGCAAATCTGGGATTACCTAACAAGTGGTCAGCAAGTCTTGCTTGAAGAGCTCTGATGAGAGGAAACCTGCTAACTTCCATGGATATCCTTTTTATTTTATTTTATTTTTTTTATAGTTCCAAGGGTATTTTAATTTTTTATTTAAAACTTTATTTTCAAGATATATGCATAATTTTCTTTTTTAATTTTAATTTTATTTTATTTAATAATAACTTTGTATTGACAGAATCCATGCATATCCTTTTTATTTTAGATAGATAGCTTGGGAAATTTTTCCTGATAACAAGACTAAAGTTGCCTCTTCCACTTTTTGGTCTTCATTATGCCCAATATGGTCAAATAGAACAAATTTAATTAATCTTCAATATGGTGAACTGTCAAATACCATATCAAACACCAATATCATATCCCTTTGATATGATACTAAATATTCCAATGTATCTCCTCAATACTTTATCCCACAAAGTTGAACATAACCATATAAGGAAGTAAGTAGATTTTTAATTGTAGTAAATTTACTTATTTTTAATACACACTGCTTTATGAATCATGTTGGCGAAGAAAAATCTGAGCAAAAGGGAAAAACCATGGGACAGATTTTAAAAAAAAAACAGAAAAAAGAAGTGAACATAGCATAATTGACTTATATTCAGTCTCCTTAGTTCTTTTTCTGGATGCAAATGGTATTTTCTGTCCAAAATCTATTGGGATTGCTTTGGATCACTAAATGACTGAGAAGAACCAAGCCTTTCTTAGTTGATTATTGTACATTCTTGCTATTATTGTGTACAATGTTTTTCTCAGCCTCACTTCATGTAAATCTTTCCAGGCCTTTCTATAATCAGTTTGTTCATCATTTTTATAGAACAATAATATTCCATTACCTCTATGAACAGCAAGTTGTTCAGCCATTCCCCAATCGATGGGCCTTCATTCCTTTTCCAATTCTTCATTGCCACTTAAAGAGCTACCTCAAACATTTTTCCATATGTGGGTCCTTTTCTCTCTTTTATGATTTTCTCAAGATACAAACCCAGTAATGGCACTGCTACGTCAATGGGTATGCACAGTTTTATAGCCCTTTGGGCATAGTTCCAGATTGCTCTTGAGAATGGTTGGACCATTTCACAACTCCACCAACAAGGCATTAGTGTCCCACTTTTTCCACATCCCTTCCAACATCTATCATTATCTTTTCCTTTCATCGTAGCCAATCTGAGAGGTATGAGGAGGTACCTGAGTTGCTTTAATTTGCATTTCTCTAATCAATAATGATTTAGAGCATATAATTATGAATGGTTTTAATTTCATCATCTGAAAATAGTTCATATTCTTTGACCATTTATCAATTGGGAAATGACATGTATTCTTATTAATTTGACTCAGTTCTTTATATATTTTAGAAATGAGATCTTTATCAGAAATATTGGCTGTAATGATTTTTCCCAGTTTTGTACTTTCCTTTTAATCTTGTTTCTATTGATTTTGTTTGTGCAAAATGTTTTAATTTAATGTAATCAAAGCTGTCCATTTTGCTTTTGATAATGTTCTCTAGTTCTTCTTTGTTCATAAATTCCTCCCTTCTCCAAAAATCTGATAGGTAAACTATCCTTTATAATCCTAATTTATTTATTGCATCATTCTTTATGGTCAAATCATGTATCCATTTTGACCTCATTTTGGTATGAGGTATGAAATGTAGGTCTATGCCAATTTTCTGTCATATTATTTTCCAGCTTAAATCAGTGGGTTTTTAACAGAATTGATGACCTCCAAACATTCTTGCTGAGATAGCCAGAACTAAGCAAATATTTCAAAAGATAAAATTTGACAACAAAGAAAACATCAACAAATAAGTTTTAATAACTTAGAAAGGATAAATAATGATCAATAAGCAAAATTTACAACCTGAAAATGAGGAAAAAACTATCTCTAGGGATTAATCAAGAAATAAGGAGAGTCAAACCATAGATTTGAGTTTTTTAAAAACTGAGGGGGAAAATATCCTTCCAGAAGAAAATGGGGGGAAGCAGAATTTACTATTTCTTATATTTGGAATGTTACAGGATAAGATTATTCAAATAAATAGGTAGGGAGTGGGGAGACTAGAGAATCAAAAACTGAACTTTTACTATATCTGGGCCAGTCATGATGAGATTTGAAAGAAAAATATTAACAAAGGATATATAACTATATTTTAATATTCCACCAGACTTACAGTAATGATGCAAAGGTTAAAGAAAAAAAAATAATTCAGTTTCTTTTATTCAGTTTAAAGTCCTAATCCCCTCTACCCAGTTTCCACCAACTCCTGCCTCACAGATATTATAACTTACCTTTATATTGTATGACCTAAATGATGACAATGTATGTTTTAAAAGTAAATGTATCTTTCTGCCCAAAATAAAATATCAGTTCTTGTGCCAAAAATTGACAAGAACTACATATCTTTGTTGACTGAAAACATCCGTACTGGCAAACATACACATTCTCTATACCATTCTCTATATATCATTATAGAATGTTGGTTAGAACTGAACCTGTGATTTCATTGATGCAAGGAATTCCCAGGTGAGGAACCTCTCTCTACTAATGCAAATCTGCACCTTACCATCTTAGAAAGAGCTCTCTTGAACACAACATAATTAAGTAATTTACTGGAGGACCAAAAATAGCATTCGAACCCAGTTCTTCCTGGCTTTGAGGCCAGTCTTCTCTGTCATGCTTTCTTTCATATAACATCCTATGAGAACTTATTTTGTTAAGTTTGAACATTGTTTGAGATTTTCTCCCTATTTTAAAGCAATTATGCTATACTACCAACTAATCACAGTGAATAATATTGCTCCATTAGTTACTTGAGTTGGGTGGTATGAGTGGTTATTTGTTGAGTAGTACAATTAATAACTAAGATTCTTGGTTTGGGTTTTCATTGAGTCATTTATAATATTTTATACATACATATTTCTATAGTGAAATATAACTAGATATGTCATGTAATGGGGGAAAGAATGGAATAGTGGAAAGAAAATAAGAATTGTAGTAACAGGCTATCTTTTAATCATGGAATGGATTTGAATACTACCTCCAACACTTGTTAGCTCCAAATCACTCAGTCTCCTTGACCTTCATTTTTTTTTAATCTGTATGATGATTATATATGTACTTGTATTATTTACTTCATAGGACTGATATTATTACATTCAAAGGAATTAACAGATATAAAATGTTTTGTCAGCCTTAAAGAGTTATATAAATGTAGCTATTATTAGAATATAATTCTGAGATATGAAGGACAAATCGAGATGTAATATATAAAGAGAAAATGAGAGGGGAGAAGCAACAGTAAGGGAAGACAAGGCAAGAGAATGAATCAAAGTCAGGAACTGAGGATAAGTCTTGAAGCAATTCTACAGGTGAGAGGTTTAATTAAAAACTGTCAGATTAATAGTAAAGCTTATTGAAAAGGACACTTATCTTGTAACTAGGTATCACTCTGCATCTTGGAATTAGTTTTATGGCATATTGTATCATAAGTATAAAGATAAGCAGATGAAGAAAATCAGAATGTGGATTGCTAATTTTCAAGGTAGGTATTTGATAAATGTTTATTCAATTTACTTGAGTTGAATTAAGTTAAAATTACATTTTCATTTTTCACCCAAACAAAAAGTAAATATAATGAGTTTCTCATACAATAAAAAGTAGTTTTGAAATATAATTATTGTTCACAGGATCATTATACCTTCCATTTAGTTTAGATATATCAGTAAATTCTCATACTCTATAATTTCTAACTAATATAAATGAGAAAAGTTATAGGAGAAAACCAAAATATTCTATAAATTCCTCCACAAGGTTTAGATTATTAGAAATAGTTGCCTTATAATATTACCACAACATCCAATTTTATTCAATAAATATTTGTTAAGAACCTACTTTGTACAAGGCACTTTACTAGGCACTGGGGTTTCAAAGAAAAAAATGCAGTAGTAGTCATCAAGAATATTCTCCTAAAAATGCTACATGTCAACAAATTAGCAAATATACAATAATAAGAGAAGAGATGGTACACCAAGAATTAGGAAGTGTAAATAAAAGCTCAAGGAACACTTGATTGACCTTTAAAAAAAAGCATTTTAGGATTCTAAGAAAATGGAGATTAGAAAGAGAACATTGTATAAAATAATAGCAAGATTATGTGATGATCAGCTATGATAGACTCAGCTCTTCTTAGCAATACAATCCAAGATTACCAAGATTCCAATAGATTTGGGTTAGAACATCCATATCCAGAGAAGAGAACTATGGAGACTAAATGTGGATGGAAGCATAGATAGAAATAAATGTAATATGAGAAAGGCAATGAGAGATAAAGAGAAGAAAGGGGAAAAAAAGAAAGAAAGAAAGGGAGGAAAGATAGAGAGGATTGTAAAACTGAATGTAATTAAGTGCCAAACTCTACAATAAGTACCCTAATACTGACCACAGAATTCTGTGGACAATGAAATAGGAACCCTCATTTGACCTTTATACTGTACTTCCTGAGTACAAAGGAGAATAAAGTACATTATGCATAGTTACTAAGAGTTGGCAACTCTATTCTACTTGCCAGAATAGTTTGGCTGTGCTGTGGGAGGATTAACAGAAAGTGCTTGTATTATCCTTCTTTTGATATAGTGGTCAACACTACATTCAGGGGAGACTTTTTTGGTTTTGTTTTTTGGAGACACAAAGCCTTTAATAGTTTATTTTGTTTTGTTTTGCTTCCTTTATATGTAAGCAGTTTGCTTTAAGCTGCCAGTATAGAAAATAAATGACATTATAATTATTTTCTTATTGAAGAAATGTTATTTCTTTTAGTCTAATATTCATCAGAGACTTTCTAAAATTTAGAAAATACAAAGCCACTGGTGAATTTGGTGATGATTCTTAGCTTGGGCTAAATGTAATTGATGGTTTGTTCATTGGCTGCACTTTGAAGTATCTAATGTCTTTAGCAGTATGCAGGCTCACGTCAGCTTGCAATTCAGGTGAAGCTAAAATTAGAGAGAAACTTGCTGGTTAAGTGGTCTTATATCCAATATCACACTGAAACTCAAAGTAGACACTTAGGGCTAAATTTTTAAAGGACCCTCTAAATTTGCATCCACAAAATCCTCATTCATATTCAGGAACAGAGGTCTAAGCATCTATCTCCACCCAACTGGCAATCAAATAACTTTTTTCTCCAAGGTGTAGGCAATCTTCAGGTGAGAGGAGCAAAGCTAATTTGGCATGTTGTATGATGACAACACAATCATAAGCTGTTCCATTTCTGCCAGGTGAATAATAAAGCATAATGTACTGACCTTCCTCTTCCCCCTAAAAAAATTCTAGTTAAGCCTTTAGCAATATTCTAAAGTAATATTCTCCAAACTTTTATAACCATGCACTACTCTCTGTAAAACATTTTATCACATACTTTTATATCTATACCTTACTTATAAATTATATACCACTGTTATTATGAACATCCAAAACTTACCAAAGATACATTGTAAAAGGAAGAAATAATTTGACCCTAGAATCAATACAGTGACATTGGAGTTCACTAAATAGGGAAAAATACAGTTATAACTTCACTTCAGGAAAATCACTTTGATAGGGAATAGAGAGACTTGGAATGAGAAGAACTGTTAGGAATAAATTCTAGTAATGTTGTGACAATTAAAATGACAGTATTTGTCAACTAATTGGATGTGAGAGGTTAGGGAGAGTAAGGAATCAGTGATGACATCAAGGTCACGCCAAAGATAACACTGAAGATGACAACCTGAGTGTTTAGAAAACTATTACCAGAGAAAGGGAAATTGAGAACTTCACTGGGTTTAAGGGAAAAGGTAATGGCCTACAATTCATATCGCAACTCTTTCTGTCATGAACATATTTGCTTATCCTATGAGACTTATTTTGTCCTACCAAAATGAAAAGGAGGGGCAAGTCTCTTATTTATTACTCATTGTCCCAAACCAGAGCCCATCCTCCATGGGGCCTTAGCTACATTCACAAAGCAATCTTCGGTAGAAGGGACAGCTTTGATGGGTGATTGTGAGAAGAAAGAATTTTCTTAGGAGTAATTATACAAATATTGCAATGGGTTTTATTGTCACAGTTAAGGTATAAATGTTGTGAAACTTAGTACAGAAGTGAGGAAAGTTGGAGGAAACTGACTAGGTTAGTTTTGGAGTATATGGGTTAGTGTGCAAGTATTGGAAACAAGTCCTGTGACTAGCCATCCTAACATATTATGATCTCCCTTTATCTATTTTCTGACTCCACTCCCTGACCCCTTTGGTGACCCAGTAATCTACTCAATCTGATTGACTTTCCCACAGAGACTCTCATTTGGCACCTCCCTGAGTAACATGTTTAAGCTGGAAAAAGGCTAGATTTAGAGTCAAAGACACCTGAATTTGCATCCTCCTGTGCCACCTGTGTGTCATTGAGCAAATCACTTAACCTCTCTCTCTCTGCCTAAGTTTTCTCAACTGTAAAATGAGAGACTTGGATTGGATGACCTCTACAGGCCCTCCCAGCTCTAGAGCTGGATTCTAAGTGTTATCTCAAATATCGAATGTGGCAGCTGGGGCAGAAGCACCACAGATCCACCCAGATGGTACACTTGAATAAGTGGAAAGCATCCAGCAACACATCTGTACTGACTGATTGGAAAACTGGTTGTAAACAGTCATGTTTTTCACTTGACAAGCTGAGGGAATCTGTGGGGTATTCAGCTGTCCTCCATTCACCCTGAACCTATTCTCTCAAAAATACATGTACAAAAAATAATTGGCATTTGTGTAGTATCCTATATCCAACATCTCATTTGATCCTCATAATCAGCCTAGGAAGTAGACACCATAGGTAGAATTGTCACTTGGCAACTGAAAGTTATAAAAGCCAAATGAGCTGTCCATGGTCTCAGGGCTGTCTAGAGCCAAGTCTAATATGTGGTCTACTACCCCACTCTGCGAATTGAATGGAAACTCAAGTCTTTATGTGGTAAAGTTTCTTAGAGCCAGAAAAAATGGGTTAAAATTCTGGCTCTGATACTCTCTGATGTGTGAAATTTGGCAAACTACAACCTCGATGAGCCTCAGTTGACTCATCCATAAAATGGTAATAATAATGCCTGTATGACCCACATCCTGAGTTGTTATGAGGAAAGCACTTTGTGGAGCTGAACACCCTGTCTAAATCTAAGCTGTTATTATATGGTTATCTCTGTTTAGATGCCTTTGGAAAAATATTCCCTATTGTGAGTGGAGGGAAAATAAAACATTTATTAAATAAAAAGCACAAGCAAACCAGTTCTGACCTCATTAACATAAGCTTCATCCTCTGAATTGTAACTTTATCCTAAATCTCTCTGTATGGAGTAGAATAGGTCTGGATGCTAAGGGATCTCTTGTTTGCCAGGTCACACATGTCCTTTGATCATGAAGCTTTAAAGATGGCTATGCAAACAAAACTTTTATGTTTCTTGGCTAATAAAGGTTTCCCTTCTTTTCACAATGGAAGAGAAATGGGAGCATACTTGAGAGAAAATTTCTATGTATACATCTTATATAATACCAACAGAAGTTGACCCGAATTTGCCAAGTACTTATTGCTTTTTTCTCTGTATATGCGAATGTGTATGTTTGAAAGGAGAGAGAGAGAGAGAGAGAGAGAGAGAGAGAGAGAGAGAGAGAGAGAGAGAGAGAGAGAGAGGAAGGGAGGGAAGGAGAGACAGACAGACAGACACAGACACAGACACAGAGAAGGAGAGAGGAGGGAAGGAGAGAGAAGCGAGGGGAGGGAGGAAAGAACACAAAGACAGAGGTAGAAAGGTAGAAAGATAGAGACAAAGAGGGATAGAGAAAGAAAAGCAGAAAGATGAGACAGAGACAAGTAAAATTCCAACTTGTAATCGCTGAAATTTGCCTGACCTGGGAAAAAAGAATTATATTCTACCTTGAATTTAATAGAAAGGCACTGTACTAAGCTAATAAATAAACCATTATAGTTCAATAAATTCTTCTCTCTTTATGTGGATGTGTATGCTTTTCTGTTCATTATGTCCAGAAGAAAAACATTATTTTTCTCTGATAAGAGTGGTCATTTTTATCAGTTCAACTACCATGTGTTTGACCACATAAAAGGATTCATCTCATTGGTAATATGACAACTTGAGATGTGGTTCAAAAACCCAGAGCAGAGACTTCTGTAGGAAATCTCTAGGTTCCACATGTCCAGCATCTTCAAGGTGAGTTAAAATATTCTAAAACAAAGGTTTTAATACATGGTCTCAAGGAACCCTTCTTACCAAAAGCTTCAGAAAACTCTCAAAAGCAGTTTTCCTCTAAATGTGTTGTTACATTCAGGAAGTGTCCAAGATATAATGAAGAGAGACAGACAGACAAAGACAAAGTGAGATGGAAAGAGATAGTGACGGAATGTTTACTGTGCTGGTCTGGTTTATTTATTAGCTATATATAGTGCTTTCCTACTTGATTAAAGGGATCCTAGAAGGTCTTCTCTCTAGACCTGACAACAAAACTAATTAGATTCCAAGTCCTGCCTATTTAGAACCAGAATCCTAAAGGCACTTACCTCTTCCTCCTGAGAAATAAACATATCCATTGTCATTTGACAATAAACTCTATTGTTGAGCCCTAAATTTTCATTTTATGCTTGAGCAATTATTATAGAGAAAAGTATGAAAAATGCAAAATAATAATAGCTACTATTTATATGCCATTTACCAAGAATTTGATAGGATTCTAGGTATAAAGATGGATGAAATCTAGGAAGCCATCTCATCCATACCCTCCTCGTTTTTGGGAAGTCAGAGGGTTTAAAGAGATGAAAAAAAAAAAACTTATAGGGAAGGTCACATAGGTAGAATCATAGGCAGTATTTAAACTCAGATCCTTTGACTTTAGAACCACAACTTTTTCTATCATACCAAGATGTCTCTCATTTCCATCTTAGGTACAAAAAATGGACATTATTAGTGTGATTTTGTAGGAGGCAGTATAGGTAAAGAGAAACTTCTTGTCTCAGGTCCTGCAATTAATTAGTGAAAAGAACTTGGATTAAACTCAAGTCTGCTGATACCAAATCCTACTCTTCATTTCATATATTACAATAGAAGAAAGGGCAGCTAGGTGGTACAGTGGATAAAATACTGACTTTGTAGTCAGGAGGACTCTATCATTTAACTTATTTGAGCCTTAGTTTCCCCAATCTGTAAATTGGGGGCAAGGATATTAAATCTTCTCCTCTGAGTCATTGTATACCTCAATATATGTGAAGAATTTTGCAAGTTTTATAATATTCTCCATATTTCATTTCTAAGTATCAATCTTGTTAATTGCCTTCCTGCTGAGCCACATGCCACTACTCTGAGTACAACATTCTCTGAAGAGCTCTGAGTAAGTCACCACCTTGATAAAATTTCAGTCATCACAAGTACAAATTGAAAACAAAAACACATTGCTGTCTCACTTTTTGGATATGCTTTTTGAATATACTTGGAACCAAAAACAAAGAAAAAAACAAAATCTGAGAAGTCCCTATAGTATCTGGTAAAATTTCTTAGTACCTTCTGAATCCCAGCTTTTGACATGTTTCCCTCTCTCCATTTTGGTGAGGCTCAGGGCTCAAGGATCTCCTACCAAGCCACTGTTGAGTTCATTTGAATGCTTCAAAACCTGTTACATTACCAATGAGAAAAATAATTTTATATTTTCAAATGTGTGGCAGTTAAGTTAAGGACAATGGCCAAACAAAAATGATAGCTTTCTTCTTAATTTCTCTTTAAGATCCTTTTTGAAATAGATTGTCATCAGATAAAAGATATGAGAAAAAATATACCCTTGTATATTTATGCATATAATAACAAGATATACCCCTGAAAATCTGAGAAGACTCTGGGTAGTAAAGCATAACAGTGAGCCTAGACACAAGACTTAGAATTCCTGAAAGCTTTTATACTATCTAGGTGTATAGAAAGTTTTACCGCAAAAGCATCTTCTTAGAAGATAGACACAGCCAGATTTCTTGAATTATTCTGTCATTTTATTCATGTCTGACTCATCATGATCCCATTTAGGGTTTTCTTGCCAAAGCTACTGAAGTAGTTTGCCATTTCCTTCTTCAACTCATTTTACAGATGTGGAAACTGAGGCATACAGGATTAGGTGATTTGCCCAGGGTCACAGAGATAGTAAATGTCTGATTTGAATTCAGGAAGATGAATCTTCCTGCACCAAGCCTAGTGCTCTATTGACTGAGCCATCTAGCATCCAGACTATCAACCTTGCATTCACTCTTCTGAAGAGTTGCTAATATCTCATCTTATTACCCATGCAAAAAAATCAAATTTATCATTTCCTTCTTCAATGTGTCTCCATTTTACAGATGAGAAACTGAGCGAATAGGAGTTAAGTAACTAGGCAAGAGTCACACAGTAAGAATCTGAGGCTAGATTTGAACTAGCTTCCTGACTCCAGACCAAGTGTTCTAACCATTGCACCATCTAGCTACCCCTATATCATTGGTATTAAGTAAAATATTGAATGATGTTTGCATGAGATGATCCCCTCCATTTGTAAATTCATGTGAAGCATATGAAAGTTAATTATATAATATGTAATATATCTCTAAGTGGCTCCCACACACCTAGAGACAGAAAACAAAAGAGTAAGGGAACATCCATATGTGGCCCAGCACTCCTATCCCCACTCCCAATATGGAAAGAACTTTCCCTCATATTGCATGTGTCCAGACTTAACAGTGGAACACTAACCATATTGCAGATGTGCCCCCCACCAAGCCATTAAGGGCACACCACTAAAAGCTCAGTGTCACATCCAAGTGCTATGATTTCTCTTTTTTTCAAACCCAGAATACTTAAAATCTCTCACAAAAGAGTTTATTCTTTCCCTGCACATTCAGCATGATTTTCATAGTGCAAGTCTTCCCTTGACCCAGCTTGCCTGGCTTTTAAGACAATGTAAAAAGCTTCAGTGTCTACCATTTTTATGCATTTTAGCACAGCACGCTCATGAAAATGTGGCAGCTGGAAGCAGGTGTGAATTGAGAGCAGGTCAACCCTCTTTCAGAGTAACCAAGGTTTTTTTACTGCCTGGGTTTTAAAGGCATAAAGGCAAGCACACACTCCCCTCTCTTTACTAGAAGGAAGGCAGGATGCTAGTTTTGCTCCCACCACTCTTGAGCAAGAAAATGTGGGTCACATAAACAAAAAGACCAGAGGATGACAAAAGAATGGCATTACCTACCTTGGAAGGAAAGAGACTTGCCATAAGACCGGGATCAACTAATAAATCCACAATATAGATGAGGAGATTATTGAGGGTCAAATATAAAAAAAAATCATCAAGGAAGAGTACTGAAGGCCATCTTTGAAGAAAAAGCAATGCCCAAGTACTTCATAAGCACCTGAGGGCAACAAAAGGTAAGGAAGTCATTCCTTATATTGTCATGCCACAGTCTCTTTGAACTGTTCTACCTCAGTTTCCCTGCAGTAGTTTCCCTTATTGTCCTGACTGAGTTTCCCTGAATTGTTCTATCTCAATTTCCTTAACTGTTCTGCCTCAATCTCCTTAGTTGTAAAATCCCACTGGTCCATTAAGACTGAGGACCATTTGCTCTAAGGTTATAAATTGTCAATGTAAGATTCAAGATAAGGGGGAGATCAGACTTCCTGACTCCTAACTCCTTCTATCCTCAAGAATTTATGATACTATCGCTCTAAAATATTCCAAAAGATAAGACTATCTTGGCTACCTCATTGACATCTTTACTTCTGTTTATTCAGACATGGCTTTTAGTAAGAATTTATAGCCTCCCCCCAATCCTGACAGAATCAAATGGATTTGTGAAGAAATTTCCCGCTTTGTTCCCCTTCTTTGTTTGTAAAAGGTATATAAGGATTTGGGATTCTCCCATTCATTGCTGTACACTTTGAGACAAGAGTCCTGTCCAGTCAATTTTGCTCTCCAATTAATAAAATATTAAAAACTCTCTAATCTCTAACCTGCCTCAGTTTCTCTGGCATTACAATATAAAGACTCCCCTTCTGAGGATTCCTTATGGTATGATTTGGGAGAAGTTTAAAAAAATTTCTTTTTTTTTAATAATAGTTTTTATTTTCAAAATACATGGAAAGATAGTTTTTAACATTCACCCTTGCAAAACTTTGTGTTCCAAATTCTTCTCTCTCTCTTCCCCCATCCCCTCCCCTAGACAGCAAGAAATCTCATATAGGCTAAACATGTACAATTCTTCTATACATATTTCCACAATTATCATGCTGAACAAGAAAAATCAGATCAAAAAGGAAAAAAAAATGAGAAAAAAATAAAAACAAACAAACAAACAAAAAAAGATGAAAAAACTATGTTGTGATCTATATTCAGTATCCACTCCTCTCTGGTACAGATGACTCTCTCCATCATAAGTCTATTGGAATTGGTCTGAATCACCTCATTGTTGAAAAGAACCATGTCCATCAGAATTTATCATTACATAATCTTCTTGTTGCTGTGTAAATTTTTTTCTTGATTCTACTCACTTTACTTAACTTCAGTTCATGTTAAGTCTCTCCAGGTTTCTCTGAAATCATCCTGCTGACTGTTTTTTATAGAAAAATAATATTCCATAATATTCATATACCATAACTTATTCACCCACTCCTCAACTGAGGGGCATCCACTCAGTTTCCAGTTCATTGCCATTATAAAAAGGGCTACTACAAACAGAAATATATATATATATATATATATATATATTTTTTCCCCCTCTGAATTATAGGTTTTCAGTGGGAAGAAATCTCAGAGGCCAAATCTACTCCAATTTACAAATTTACAAATAGGGAAACTGAAACCCATATAGTTAAAATGATTCAATGAGTGACAGAATTGACATTGATAATAATAATCACATTAGTGTAGAGTTCCTTATTATTTTTTCCTATTATAGATATTTATTGTTTTTCTTTCCCTCTGTTCAAGAAAAAAAAAAGCATAAATATTTAAGTTAATCCCTTATAAGGCAGCTGGTAAAGGCATTATTAACCTCACTTCATAGATAAGAAAATGGGAACATCAGATAAGAATTAAAAGGGATTTCAGCAGGCAGTTAGCCCATTGTCCGATATTGTAGCTGAGGAAACAGGCCAAGAGAAGTGATTTCCCCTATTCACACAGGCAAAGCTAAGAACAGAACCCTGCCAGATAATCTCCATATAGGAATCACATCAATGTGATCTCACTCTCTCTGTCCTTAACTATTTACTACTGCAGGCAGATAGATCACTTTACCTCTGAGCTCAGTTCCTTTTCTTTAAAATGAAGATATTAATTCTTTATCACTTTCTTCAAAGGTTACTCTGCAATGTTTAGGACCAGTCCCTACTTCCCTTTTTCCTACATCTTCACCCCTAAATTATTTTCTTTGCCAACAACTTTTTACCTGTCTCTTACCTAGAGTTCATCTTTGATTTGCTGAGTTCCAATATTTTCTGACCAGAACATGGAGAAAAATGGGATAATTTCATGCCTGGGAGCTGGAGGTACATATATTAGCATGTAAATGTGGGGCCTTGTCCTAGCATGGTGAGTCTCAAATTTTTGGTCTTGGGATCCCTTTTATACATTTAACAATTATCAAGGATTCCTCCAAAGAACTGTAGTTTATGTAGATTATATCTATATATATTTGCCTTATTGGAAATTAAAGCATCTCAATATTATTATGAAAATAATTTTGATATCTGTATCCCCTGAAGAGCTCTTAGAGGATCTCCAGTGACCTTGGACCACATTGTGAGAATCACTGCCCTAGGGGAAAGAGCAATTTTGTGATCAGGTGACCTGATATTTATTGGTTTGTAACCTTAAGCCATTCTCTCTTTGCTGTTTTCAGTTTCTTCATCTGTAAAATTAGATGATTAAGTGATCTTTAAATCCCTTCTAAATCCTATAAAAGACTGAGGTTTTCTTTTTTGGTTTGTTTGTTGTTTTTGTAGCTTTTTTTTTTATTTTAGGACAGTTTATTTGCTTAGAAATTCCCTTTGCTCCTGAAATTGGGTGCCATATATATCTGTTTCATCTCAGAATGCATACTTGAAATAATTTCTGAATGAAGAGAGTCATCAGTCTGCACAGTTTCCCAGATATAAATCAAATCAATGAACTCTGTCTGTTGTAACAAAATATTTGCTTAAGAGTAAGGATAGCCAAGATAAGTTGCTGAAGCAACTAAATGGTGCCTTGATTAGAATGCTGGGTGTTGAATCAGGAAGAATCTGCCCTCAGTTGTGATATACTAGACCAGTCACTTATTCTTCATCTATTTCAATTTCCTCACCTGTAATTTAGGGAAAAGTACCTATCTCCCAATGTTGTTATGAGGATAAAATGAAATAATATTTGTAAAGTACAATTTCTGGAAGAGAGGTGTTTAATAAATACATTCCCACACACACTTTCTTTTCAAAAGAACTCTTCTAAAACTTTCCATATATCATTATAATTAAGCATCTATTCTGTGTCAGGCACTGTGTCTGGCCTTAAGAAAGGCAAAATATTCCCAGCCCTTAAAAAAGTCATTTTCTAATGTGAGAGACAGATGCAAATTACTATGTATATACTAAATGTATATTGGGTAAATGGGAGGTAATTTCAGAATTTGAACTAAAGATGACATTCAAGAAATGTATGACTGGAATAGGAGTCAGATTAGGAATATATAGTATGAGTGAAAGATAGCCAATTGATAAGCTGGTACTCCATTGATAGCTCTTCAAAAAGAAAAGATCTTAGAGAGCAAGAGGAAAGATCTGTTGCTATCCAAAGAGTAAGTAGATAGATCCCTTATAGAGCACTTATGGAAAGTCTTAGGACTTACCCACTTTGACCAGATCACAAATGCATGGAAGGATTGAAGTCTTTCTTCCCCTCCTTCCTCCATTAAAAAAACCAAGTCAGAAAGGGTAGAATCAGGTAGAGGAAGTATATTTTTAAAAGATCAGAATTTAGGAACATAATGTTTCTAAAGACCTAGAGACAGTGGTCACATGAAAGTTTAAAAAAAAAAAAAGGAACAAAACAGGACTTCATTTCCCTTTCAGAAAGTGTGTTTTTTTAATCAGTGCTTTATATTTATTCTACACAGCAGTAGATGAAGGGCAAGCAGGTATGTTTTGGAAACTTTTTTTTTTGAAAGCTGAGAAACCAGCCATATGCAGACTAGCATATGTTATATGCTTCTGAGGCCCACTACTAATAAAACAAAAAAGTAATAGGTACAAAAGCAAAGCATATGATATTTGGATCAGTAATTTATTGTTAATTGAGAACAGGTTTAATCTTCACCGAGCTCTCGAAGTGAACCCTAATTATACTCTTCTTCTTAAACAAAATGTCTTCCCTATTTCAGACCCTTCGTTGACTTTTACCTGGGCCCATGTTACTGTACCTTTGCATGTCTTTCTGCCAACAGTCTCTCTCCCCTCCAACTCATCCTTCACACCACTACCAGAGCAATTTTTCTTATGTGTCAACATGGTTGTGGTTCTACTCAAAATGCCTTCTATGAGTCTCTTTTACCATTCAAGTAAAGTCTGAAGTCTTCTCCTTGGCATTCAAGGCTATACAGCAGAGTACAGGCTCTGGCAGGTTCTAACATGCTGGAAAACTGTCCAGGATAGTCATGGTGATAGACTGTGTTTACTCTCTGAGGACGAACTCAGCGAAATATGGAAATATTTAGCACCAATAACACCACATTGGTGATGAATTCCTTGGCCACAGAAACCCATGAAACAAAGAAATGTACAAAATAATTCTCAGCTTTCTTTTTCAGTTCAGTCTCTATCTGCTTCTGATTTTGCTTTGATTGTGGTGGAAAAGAAGGCAAAAGGTATTTAGAATCTTTAAAGTTTTAGTCCATCAATAACTATTAACTTAACTATGTGAGATCCTTATTACGCTCCAGACTGAGCTCTGGACTTTCTCTTTCATACCCCAATTTTTTATCCTGAAACCTTCTCCAGCAATGGAATTCACTTATAGGAAGTATACTTTGCTTCAGCAGCCTCTCCATCTGATTGGATGGTTACTCACAAAAACTCCATTTAGGGAAGTGTCTTAAGTCAACCATGTTTCCTTCCTCTCCAGACTTTCTTTTTTCATACCTCCATGCCAAGGATATTTGTTTCTCCACCTTCACCTGTCTTTTCAGCTTTAATTGGTTGTCTTCCCCTATTACAATACAAGCTAATTGAGGGCAAGGATTGTTTTTGCTTCTATATGTATTTGTATTCATAGTGCCTGCCACAAAATAAATGCTTAATAAATGCTTCTTGAACTTTTGATGACAGAGTGAAAAGGGAGAGGTGAATAAAATGAAGGAAAATACAGTTAGCAAAAGTAATTGAAAAAAATTTGAAGCAAAGTTTTTTGATAAAGATCTCATTTCTCAAACATATAGAGAGAACTGAGTTGAGTTTATTAAAAAAAAAGTTAATAGAGGATCAAAAGATATGAACAGTTTTCAGATGAAGTAATCAAAGTTTTCTATAGCCATATTTTTTAAATGCTCTAACTCATTATTGATTAGAAAATGCAAATTAAAACAATTCTGAGGTACTACTTCATACATATTAGATTGGCTAATAGAACAGAAAAGGAAAAGGACAAATTTTGGTGGGGATGTTGAGAAAATGAAATATTAATGCATTGTTGGTGGAGTTGTGAAATGATCCAACCATTCTGGAGCGCAATCTGAAACTATGCCCAAAGTATTTCTACTGGATCTGTAGTCCAAGGAAATCATGAAGAAAAGAAAAACACCCACATGTGCAAAAAATGTTTGTAGTAGCTTTTTCTGGTAACAAAGAATAGAAAAATGAGTAGATATCCATCAAAAGGGGAATGATTAAATAAGTTATGATATATGAAGGTAAGTACTGACATTATTGTCTGTTTTCCTATATTCACTCCAACATTTGTTATTTTTCTTTTCTGTCATAATAGTAAGTGTGGTGTATTAATTCATTTGTCTTGATTTGCATTTCTTTAATCAATAGCAAATTAAAGTGTTTTTTTTTTTCTATGACTATGGACAACTTTGATTACTTTGTCTGAAAAATTCCTGTTTGTATCTTTTGACCATTTGTAAATTGATGAATGGCTCTTATTTTTATGAATTTGAATCAATTATCTGTATATTTAAGAAATGTGGTCTTTATGAGAGAAAATTGCTGTAAATTTTTTCACAATTACGAATGCCATGCATTTTTCTCCATTCTATTTTCCTCCATGATTATCCTATTTTCTCTCTTTCACCCTATCCTCAAAAGAGTTTTGCTTCTGTCTTTTGCTTTTCTCATCATCCTTCCCTTCTATCATCACCACTGATCCTTTTAAAAATCTCCTTTCACTCCTATTTTCCTTTGGTGTAAGATAGATTTCTAAACTCAAATGAGCATGTATGTTATTCCCAATTTGAGTCAATTCCGTGAAAGTAAGGTTCTCTAGCTTCTCACTACCCTATCCTCCAACTATCCCATCCACTGTAAAAACTTTTTCTTACCACTTTTATGTGAGATATTTCCTATTCTACCTCTCCCTTAGCTCTTGTCCTAGTATTTTCCTCTTTCTCACACCTTAATTTTATTTTTTTGGATAATCATCTCATCATATTCAACTCACACCCATTCCTTCTGTCTATGTATATGTTTATCCAGAGATGTATATGTTCGAATTGTCTTTGTAATGAGAAAGATTTTAGAAGTGACCAATATCATCTTTCCCTGTAGAACTAGATAAAGCTTAACTTTTTTTTTGAAACCCTAATGTTTAAAAAAAAAATTCAAGAGTTTTGTAGTTAAAAGTTAAAATTTTATTCAGCTCTGATCCTTTCATTAGGAATATTTGAAAGTCTTTTATTTCATTGGATATCCATTTCTCCCCACACTTTTTCCCCTGAAGGATCATACTCAGTTTTGCTGGGTAAGTGATTCTTGTATGAAATGCTAGTTTCTTTGCTTTCCAGAATATTATGTTCTAAGTGCTCTGATCCTTTAATAAAACTGCTAAATTTTGTGTTATTCTGACTGTGGCTTCATAATATTTGAATCGTTTTATTCTGTCTGCTTGCAATATTTTCTCCTTAACCTGGAAGTTCTGGAATTTGGCAGTAATATTCCTTGGAGAGTTCATTTTAGGATCTCCTTCAGCAGGTAATCAATGGTACACTGTTTCCCTGGTTCTAATAACTTCATTCTGCATAAGTTTATAAAAGTTTTTACATATTTCTCTAAACACTGCAATTCATAATTTTATGACACAGTAATATTTCATGACATTCATATGTAACAATTTTTAACCAGTAATCAATGTATTTTCATTTTTCTGATTCATTGAATCTTAAAAAGTATTGCTACAAACATTTTGGAATATATGGGATCTTTCAGTCTTTCTTTTACTTCTTTGGGCCATATGCTCAGCAATAGGAGGTCTGAGCTGAAGATTATGACTAGTCATTTCTCCTCATATAATTCCAAATTGTTTTCCAGAATAGTTGGACCAATTAACATCTCCAAGAATAATTTATTATATCTTTTGTATCTGTCTTCTTCAGCCTCTTCAACATTGACTACTTCTTTTCCTTTCCATCTTTGTCAATTTTCTGGGCTTGTTATGGGAGAAAAAAAGCCTTTTAAGGCTTAAAGTCCCTTAAGCCAATGGACTATCAAAACAAACATCTTAAATAGAAATTGCACATGGAAAATAAACTAGAATTAAAATTGGGTTTGGGGAACAAAAGAGTCTAGATTATATTTAGGAAATTTTTATACTGCTTTCTGTGACTTCTAATTACCTCCTTAAAACAAACAAAAAGAAATCTTTTCATAGCAATATTTTTCTAGTGATCCTCTATATGTATGAATCATGAAACAAAAAGCTTCAAAGAATCAAAATTGTGCATCACCCACAGAGCAACAGAATGGTACATAATGAGCTTAAATAGAGTGCAGCATGTTACTAGCAAAACATTGAGTGCAAAAAGAAACATAATGGTTCTTAACAGAAAACTGTAGGATCAAAAAATTATGTGGACTAAAGTATGAGTTTTCAATAATGAATGGATAACTTTGTGTATTGCACTAGTACTCAAATAATGTTTAAGCAAAAGTAGATAAAAACTCCAAACACAGTAGATGGAGTATCTATGGAGTATCATGGGAGAATGTGGACATGAGTACACAGGATGAAACAGTGTAGATGTGTGACAATTTGTGGTTTCTAAGATAGTAGCTTTATCAATAAAACCACAATTCCTTGGAAGTGAGGACATATAGAGATTAGTTACTCAAGTTGTCCAGGTTCATTACCCAGACAAGGTCCAAAATATGGCGGCAGTGATGTTATATTCCAGGCACTATAGGGAATATAGCACAATAGAACACATATTTTCCTATCCAATAGTACATCAGAGTATAGTTGAAAAATTAAAAATTTTTGTTGCTGTTGTTCAATCATCTTTCAGTAGTGTCTCTTTGTGACCTTATTTTGGGTTTTCTTAACAAAGATACTGGAGTGGTTGCCATTTCCTCCCCCAAATCATTTTTCAGATGAGGAAACTGAGAAAAACAAGGTTAAGTGGTTTGCTCAGGATCACATAAACAATAAATGTCTGAGGCTACATTTGAACAAATCTACCTGACTCCAGGTCTAGCACTCTATCCACTGTACCAAACATTTACAACATACTTTAAGAATTGATGGGTAGTATTTAGCTGTCATTGCTGCTTGTCCTTTGTTCTTGAAGAGGATCATAATAACATAATGCAGTGACTTTCAAGCAAATTGGAATTAAATGAGGGAGAACTGTGCAAAGTCTTTATTCCATACTCTGCATACATTACAATAGTACTGCATAGTTTACTCAACATCATACTCAATGATTTCCCTACTTTTATTAGCAAGTTCCCCTAAAACAGGAAGAATGAAAGTGGTTCTTCTTTCCTAGTATTGTCCTTAGGTAAAGGTGAGAAAGGAGCTATCTCAAGTGTGAAAGTGATTGTTGTCCATAAATTTCTTTAAAGACAGACAGCCTTTGTGGGGGTACGGGGAGAGGTCCATCATTACTTTAAATGATTTCTAAATAATAAGGTTGCTTGTTAAAGGCTTGGATGCTTTCCAATATCTCCCTAATTGCTGCTCCTCTCACAGGACTGGTACGTTTGCTCTCATAGGTAAACTTTGGGGGTCATTTCCATGTCAGATAACACTATATCAAGCAGATGTGACTCCTCTGAATTTCCCAGAGCTGCTCTCTAACATCAGTGCTGTTTCCATGTCTGTCAGAGGGGTACTCTCAAAAGTCTAGCAATTATTTTTATTGAACTCAAGTAAAACGGCCACTTTATTGATAGATCCTCATCAACAGCTCTCTGTTCTTTCCCTCCAGCAGGGAAAACTGAAGTTTTCAATTCTCATACTCCCTTCCCATTAGGCTCAGGTTTCTATACTATTATTAAACCTTACTTGATATTTAAGGAATAAATAATCCCTATTATAACAACCATGCTTTGTCTTCTACTGAATATTTCTGGAATGAGATCTTCCCTACATATACTTATCTGTGTTAGGATTCAGAATTGAGCATTTCCAAAATTTCCATCCAGAAAATATTGCAATAAGAAAAGCTCACATCTATTTAGAGCATTAATCTTTGCAAGATATTTTACATGAGGTAGATCCCACTTAACAAGTAAGGAAATCAAGGTTGAATGACTTGAATAGAAGCAAAAATTAGCAACTATCTGGAGTAGAATTTGAATCCAGATCTTCCTGAATCCAAATCTAGCACTTGGTTGGATTTATCTATTTTTAATCCACTCTGCCATGCTAATAATCTTCACATTACAACAATTAGTTCATGTAAAATACTAACTTGAGGGTATTAAAGTTAATGAAAAACATTTCCATCAAGCAAAACTACTGTTTAAAGAATGCTTATTGGCTAATTTGGCATTAGACATCTTCAAAAAATTAAAATATTTGTTAATTTCTTTTTCATATTTTAGAGAGATGGTAGAAGTAGAAGGAATACACAATTTCATGGAAATTATTCCACAACTGCAGCCAGTTATCTACTAAAGAGATCACAGGGAAAATGATGAAGAGTAGAGATAGAAGAGGAATAGTCCATAATTTTGGAAGCAGAGAAGCTTGAGCTACTGCAACAACTGCCAATTTGTGATTAAAGAGAAGAAGTCCCTAGTCAGTACTTCATGCCTAGAAGTGGTCACACAGTTGGCAATGGAGTAAGAAAACATGGTAACTGCTACTAAAAAAATCATCTTGAGTGCCATAGTTAGACCAATTTGAAGAATTAGTCAGCATCATACACTAGTTAAATTGGATCCAATCAAACACTAAGTAAATACCTAATATGTGCAAGGTACCGAGAATACAACGACAAAATGAAAAGTTTCTGTCCTCAAGATGTTTACATTACACTGGAAATTGTTATATTCAACAATTAACTATTATAAAAGTAATTGCTGAGTAAAGTTCTAATAGCCATGCCTATGTAATTGGATTCTTGAATGTGGGAAAAATTCTTATAGAGGTCAGAGAATTAGTTGTGGCAAAAAAAAAGATTTTTTAAAAAAAATTTCTGTATCGGTGAAATTCTACAAAGAAAAGTGAATTCCTAGATGATCTATAAGTTAAATTATTTTTAATTCAGTTTTGTTTCAATTTCAAGTTAAAATTCTTTCCTTCCCCTTTCCCCAATGCCCCAATCTATTAAGAAAACAAGAAAAAGAAACTTATTACAGATTTATATAGTCAAGAAAAACACATTCATACACTATGTTCTTTTCTTCTTCTCTCCCTACCGCATCAAGCTTGAACTTCTTCTTTTGTTAACTATTACCAGATTATTTTTCAACTAGAGAATAGCTCTTATTCTATAAGCTGAAAATGGTAATTATAATAGCATAAAGTACAGCATATCCTAAAACTGACTATTTTAACTTTCTTTTAAAAATTTGAATTCTGTTTATTGGATTTTTTTATAGAATTGTTTTAATGAAAAATCAATATAAAATTGTAATTCACCTTACAAAAAATTCAAGAATACATATAAAAAATCATGTCTAAATTTTAAATAACTAAAGCAATTGTTTTAAATAAATAGCTAAAACTACTATAAAGTGCCATCAATTTTTATATTACAATCTTGCCAAATAGAGACATTCTGGGGTAAAAATATTTTCAAAGCTGGATTGAATAAAGAGACTTGTAACATATAATTTATATAAACTTATTTATTATATCATTTTTGTGTAATCTCTGTGTTAATTTGGCCCTAACTCTTGACACAATGTGTAAAACTAGGGAGACAAGGAAGAAGAAGGAAAAGTAAGTAGCACTTCAAAGAGTGATCATTTCATTCCTTCCAAGGTTTTCCTTTGGGAATGTCATAATTTGTCTCTTGTACCTTTCAATTTCTTGACTCTCTCCAAAAGCTTTAAAGCTAATAAGATATTGGACCTAAGAAAGGTTTTATTTGAGCAGGCAAAAATCACAAAAAGGGATTATACCAAAGCCTTTCAACTGTGATGAAAATTCTATTAACCTTTCTGGGGAGTACTAAGTAACTCTCCTCTCTCTTAGGATCCATGTTCCCTCTAAACCTATTTATTGAATTATTGAATTATTTACAGAATTATTGAAAGAATAGGTCAAGATTCCTTCTGAATGCATTTATTTCCTGCCCTGTCAACCCTTCTTTGATGATGGCATGGTTTATGAGACTGTCCAGGTATATATTTGTCATCCTCTGTGCCTCTGTTAGTCTCTGAGGTTAGAGCCCATAATGGATGTGAAGCAGATGGTTCTCATTGGACTAAGAACCTATCAGTGAGCCATCAGGACCCAGGATAAGAAGAAATAATATCTAATCCAGAGAATTTGTAAAAATACTTAGGAACAGCTGGGAAGGGGAGAGAAGAGATTAGAGGAAGGTTTGCAAAATCTGACTTCTCAGGCCATGTTTGATTTACCTACTAAATGGCTCCTGAAATACATTTCAGAATTTCCAGCATGTCAGATGGCATTTCAAATGCATTATTCTTTAGAATCTAGAAAAACAATAAAATAAGGAAAGTGCCAAACATTTGTTGTGATATTAGATAGGAAATCGTTGGGTCATAAATTCACATTTAATCACTATAACTGTGATATTCAGCAAATAAATAATCTCTAAGGTTTCTTTTAATAATGCTTTGATCTTAGGAGTCAAAAGCAACACATATAATAGAAAGGGAATAACATCTCTCTTTAATATACTTACTCTATTATCCCCTCTCTGTATAATTAGATGACTCCCCTCAGAATTTCCACTTAAGGAGGCTACCTGGACCAATCATCTCTTCATTTCTCATCAGAATATAGTCTTCTCCATATGCCTTGAGTATCCCTATTTTTTCAGTCTCACTTTATGAGTTGTCTTTCTCCATTAGAACATAAACTTCTTGAGAACGGGGACCTGGATTTCTTTCTGTATTCATTGTTGCTCAGAATCTGACATTTGGTAAGCATTTAAAATAGGCTTTTATATTTTGCATTTCTTCCAGTGCCCAAAACAATATTTTTTATATAGGAACACTTAATTTTTAAATGAATCTTCAGTGACTGGATGAATAAATATGATTGTTAATTATTTTGAAATTTTTCAATAAATTTTCAATGAATGGATAATTGATTAAATATTATTTAATTTTTTTTACATCAGGGTGATTTTTATGCAATTTTAAACCTTAAGGGAATATAATTAATTCAATTAAATTGGACAAAAATGTATTATGTACTTACTTTGTTCAAGGCATCATCCTAGGTTCTGGCTTCTTCAAATAATTACAAATTTCTTCTCAGCCAACTTGATTATTCAGGTAATCTCCTCAAATGTTTGGGGAAGGAAACAAAATTACACTTGGTTTTGCCTGAGATAACTAGATGTTGAAACAAAAGCTGTTTGATTTGAATTTATATGTTGGTTTGTTTTGCTGACGAGAAAGAATAGGGGATCAGAATTATTTGTAATAGAATTTTAGAAGTTAGAGAAATCTTCAAGATAATCTCATTAGAAAATTATGGAAGTTTAGAGTTCAAAGATCCTTAGAGAACATCTAAGATCTAATTCAACCTTCTCACTTAAAAAAGGGAAAAACTAAGCCTTACATAGGTCATGATTTCCCCAAATTCACATAATAGGCAGTGACAGAGAGAAAATTAGAGCCCAGATTTCCTCATTCTCAAGCTTTCATTCCATTTTTATGATAACAAATATAGCCTAATAAG
Organism: Antechinus flavipes; assembly: GCF_016432865.1. Taxonomy (NCBI): domain Eukaryota; kingdom Metazoa; phylum Chordata; class Mammalia; order Dasyuromorphia; family Dasyuridae; genus Antechinus; species Antechinus flavipes. The sequence goes on from NC_067398.1 coordinate 544,704,636, forward strand.
AATTAAATTTGAATAAATGTGGGTCTTAATGGAATTCTGACCATCTTTGCCCCCCCAAAAAATGTTACAGTTGAGATTAATATGTAATACTAAGGAGGAAATTGGATAATATTTTAACTTAAGTTAAAAATAAAGAGTGGGACAAAGAAAGGAAAAGAAATCAAAGTATCTTGATGTTTATAAAGGTTAGCTGCTTCTATGGCTTTTCCAAATCAAGCAAGTATTTGAAGGGGGAAAAGCAGCCAAATGGGCCCAAACAGCTGGCTTTCCCCATATTTCCCAGAGCAAAGGAAGATGTGAAGTCAGAAGGCTCCTCAGGAAGTATTATCTAGCCATCAAAAACTATTCATTGAACACTTAGATGCCTAGCTCTGGTCTATAACCTCTATAGGACAGAGAGAAGGACATGGAATGGTTCGTGCTTTCAAGCAGGTAACCATCAAATACAACAAGCAGGAGAGACGGGGACAATAGAGAAAACTACTTAAATTAACAAACCAGTAAATGATATAGTAAAGACTTTTAGTGTTGCAGATGTCCCATGGAGGGAGAGATGGGATGATCAAAACAAAGAAACTATTACTGGCTTTTAGAAATGTCATCTTCTACTTCCATTTGGACTTCATACATCTCAAGAACAGCTGGTATGATGACAGAAGCTCAGCACTTGATACCAGAACCATCCAGAGTTCAGGCCCAGCTCTGTCACTTCTGGGCCACACAGATCACCAGCTAACCTCTTAGAGCCTCAGTTTCCTAAATAAAATTAAGATACTTGTAATATTTCCCAATGTACTTGAAAGGATTAAGTGAGATGGTATATATAAAAGCACTTTGAAAACTGTCAGTCTAATCCAACAAGCATTTGTTTGCTAATATGGCAAATATTATGCTCTGCTCTGAGGGAGATACAAAGTCAAAAGAAAAAAAAATAGCATTTTACCTTGAACTCCTTACAATGAACTCTAGAAATACATATGCTATTTAAACAGATAATCTGGAGATACGTGTACATGCATGTGGGTATGTGCATAAGCAAATATATAATGTATGTATAAAGGTATGTTTGTATTATGTACTTATATTAAGTATAAACCAACTTATTGTGGTATATACTTGTGGGTATATATCTATATACACACACACATACACACGTTTATATACATATGTGTATATGCACATAGATATATTAGCCAACCTGTTTACAGGTATACTATTTGAAGTGAAACACTACAGAACTACACAGATATAACTAGTGATGATGAGACTGATTATGATGGAGAAGGAAAAAAGCAAAACATTTTAACCATTGTGTTAAACATTACTCTAAAAATATAGAGCATGATAAAAACAAAAGAGGCCTTTCATTATACCCCCAGGACAAACTATACCTGCTCCAATTCTCTCTGCATTTCCCTTTATTCTTTCCCTCCTATTTTCAACAAAGGATATTTTCTTTCCCCCATCCTTTCTCCCTTTCTCCTTCTTTCCCTCTCTCCCTCTCTTTCTTTCTTTCTTTCTTTCTTTCTTTCTTTCTTTCTTTCTTTCTTTCTTTCTTTCTTTCTTTCTTTCTTTCTTTCTTTTTTCCTTCCTTCCTTCTTTCCTTCCTTCCTTCCTTCCTTCCTCCTTCTCTCCCTTTCTCTCTCTCTCTCTCTCTCTCATCTCTCCCCCTGTCTCTTTTGTTCTTTGCTTTTCTCTGTCTCTGTGTGTCTCTGAATCTCTCTGTGTCTGTCTCTATCACTGTCTCTCTCTTTGTTTCTCTCTATCGCTCACTGTCTCTCTGTCTCTTTCTGTCTCTCTGTGTCTCTGTCTCTATCTCTGAATCTGTCTCTATTCTGTCTCTTTCTCTTTCTCTCTATCTCTATCTCTGTCTCTCTGTCTCTATCTATCTATCTCTATCTCTCCTTTTTTTTCCCCTCTCTCCCTCCTCTACTTTGCTTTTGAATTTCTTCCATTGTTATTGCTATAAGGGAAGAACACCTTGATGTCAGCTGTCAGAGAACTAGGTAAAAGAAAAATGCCAGAGGCAAGAAATACACTGCATGTGCTTCAAAATGTCATGAGGAAAAGTACAATGGACCAAAAAGACCTACATTGGGAATTGTTAATATGTGTCGTTAATATGTGGAAGGTTCCACACTTTTCCCCATTTTGCGTATTCCCTTTAGAATGGTTGCAAAGGCATAATATTGATCAATGTTAATACTCAGAGTTATCTTCCTAACATTTTCAGTCCACAACTCATAACTTACCCTTATGCTCTCTATAACTGCTTCTCTGTTTCCCAGAGTGGGTCTGGTACTTATGTGTCTTTCATAATTCCCTGGTGAAAGTGTTCCCTCCTGTTCTCCAAACAGCCTGTTAATTGGCAGGTGATGGAATACCTCACCTGTACAATACTTCTCTTCTGCTAATAAATGACACAAATTAAAATGATCACACTTATCGTATATTCCACTTGAGATTAAATAAGGGAATGTTTTATTCTGTGTAAGTATCTTCCAGCTGTAGGAAGAAAATGTTAATCAGACATTAAAGATGCCAAGAAAAATAAATTCAATATGTAAATAGCTACTTTGAGTAATTAGCTATTTACTATTTAATAAATGTTAAGTAAGATTTCCCAGTTCACCACTATGCTTCAGGAAAAGTAGTTCCAAGGGCACCACAACAGGTAAAAGTTTAAAAAGTTTAGTCAGGTTCTAGAAGCATTAACAAAATCTTTCTTTTAATGTCTGAATTAAAGGAGGGAGAATCAAGTGGATTAGAGGGAGAAAGAAGGTGACAGGCCAGAAATATCACTTCAGGATAAAAGAAAGATCTGGGGACAGAAGATTAAAGAAATTCCTTCAATTATAAATGGAAAGTGTGAAAGAGAAAGTCTCCCCTGAAACATAAACAGCTAATCATTATTTGGCTGTAAAACTCACTTTGGCTGGCTTAGTTTGTTTTTCTCAGTCCACTTTTCCCTTTAGTAACTGCTGTTGTGTAACCACATAATGTTGTTAACATCAAGGAAATTAGAAATGAAAGAAAATAATGAAATAAAGTCATGAGAACTGTTGTTCAGCCTGAGCCCTGCTCCCCACTGGACATGTAATAGGTAGAGGTTATGAGGGCAGGAAGTTACTATGAATATCATTTTCATGATAAGAGCCAGCCAAAGTATGGAAAAAAGAATATAGAACTTGAAATCTAGACCTCCAGAGTGGAGTTCTGGCTCCACACGATACTTGTTAGTTTGTGATCTCAGATAAGTCATTTTGCCAGTCTAAACCTCAGCTTCCTTATCTGCCAAAATTGGATTAAAATATCTAAACTGCCTACTAAAGGCATGACATGAAACCTGAAGAGGGTTTCAATAAATAATGATAGATAAATTTGCTCTAGATCAAAATTCTTTTTAAAAAATGTTTTAAATAATAGCTTTTTATTTTTGAATTGTTTCTTTCTGGCTGCTTGTAATATTTTTCCTTGGTCCAACAGTTTGGAAATTTAGCCATAATATTCCTTGGGGTTTTAATTTTGGGGTCTCTTTCAGGAGGTGTTTGGTGAATTCTTTCAATGGTTATTTTACCTTCTAATTCTGTGACATCTGGGCAGTTCTCTTTGATGATTTCCTGAAAAAATAGTATCTAGACTCTTTTTTTCCATCATGGTTTTCAGGGAGTACGATAATCCTTAGATTGTCTCTCCTAGATCTTTTTTTTTTTTTTCAGATCAATTGTTTTCCCAGGTAGGTATTTTACATTTTCTCATTTTTTGGGGGGGCGGGGTTTGCTTGACTGATTCTTGTTGTCTCATTGAGTCATTCATTTCCATTTGTTCAGTTCTGAATTTTAGTGAATTATTTTCTTCATTTACTGTTTTTAATTCTTTTTGCACTTGTCCAATTGAATTTTTAAATGAGATGTTTTGTTTTATGTAATTTTTTTTCATTTCACAAATTCTGTTTTTTTTTAAGGAGTTACTTTCTTTTTCTGTTTCACAAATTGTTTTTCTGGGAATTGTTTTCTTTTTCCGTTTTATCAAATCTATCTTTTAATGAGTTATATGCCTTTTCCAAATATACTTGGTTACACGATTACTAAGTGTTAGAAGTCTTCCTGGCTCTAAAGTCAACATCCTATTCTTGCAGAGTTTTCCTTTTCTTTCTCCATTCTTCTTGTAGCTCTCTTTTAAGATCTTTTTAAATTTAATTTCTTCTAGGAGAATCTTGTGTGGGGACCAGGTTATATCCTCCTTTGGGGCTTCATCTGTAGAGGACCTGCTTCTAATCTCCTCAGGGTTTGAAATCTATTCTTCTCTTTCACCGTAAAAGCTGTCTATCATCATAGTCCTCTTTATTTTTTAACTTCATTTTTTTTTAAAGTTACCATCTGCTTTTAGGGAAGGGGAGGTTTTCCAAGCTTCCTCTATAAGCAGAAGCTTCCTCTATGAATGGGCCATGGCTGTGCTGGGTCAGTGCTGACTAACTTTTGGTGCTGGGTGGGAGTGGCCAGGTCCTGTGAGATTCTGGTGCTTTGGGGTCCATTATTAATCTTTTGTGTTTGTGTTGGATGTTTTATAACTTCTCTGCTGATCTACTGGCTTGGAACCAGGGCAGAGTAGCCAACACTGTGGTAGAGTCTTCTCCATAGATTCTCTACAGTGAGGAGCCCTCACCACCTGGGTCTGCGCTGTCTACACTGGTGTCTGTGCTCAGCCTGCTTGCACTTGGCCCACCTTCCTCCATGCCTGACCAAAACAGACCTTTTCTGGCAATCTTCAGAATTATCTTCTGCTGGTAATTTGTTATACTCCCAATGTCTGTTGATTCTGCCAGTCCAGAGCTAATTCAGAGGCTGGATTTGTTCATTAATCTGAGAGTCATGGGAGAAGGTCAGAAAGAAATGTGTGTCCTCTCTGCCATCTTGGCTCTGACCCCAGAAGTCATAGCTTTTTTATTTTCAAAATATATACAAAGATAGTTTTCAATATTCATCATTGTAAAATCTTGTGTTCCAATTTTTCTCCCACCCTTCCCCTATACCCTTTCCTAGATAGCTAGTCATCTATGTTAAATATGCACAATTCTTTTATATGTGTGTGTATTTCTATTTTTTTTTTCTTTAGGAAGTATTAAGTGTCTGAGGCCAGATTTGAACTCAGGTCTTCTTGACTTCAGGGCTGGTGCTCTATCCACTGCACCATATAGTTGCCCCATATATATAATATATATCTACATTTATCATGCTGCACACACAAAAAAATCAGATCAAAACGGAAGGAAAAATGAGAAAGAAAACAGAAAGCAAGTAAACAACACAAGAAGGTGAAAATACTATATTATAATCTACATTCAGTCCCCACAGTCCTCTTTCTAGATGCAGAAAGTCTCCATCACAAATCTATTAGAATTGGCCTGAATCATCTCATTGTAGAAAAGAGCCAAGTCTATAAGAATTGAAAAATCCAAATTCTTAATCTTGAGTCCAAGGATCCCTAAGGAGTCCATGGCTAAATTTCAAGGAGTCTGTGAACTCAGATTTTTAAAAACTGCATCTTTCTTTTCACTTCCAAATGAAATTTAATGTTTCCTTTAATTATGAAATTAGGCAACAAATATTATTTCTGAGACAGGGATGTATGGCCTTCACCAGGCTGCCAAATGGGCTTGTATCACAAAAGGTAAAAATCTTTTTTCTAGATAGAGAAGAAATCTAAAGTGCTGTTTCAGCCAATAATTAGTTATTGAGGGAAGATCAGTCTCTAGAGAAGTTGAAACTTTGAGTAGGCTCAATAGGCTGAAATAAACAGTGGTCCAGGAAAGGGGATTTCTGGAGGGCAATTGGCTCCCTTTTCTAGCCTGCAGTTTTGTGGCATTTTAGCAAATGGTAAATATTTTATTGAATTATCTGAAAAGATGAAAAGGGGAGGGAAAATGAGGGCAGGGAAACAAAGTGGGGAAGAGAGAGGGGAAAAGAAGAGAAAAGAAAAGAGGGGAGGGGAGGGGAGGAGAAGGGAGGAGAGGGGAGGAGAGGAGAGGGAGAGGAAGAGGGAGAAGGAGAGGGAGAGGGAGAGAGAGAGGGGAAAAGAAGAGAAAAGAAGAGAAAAGAAAAGAGGGGAGGGGAGGGGAGGGGAGGGGAGGGGAGGAGAAGGGAGGAGAGGGGAGGAGAGGAGAGGGAGAGGGAGAGATGGGAGGGAGGGAAAAACAGAGAGAGAGAGAGACAGAGAGAGACAGAGACGGGGTGGGGGAAGAGACAGAGACAGAGAGAGGGAGGAAGGGAGGGAGGAAGGGAGGAAGAAAGGGAAAGGGAGAGGGGAGAAAGGAAGAGAGAGAGGGAAAAGGAAGACAGAGGGGGAGGGGAAGAGGGAGAGAAGGAAAGGGAGAAGGAGAAGGAGGGAGGGAAGAAGAGGAAAAGGGAGAGGGAGAGACTGGGACTAGGACAGCCAGAGAGAAGGAGGGGAAAAAGGGGAAAGGAAGAAGAGGAAAGGGGAAGAAAGAGTGGGGGAGGGAGAGAGAGAGAATTTGAGGGAGGAGCCAAGGATAATAATGATAGCTAAGATTTAGGTGTATTTACTATATGCTAAGTACTTTACATATTGTCTCATTTGATCCTTACAACAGTCCTAGGAGATATATGTCATTATTATGCCCCATTTTAGAGTTAAAGAAACTGAATTTAAATGACTTATCCAAGATCACAGAGCTAATAAATATCTAAAATGAATTCAATCTCAAATCTAGCCTATCATCAAGACCAGCCTACTATCCACTGTATCGTGAGCCCATAGGAGGTTACATAACTGAATGTGAAGGTTGAAAAATTATGATTTATTAGAAGTAACTGTTTGACAAGCCAGGGAAACAAAGTGGGGAAGAGAGAGGGGAAAAGCGGGAAACTAGGAGAGTAGTGGTAGCTTCAACCGTAATAGATAAGTTAGGAAAAATCAAAAGATTAAAAGGAAACATGCATTCGGTTTGGGTCATGATGAATTTAAGATATCAACGAGACAGCCAGTTCAAAATACCTAAGATTCCTTCCACCACTAAATCTATTATCTTTGATTATTGAGACAGCTTCAAAATCAAGCCTGGTAGCTAGAGTTGCAATTTGAATCACGAGTCAGGAGTTTCTGTTTGTGTTACAAAAACATCATACACTGGGTCTTTCAGGAAAAATGATCTAGAATTTCCCATGTAAATGGCGCTATACCAAAACTTTTTAAATATTCTCTATTCACAACTTTCTTTCACCTGAGAAATTTTTGCATGAACCCAGGTATTGGATATTTAAAATAGATATTCAAGTCAAACAGTTACTTCTAATAAATCATAGTCAAACAGTTACTTCTAATAAATCATAATTTTCCAACCTTCACATTCAGTTATGTAACCTCCTATGGGCTCACAATCCACAGTTTAAGAAGCTGAGATCTGTAGGACACAATTTTTACTCATTTTTATGCACTATTGGGTTTAGGAGTCCATTTGTTGCTGAATGACATGATTCATAGAATCATATAATCAACAATTTGGAAGCTTTCTCGGAAAGCTTTTCCCTTCCTCCCCCTTTGGTAAATTAGTAGAAGCACTCTAGCATTCTAATTCAAGGCTTTAGCAGCTTGCAAAGTGGGGAATAAGGGATGGGTATCCTTCAGGGCACCCCATCTATTGCACAACCTCAAATGATCCATATTTAGTTTGGTCTCACATTTTGCTTACATTTCTTAGGTTCTTTTCAAATCTGTAGGAGTCTCTGTGGATGCTTCAACATTTTTGAGGAAACATTCCATCATTCACAAATGCCAACAAATAATTTATCCTACTTCTCTATCCTACAACTTAGCTTAAATAGAAACAGGTGGAAACAAGTCTCTGTGATATTGCAGTTAAGAAAATTTCCAGTGAGATACCTCGGGCAGGCTGGCATTTTCCTTTGGCTGATAACAGTAGTATCAGAAACACCACACCACCTGTGACCCAATAGGTTTAAGCTGTTTGTTTATTATCAGAAAGTAGCTCCCCTTCACATAGCCCCCAACTTGACCTTCTACAGTCTCATAAACTAGAGCCTAATCATTTCCCTTGAGTCCTAGTTATAGGCCACACCTGGTGTTTTGTTGATTATCAAGCAGCTTTTTTAACAACCTGATTCTATGGAAGAGCCAAAAGGAGAGGGGAGGGAGAGGGTTTTGTGCTGTTTAAGACAAATTAAGTAAAAGTGTGAAGAATCAATGAGTTGAATAGAGACCCAGTGTCAGAGTTGGGAAGAACTGGATTTACCTCCCACTTTTGACTGGATGTATGATCCTGGGAAAGTTACCTAATCTCTCTGTCCTAAGTGCTGAACACTATAATTAGTTGCAGAAAAGATGCTATCACTAGAAAATGTCTCTTCATCTGGAATTTTCCTATATCAATGAAATCACAGATCCATTTCTCTATCCTCATTCAAAAGAAGCCATGTTTAATAAGATCTTCTCCTTTGCTGACATGTATATTTATGTAGAACAATTCATATGTGTTCTCAAAGTTGGAAATGACTTCTGGGGTTTAATCAAATTATGGTCACAAAAATATTAGCATGATGCCCAAAGTAACAATTCTTATCTGTCTTCTCTGCCATGCAAAACACAAACAAGAATATATAGATGTAAAAAAAGAGGACCAAGATAATTCTTAACATTTTCAAATTTCTTTTATACATGCTAAGTACTATATGGTAGCATCTTATTCAACTTGTGTCCAATCTACATTTTTCTTCTAGGCTTTGCTTGTAAATATTTTCAAGTCCTTGTCTTCTCACTGTGTTTAGAGTCCAGGGCTCCTCAAACTTTTTAAATAGGAGGCCAGTTCACTGTCCCCCAGACTGTTGGAGGGCCGACTATAGTAAAAGCAAGAACTTTGTTTTGTGGGCCTTTAAATAAAGAAACTTCATAGCTCTGGGTGAGGGGGATAAACATCCTCAGCTACTGCATCTGGCCTGCGGGCCGTAGTTTGAGGACCCCTGGACTTAGACCTTGATCTTCCTTGTCACCAAAGTAGCTCTTTATGGCAAGATTTTTTGTTCATTTGATGATTCTTCCAGCCTATTTTATGAAGATACCAACTATATTAGTATTGGGCTCTGCTCACTCCTGAGGGGGATGTCAGGCCTATATTTTTGTCTTTTTTATGCTATTTTCACAGTTCACTCTGTGAACCTGCAAGATATTGATGCTTCTACAGGAGTGTGATCTGCACAGAGGTTTGTCCAGGCCCCTCCTAGTATGAGTTCTTCAAGTTCCTGACCCAGGTTTGCATCTGTTGAATTAAGTATAATTGAGTTTCCATGTACTGCTGCTGGATTCAGGTATTATTAGCTGACTTGGAGGTTCTGTAAGTTCAGAGACACTAAACTACTTGGCTTCCCTTTAGTGTTGGTAAATAAATGAAAGAAGGAAGGAAGAGAGAAGGAAGGAGGGAAGGAAGGAAAGAAGAAGAAGGGAAGGAAGGAGGGAAGGAAGGAAGGAAGGAAGGAAGAAAGGAAGGAAGGAAGGAAGGAAGGAAGGAAGGAAGGAAGGAAGGAAGGAAGGAAGGAAGGAAGGAAGGAAGGAAGGAAGGAAGGAAGGAAGGAAGGAAGGAAGGAAGGAAAATAATAATCTGCCTTGGTTATTCCACTCTAGATTTGTGGGGGGGAGGGGGAATCCCCCATCCTCCAGAGAAATAGTTATTTTGGAACTTGTTACTTGCTTCATACAAAACCAGAACCTCTCTCACTTAAGACCTGAGCAGTCCTCTCTGCCCTAAAACTGTGACCCAGAATTGAATAATGGGCAATAGAAATGCCAAGAGGCATCTGCACCTGCTCTCAGAGCCAGGTCAGAGGTCCTTTAGCATCTTTTTTGGCCCCAGTGCTTCCTGTCACTCTTGCTGGCCTCTAGCATGTTGCTCCCCATTTTTTCTGCCACAACTACTGCCTCTCCTGCAGTTGTGCTGTGCTCCTGGCTAGCTCACATCCCAGACTTGGCAGACCTCTCTGTCTACCTTCCTAAACTGTCCTAGACTGTAAATATTACTTACTATTATACTTTCTTGGCTTTCTGGATAAAAATTCAGTATGGGACTTTTTTAGGTTGTTGTGGATATTGAGTAAGCTGCCAAAAAATGCTGACTCTCCTCCACCATTTTGACCCCACACACAGCACGTTAATGATGGGAACATGCCTCCTGTTCTTCAATGTGATCCTGGATATCCAGGTGATACACACACACATGTTACTTTGAAATCCAAGTTTTTAGAAATGTGACATAGTGGTATAAAGAATAGGATGTTGGCTTTAGAGTCAGAAAGACAAGTTCTAACAGTAGTTGTGTAACAAAGTATATTTTTAAAATTCTGGATCTGCCACCTGCCCTTCAATATCCAGTTACAGGAAGATCCAAAAATTGATAGAGATAGAAGTAATACTGGAGTCACACTCCATCCCATCAGAACCTTGGGCTCTGCTCCTTAGGGCGCCAGGCTCTGGTAATATTGCTTCATCTTGTCTGGAAGCAGGTCTCCATGCCATTTCCCAGTCACCACGCCATTCACTCCACCTCCTCCCTTCTGACTCTCCCTATGTGTTACCTTCCCTTGTTGGTATGTATGCTCCTTGGGGGCAGATTGTCTTGCTAGTTTTTATTTGCATCCCCAGTGTTACCTCATAGGACTGGTGAAGGGTAAAATAAGATGATACATGTAAAGTGAATGAAAGGGTTAATGTCATAAAACATAAAGGCTGGGTAGTAGAAGATTTACCCAATTAATTAAATTTGGGGAGGAAGAAAAATGGTTCTGGATACATTGATTAGAGTAAGAGAAAATCTATTGGTTTAGAAAAGGCAATAGAATCTCCAGAACAACATTTCTAAGGTAGTGGGTAGGAAGCTGTCTTCAGAGTGAGTCCCAATGATTTGTGGGAAGAAGCATGATGTAGTTAAGAGAGAGCTGAACATGAATCCAGAAGACATACTGACTGGTGACCCAGGGCAAATCAGTTACCTTCCCAATGCCACAGGCAACTTTCTAAAACAAGCAATGGTAGAGGAGGTACCAATATGTTATTCACATGAAACACAGAAACACAGAAGGAAGAAAAGGAAAAGAAAAAGAGAGAAGAGGGAAGGAGGGAAGGAGGGAGGAAGAAAGGAATGAAGAAAGAAAGGAAGGAACGAAGGAACGAAGGGATATAAAGGAAGGAAGGAAGGGATGTAAAGGAAGGAAGGAAGGAAAGGAAGGGAGGGAGGGCTGGAAGGAAAGGAGGGGGGAAGGAGGGAAGGAGGAAGGAAAAGAGGAAGGAGGGAAGGAAGGAAGGAAGGAAGGGAATGAAAAAGGGAAAGCCTAATACTTGGCACAAAATTTGTTCTCAATAAATGCTTGTTTGCCTCCTTTCTTCCTTGAAAATTATGATTTTGCCTAGAATCTTAAAGAAATTAAGCAAATATCTTAATGAAGCAGAATATGTCTTGTCTTCTTTCTGGTAAATCCTATATATGTCCTAAAAGCTTCAGCCTAGATGAAGCAAAAGGGCATCTTGAAGATGGAAAAGTAATAGATGTTAGGGACAACCATCACATTGGCCTTCCTCTCCTTCTAACGTTGGTGGACACAGGCCAGGACCCAGAACCCAAAAGCCTTTGGAGTAGCAATGCTTTCAATTTGTTGCCCAGACCCAACATCCTGGGATACCTCCCCTGAGGAGATACAACCTGACAGCTCTCCTACAGGAGCTATAGTCACAGCTACTGAAGGCCCCCAAAGGAAAGTTTTGTCACCAAAGTCCTTGGCATTGTCAAATGGTTCAACATTAGAAAGTGATGTGATTTTATCAGCAGAAGTGACATTTAAAAAGAGGCTTTGCCATCTGTTTTGTCACTGCACCCAAAGGACCATAGGACCTTTCCATCTGACTTCCTGTTGAAATCTTCCATATGTGTTGTTTCCCCTATTAAAATATGCTTTTGTATTTATATCCCTAGTGCTTTGCACCTAGTAAGTGCTTAATAAATGCTTCATTTGGAAAGCATGTAAGCATGTAAGGTTTTCCAACCTTACAATACTATTCCATACATGGTTAGAATCCCTGAAGGAGGATGTGGGCTTGCCAGAGAACCAATTTCTGCCGACATGTGGATGTTATCTTTCCCCAAAATCTCTCCCCTTTTCCAAACTTCCCTTTCATTATTGTGGCTACCACCATCCTCCCCACCACCCAGGTTCACACTTAGGAGTCATCCTTGATCCCTCCTCCTGTCTTGCTCTGAATATCCAATCTGTTGCCAATCTGTTGATTTATCTTTGCAATATTTCTCATATATGCTCCCTTCTCTCCTTTGACACTGCCATCATCACCTCATCCCTAGACAAAAGCAATAGCCTAAAGGTTAGTCAGAATTCCAGCCCATCCTCTCTACTCACTTGTCAAAGTGATCTTCCTAAAGCACAATTGGTGGAATTTTAAATTGTTCCGAGTATTCTGGAAAGCAATCTAGAATTATGCCCAAAGACTTATTAAACTACTTATACTTTCTAACTCAGCAATACCAGTACTAGATCTACTTCCAAAGATGATTGGGGAAAAATGGGGGACCTATATATTTTTAAATATCTATAGTAGCTTCCTTTGTGATGGCAAAGAACTGGAAATTATGGGAATGTCCATCAATTGAGGAAAAGCTGAGCATGTTGCAATATATGATTGCAATGGAATATTACTATGCTATAAGAAACGATGAGCTCAAATGATCTTAAAAATGTGGACAAACTTTTTTTAAATAACTTTTTATTGACAGAACCCATGCCAGGGTAATTTTTACAACATTATCCCTTGCACTCTCTCCTGTTCCGATTTTTTCCCTCCTTCTGTCCACCCCCTCCCCCAGATTGCAAGCAGTCCTATACATGTTTAATATGTCACAGTATATCCTAGATACAATATATGTGTGCAGAACCTAACAATTCTCTTGTTGCACACGGAGAACTGGATTCAGAAGGTAAAAATAACCCGGGAAGAAAAACAAAAATGCAAGCAGTTTATATTCATTTCCCAGTGTTCTTTCTTTGGGTGTAGCTGCTTCTGTCCATCCTTGATCAATTGAAACTGAATTAGCTCTCTTTATCAAAGAGATCCACTTCCATCAGAATACATCCTCATACAGTATCATTGTTGAGGTATATAATGATCTCCTGGTTCTGCTCATTTCACTTGGCATCAATTCATGTAAGTCTCGCCAGTCCTCTCTGTATTCATCCTGCTGGTCATTCCTTACAGAACAATAATATTCCATAACATTCATATACCACAATTTACCCAGCCATTCTCCAATTGATGGGCATCCATTCATTTTCCAGCTTCTAGCCACTACAAACAGGGCTGCCACAAACATTTTGGCACATACAGGTCCCTTTCCCTTCTTTAGTATCTCTTTGGGGTATAAGCCCAGTAGAAACACTGCTGGATCAAAGGGTATGCACAGTTTGATAACTTGTTGAGCATAGTTCCAAATTGCTCTCCAGAATGGCTGGATGTATTCACAATTCCACCAACAATGTATCAGTGCCCCCGTTTTCCCACATCCCCTCCAACATTCTGCATTATCTTTCCCTGTCATTCTAGACAATCTGACAGGTGTGTAGTGATATCTCAGAGTTGTCTTAATTTGCATTTCTCTGATTAATAATGATTTGGAGCATATTTTCATATGGCTATAAATAGTTTTAATTTCTTTGTCTGAGAATTGTCTGTTCATATCCTTTGACCATTTATCAATTGGAGAATGGCTTGATTTCTTATAAATTAGAGTCAATTCTCTATATATTTTGGAAATGAGGCCTTTATCAGAACCTTTGACTGTAAAAATATTTTCCCAGTTAATTGTTTCCCTTCTAATCTTGTCTGCATTAGTTTGTACAAAAACTTTTCAATTTGATATAATCAAAATTTTCTATTTTGTGGTCAATAGTGCTCTCTAATTCTTTTTTGGTCATAAATTCCTTCCTCTTCCACAGGTCTGAGAGGTAAACTATCCTATGTTCTTCCAATTTATTTATTATTTCGTTCTTTATGCCTAAGTCATGAACCCATTTTGACCTTATCTTGGTGTACGGTGTTAAGTGTAGGTCAATGCCTAGTTTCTGCCATACTAATTTCCAATTTTCCCAGCAATTTTTGTCAAACAGTGAGTTCTTATCCCAAAAACTGGGGTCTTTGGGTTTGTCAAACACTATATTACTAAAGTTATTGGCTGTTTTGTCCTTTGAACCTAACCTATTCCATTGATCAACTAGTCTATTTCTTAGCCAATACAGATGGTTTTAGTAGCCACTGCTTTATAATATAATTTTAGATCTGGTACAGCTAGGCCACCTTCATTTGATTTTTTTTATTAATTCCCTTGAAATTCTTAACCTCTTGAAAAATATGGACAAACTTACATGAAATAATATAGAGTGAAATGAGCAGAACCAAGAGAATATTGTATATAGTGACAGAAATATTTTAGGAACAACTAAGAAGAACTTTGAAGAAGTTCTTGAAGAACTAAGGCATTTTGACTATTATAAACACCCAAATTAACTACACAGAGCCTATGAAGGAAGACACTATCTGCATTTAAAGAAAGAATTAATAGAAGCAGGTGTAAAATGATTTTACACACATACACACATACACACACACACACACACACAAATCAATTTGTCTAATGATGGCCATCTCTAGGGCAAGGATGTGGATGCAAAGAAGCAAAGGAAAATAAAAGAAATTTATATGCATTGTATATTTAAAAGGAAAAGCAAGTTGTACATAATAGATTTACAGTTTTATGTGCAATCATCTTTTTTAAATTCTACTCTGCCACAGAAATGCTTGTTTTATTCCATAAATAAAATTTTAAATAAATAATTTTTAAAAATAAATGAAGACAGCTCAGATTATGACAGCATCCTATTTAATAAACTTCAGTAGCTCCCAATAGCCCATAGGATCAAGTATAAGATCTTCTGACATTCAAAATCTTTCATAATAGGAATGCCTGTTTTATTTCATAAATGTAAAAATAAATAAATTAAAAATAAAGCATAGTACTGACCATGGCATGCTTCTAGTTAATAAAAAACTTTTTTTTTCAGCAGCTTTCAATAAGTCCTGAGATCAAATATAAAATCCACTGACATTCAAATCCTTTTGTAACCTCATCCCTTCTTACCTCTACCCTCATGTAGCGTGTGATCCTGTGACACTGGTCTTCTTGTTTTTCCTAGAACTTTTATCAACCCTGTGCATTTTCCCTGACTGAGAACCATGTTTGGAATGTTCTCTCTCCTGATCTCTAATTCCTCTCTTCTGTCTCTTTACCCAAATCTCATCTAAAATCCCACTTTCACAGGAAACTTTTTAGGATCCTCTTTAATTATTTTTCCAGGGGGCTATGGTTCAGAAATTCCCATCAGATGTCCATATGGTTTCCTCTCCTCAGTTTCCATCTCTGAGGATGAGAGATAACAATATTTCTCCTCCATGATAAAGTCAAAAATTCTATGTCTCTGAAATTGTCCCCTGATAGACGTTTTAGTCACATAACTGTTCTTTCATGGATCCACCTGATTTGGAGATCCATCAGTGACCCATTATCTTTAGATATTTCAAATGGTTAGGAAGTTTTCCATATATAACAAGCTTGAATTTAAGTCTTTAAAATTTCCTTATAACACTCCTAGCCCTTCTCTCTGAAATCAAGAAAAAATAAATGTAATCTTTCTTTCATCTGACAGCCCTCTAAACATTTGGATACAGCTGTCTTATTCATTCAAACTTTCAGAAATTCTTCTAATCATGTGTCTGTCTTGATGTACTTCTCCCATCATGTACTTAGAAGCTGGGATTTTTTTAGTTTAAGAGCAAGTCCTCAATAGTACGAGACTTTCAATCACCAGGGTCATTTCAAAAAGGAAGGTGTTTTGCTGGTAATAGCATATGGGATAATCATTTTCCCTTGAATTCAAAGTCATTATACCATCCAAAATATGAAATGTAAGACTTACAAAGGCTAGACTCAGAGAGATCTGGTAGATAGTGATTCTTCCTCACTCAATACTTCCCAAGTCAATGATTAGAGTAGTTACTTGCTTTATGCTCAGAATTAGAAGATTAATGAGAGAGTTCAATTTGTTGAATTGAATGGATAGACCTAAAAAAATCTGGATCTCAGAAGGGAGTTAAAGTCATGCCATTTTGAGCTATAAATAAACTAATCCAGGTGAACTAAGTCCATCTGGTATATGCCATCCTAGTAAGAAGTGGTTTTCTTTCTCTGGAGAGTTTCTCATCTGGTAGAAATAAAGAAAGATACAGTGAAGGCAGTAGGCTTCAAAATTAATTTAATAGCATAAAATTTTAATTATAATTTCATAATTTTATTAAATTTTAATTTGTGATTTTAAAAATTAGATTTAAATTTATTAAGTAAATAACAAAAAATACTAGAGAGCACCACTAAAAAACAAAAGGAAGAGATAATCGACCCATTATAAAAATCATAAGACTAGTTTCCTTTATTAAGTAATTTCTTAAGTTCTTTTTCTTTTGAGCATGTAAAAGAAAATAACTTTAAAATTATTAGGAATTCTGATCAATGTGATGATTAATCAAAATCCTAAAAGACTAATGATGAAACAGGCTTCTCACTTCTTGACAGTGGTGATGGTATATTTCAGATAAAACTAATGTATGAATCTGCTTTGATTGAGTATATCTATTTGTTAGAAGAGATACTTATAAGGGAGAAAAAGAAAGTGTAGATATGAATAGAGATGGAAAAAAATGAAGAGTATCAATGAATTATTTGTAATACACAGAAGATAACAGAAGATGAGAAGGGAACAGAGACAGGTAGGGTATTACATAAGATGAACTTTGTCCTTCATTCTTATAGAGGAATATGACATCAGTAAGGTGATGTCATGAGTTGCAAGTGCATTTGATTTAAGTGAGGGAAGACTAAGCAAAATCACCTGTCTCACTTTCTCCTCCAGAGCCATCTATGTCCAGTGGCCAGATATAAGTCAGGACAACTGGAGATAATCTCACATGCAATGGAAGACATTGAGATTTTTAAGTTAAGGTTTTTCTCACGTCTCAGTTTGATTGAGGCAATACTCATTCAGTGAATAAACTAAGTAGGAAAAGAGGCAAAGAATGGTTTCTTTTATGTAGTTAAAAAATCAATCTGAAAAAAAAATCAATCTGGGAGGTTTTTTTCTTGGAGGCTTTGAATGTAGGAGCTTTGACTTTGTTATTTTCTTCTGAATTTGTGTTTTGATCTTCCTTGTCACCATAGTAACTTCCTGTGGTCAGAATCTTTTTTTATTGTTTGCTCATTTTCCTAGTCTATTACTCTTCTTTTAACTCTTTGCTAAAGTAGGGTTCTGTTTCTAGGGTGAAGGGTGCAAAGACCCAAGTTTTAGGAGTTTTGTTCAGCTGTTTCCAGAGATCATTGAAAAGGAAGGGGACTATGAAACAGTTGTGTGTCAGTGCTATTGCGTTGTTATAATCATGTATTTATTTACATACATATATGTATATTGTATTGAGTTACAATCATATATATGATTATATACATACACATATATGTTTGTATACAATATAAATACATGTGTATATTTATGTAAATATATGTAAATATGTATTTTAATTAATAGTCTATACATAATAAAGATTCAAGATTTTCTATATAATTTGTTTTCTTCATATTTATATATAATAATGTCCATATTTATTGAGGTGTGTCAAATCAAAAAATTTTTTTAATGAAAAATATATGTTTACACAAACGGTAATTAAGCAAATAGAGCAAAAGGGAATTAAGTAGAGTTAAGTAACTTGCCCAGGATTAGAGAACTAGTAAGTCTCTGAGGTCAGATTTGAACTCAGGTCTTACTGACTACAAGTTGGACACTCTATACAATGTGTCACCAAACTACCCTGGAATATCAATTAGATCTGAGTATTTTATTATTTTTTGTGTGTGTCACAGACCCCTTTTGCAGTCTGATAAAATTTTCAGACCTTTCTCAGGATAATGTTTTTAAATATCTAGAGTACATAGTATTACAAAAGAAACCAATTAAATTGAAATGCAGTTATTAAAAAAAGTTCATGAACGCCATTTTAAGGACTTCTAGATTACCTCATTCTAATAGATAGGAATTGCTTAAAATGGGAATAGACCTTGTAGTAAAACATTTGATACTTACCTCTGCCATTGAGTCATGAATATTTGTAACAGCTAGAATGAACCTAGTAATAGCTTTGAGGCTCTTAAAAGTAAAAAGACTATTAAAAATACATAAATTTAAATTTTAGGATTCCTGCATTAGCTAATAAGGTTCTAAAGATGCATTGATGATCAGTAATCTGTAATACTGAGTATTACTCAGGTAGAATTTTTCACATGTACAAAATGCAAATAAGACTATTATCCAAGAATTATTCCCTTATGCCACACTCATACACAGAATTTTATAATCTTTCAGAGCATCATTTTTTAAAATTAGAAATAACAATGTCTTTGTCAAGGCAAAAGTCAGGAACCATTCATTTCTATCAGCAACTAGCAAATTAATGTATTTTCTTTGTATTGGCATTCCTGTTCTCATTCTCAACCTGTTTTAAATTTATTTTCTTTGGAGTTCTGTAAGCATATCAGATTAGTATATTTTGACTCTAGCAAAATATTTTTATACTTGGATTTATGTTTTTTTGTTCTAAAGACTAATTGCTGTATTTTTATTTAAATTTTTTTGTTAAAATCAGCCAACATCTGTCTTCTTACCCTCGCACTTCAAGCCGTCTCTTCCTCCAATTGAAAACATGTGAAAAACAAAACCTATTATAAATATGTATAGACAATCAACACAAATTTCCATTTGGACCATGTGTTAAAAAAAAAAAAAAGTCTCATTCAACATTCTGAGGCCTCCCCTTCTCTGTCATGTGATGGGCAGCATGTTTCCTCCTTAGTTTTCTATAATACTGATGGATTAGTATACTTAGAGAAGCCCAACAGTGTTCTATCACATTTATGTATCATAACTCATTCCTCCAATTTCCAATATATGGATATCCCCTCAGATTCACATTCTTTGCCAATTCAAAAATATTATAAATATTTTTGTAATATTCAGATTTTGTTTTTCTTAAATTGTCTCCCTTATTTATCCTCCTTATTTCCCCTCCTCCTTTTCCCCTTTCGTGCCTATCTTCTTGTTGAATGAAATGTATTTTTGAAACTCAATCCAGTGTGTGTCTATTTTTCCTTCCTTTGACCAGTTCAGAGTGAGGTTCCTGTCATTTGCTTCCCACCCACTTCTACTCCTTTCTGTATAGATGTCTATTTGTGCACTTTGATTATATGAGATAATTTCCCCTAATATTCCTTTCCTTTTTTTCCCACCCAGTGAATTTTCCTTCCTTTTACTTATAATTCCTTTCCCCCCCCTCCCCGCCTCCTCTCCCCAACCCCCTAGCTCCCTCCCGAGGCAACTGGAGTTAAGTAACTTGCCCAAGGTCACATAGCCAGGAAGTGCTAAATTTCTCAGGCCAGATTTGAACTCAGGTTCTCCTGATTCAGGGATGGTGTTCTATCCACTGTACTTTCTAGCTGCTCTAAAATTTCTTTTTTTAAGCTAATGAAGGATAAACAGAATGACTTTCAGGACTTTTCTAATTACATTCCTAATTTATCTATAAACCCTGATAATAATATTTTTTTTTTTTTGTGGATACAGTACCATCTTGTTGTATTTGACAATAAGCAGTTTATCCTTGTTGTGTTTTTATTGTTCATGCATGCTTACCTTTTTATGTTTTTCTTCACTCCTTTTATATATCAAAGTTTATCCATAGCTCTGAATTTTTCATCAGAAAGTCCTCTTTCATTGAGGTCCATTTTTTTATTTTTTTGCTCTTGTAGAATTATATTCAGTTTTGTGGGGTAAGCTTTTCTTCCCTATAAACCCAAATCCTTTGCCTTCCTGGAATATAATATTCCAATTATTTCTTTGTTCCCTTTTAGTAGTGGCTTCTAATCTTGACTGTAATTCCTTGGTGCTTGAATTTTTTTTTCTATCTGACTAGTTATAGTATTTTCCTTTGACCTAGAAGCTTTGGGTTTTGGTTATGATGTTCCTAGGATTCTTCATTTGGAGGTTTTTATCAAGAAGTGATCAGTGATTTCTGTGTTGCCTCTGGTTCTAAGTGATCTGGGCAGTTTTCTTTTAAAATGGATTGAAATATGATGTCTAGACTCTTTTTATTTACTTATTTTTTGGGTATGATATTCAAATAACCAGTGATGCTTAATTTTTTTTCTCCCATGAAGCATCCTTTATTTTCTTCTATTTTTTCAGCCTTCTAACTTTATTTTAACATTTTTTGTTGCTCCATGGAATCAATGGCTTCTGTTTCATTCACTCCAATTTTCAGAGAGTTTGTTGTTTGAACAAGGTTTTGTGCCAATAAAAGCTATTTATTCCTTTTCAAATTCCTTTTTCCATAACTTTTATTTATTTCTCAAAATTTTTCCAAAGACTCTCATTCCACTTTTAAAATCCTTTTAAACTCTGTATTTTTTTTAACTCTTCATCTCTTCCAGAAATTCTAGTTGAGTTTGGGCCCAACCTGTGTTTTTCTCTGACACAATGCTTGTAGATATTTTGGAGTCATTACCTTCTGTTTTTGTGTCCTAAGTGTTCCTGCCACCATAATAGTTCAAAATGGTTAAGTTCTTTTGTTTTACTTTGTTTTGCATATTCTTTCAACCTATTCCCTGATTTAAAATTTGATCTTTAGGACTAATATCTATCACACTTCTTAAGGAAAGTTCTGGTCTAGTCCTGTTGCTATTTTCTGTCACCTAACACACAATAGTGTTAACAACACTATTGTATGTTAGGTTATTCTAAAATCTCAGGGATAAGCCAGACCTGCAAACTTTTGCCACTTCCTGCATGCTAGGCTACCTGCTAAACTGAGATCCCACTCTGCCCCTGGGGTCTCCGTCTGCCCTGCCCTCTGTCTACACTGTGAACTGGATAGTGAGCAACAAAAAAAGCTTCCTGTACCTGTTTTTATCATCCATCACAGGCATGGGACTTCCCTATTCCTTAGTGCACAGTCTTTCCTTGGGTGCTAGAGTGTTCCACCTGAAGTATTCTCCTAGTCCAAACCTCTGCAGACTTCTTTATCTGTGTCCCTAAATTAAGGTGAGATGGACACATGACTCACTGTGACTTTTTCTGAATTTTTCCCATTAGAATTTAGCATCATGCAATTGCCGAATTTGTTTTGATTTGGAGCTGGAGGACCTGAGTTGAAATCACACATCTGTCAATTACTATCTATCACCTTGAATTAATCATTCAATCTCTTGAGGCTTCAGTTTCATCATTTGTAAAATAAAAGAGTTAAATTTGATGACTGCTAAGACCCCATGTAAATCTAAATCTATGATCCCTTCTTATGAACACTTCAGTATTATTGAAGAAAAGAATATATCTTTAGTGTGAGAAAATAATAAATCTTCTATTGGACCTTTTACTCCATAAATGGCTTTAGGATTGTTACTGGATAATCTTAATTTCAGAGATATGAAGAGTTCAAAATAGGCCATATGGAGGGGAAAAGGGGAAAGATAGCCAAAAATAAAATAAATAACCAAAACTTTATGGTCTTTTGAAGGAGTGATAAAATGTAGAAGATAAAAAAGGAGGAATTGTAAACTTTAGCTTCCCCTTCAAAAAAATTTGATCCTCATGTCTCGTGATCTTATACATATAGGTAACAGCAAATTGTTGCAATGGGTCTCCTAGTACAAAGTGATGATAATGAGCAGGCAATTAGGAGCATCAGGGCTGCAAAAGAGGTGACAACACTTCTTGCACACTTATGATCAATTCTTCATTATCAGTCAATTCATCTATAGTAAAGTAATTCAAGGTCATAAAACTCTTGCAAACAATGTGTTCTGTGATATGACTCCAAAGTTCTCCTCTTATTGGTAGCCACTTACTATTTTCTAGATCCCCACCCAAAACCTCCCCTTCTCTAGAAACAGAACTGATACCAAATCATAGCCATTTATAAGCCTCTACTATGAGGCTGTCCCCCTTCTAGTTCCAGAAGCTAGATTAGGACTCTCACCTTTATCCAGAGAATAAGGATTGTCCTAACATTGGTTAAAGTATTTACCTTTTTCCAAATAAATTTACAATTATTGTCATTATACAGAGAAAATGTCACCTTTCCTGTATCATTAAAAAGGAACTTTGTTGTTCAGTCATTTTTCAGTCACATCCAACTCTCCATGCCCTTATTTGAGATTTTCTTGGCAGAGAATTTTAGTGGTTTGCCATTTCCTCCTCCAGCTCGTTTTACAGATGAGGAATATGAGGCAAACAGAATTAAGTGACTTGCACAGAGTCACACAGTAGTAAGTTTCTGAGGCTACATTTGAGCTCAGTAAAATCAGTCTTCCCAATTTCTGTCCTAGCATTCTATGCAACATACCACCTAGCTTCCCTAAAAATAATTCCATTCCATTGTTCCCTAAGACTTTTCTGGAGATGAGTCATCAGATCATCTAGAAGGAAAACCTTGCCTTTTGATAGGAACTAGAACTATTTCTCTAGAATATATGAGTTCCAGGGGGAGCAGGAATCTTGAAATCCAGGTATCTTCATAGGTGGAATGGAATAAGGAAAAGCTTAAATTGTCAAACACAGCAATATCTAAAAGCAGTTCATTATATCAGATGGCCAGGTAGGTGGGACAGCGGGTAGGGCACTAGGTCTGGAGTCAGAAGACAAGTTCAAATCTGCCTCAGACACTTACTAGCTGACTGAGTCACTTAAGTCACTTAAGCCCATTTGCCTGTTTCCTCATCTGTAAAATAATTTTTTAAAAAAATGGAATGACAACTCACTCCAGTATCTCTGCAAAAAAAAAAAAAAAGCCACAGAATTTTGGACATGAACAAAATGACTAAACAAAACTAATAAAGTATCAGATAAATCTTTCTGGAGGCAGGAACAGTTAAAACATTAGACCAAAGAGTCTTCTGATTTTATAAAATGGTATTTACTTACTGAGAACAAAATTTTTGAGAAGTTGGATACTTAACCATGGTTAAGGGCATGGAGCCAATACTATTGTTTTAATATTATTTTAGTGTTCAACAACACCAACTACCTGAGGACAGCATGCAAGAGCAGCTCAGAGAATGTGAAGGCAACAGCTCCAATCTTGCACCTCTTTTGTGGTGAAATAGATGCTCTGATCATTGCCATCAGGAGGAAGAATATGTTCGATGAGAGTCTCATTGTGGTCTCTGCCCTGGCAGACTCAACAGTCTTCCACATGGATATCAACTGCAACAAGTCCAAATAACTTGAACTGAAATAGGGGAATGTGGGCAAATTGAATCACTTTGCCAATTAGAGGCAATTTGGGAAACACATGGAATCATATCATACTGATTTGTCAAAGGTAACCATAGCAATTGGCACTATCTAATAGAAGTACCAAAAGGAACCTAGAAAGACTAGTAAGGTTGCAAATTCCTCGAAGTCAGATACACTACCTCACACACAAACAGCCTACCCTCAGTACCTAGATTTTAATCCATGCTAAACACAATTATCCTTGAGAAGAACTTAGATCAGTCTGTCATTTATATGTTCAAAAATCAGAATAATATTCCTTTGCTATAGTAAAGAATGTAATATAGTGTAGAATTTTCTTGGGCTCCACTGGGAGAGTTATTTATGGATATCATTGGATATATTTACACAGAGAGAAAACATATATATATATATATGGATATATTATGGATATACTTAATAAACCTGACTTAAAATGGTTCTGTCTATAGGACCATACTAAATGTGAAACTAAAGGACATCATTTAAATAAGTCACTCTGTATACATTCTTTCATACAATTGATGTGTGTGATGTAACTTTTAGAGTTGTCAAATTTGTCAACTATGTTTTCTTCCAATAAATCCCCAACTACAATAGTTATACCCTGTGAAATAGGCTTAACCTTTTGGTTCTGATTCTAAAGGCCTCTGTTATCTTTCTGGTCAGAATCAATATGGGGAGGTCCAGAGCTGTCAATATCGAGAGAAGCATAAACTTAGAATATGGTGCAAATTCTATCTGCTTTAGGGTCAGAAGTCACAATACTGGTCACAAAGGATGCTCTTATTGACTGTTTTGTTCATGCCTCTGCTGCTGTCCCAGGCTTCAGATTCTGATTTCCTAATTTGATTTATTGTGTTTATCTGCTCCTCTCTATATTAACTAACTACCCCTTTTCTTGCTTGCCTAGACCTGCACTCTGTATCAAATCTCTCTATCTTGGATAGCCCTAAAATCCTGGATTCTTTTTGTCTGCTGTATTCCATGTCACCCATATCCCAGAAGGAGATGTTCCCTCTAGAACTATTCCAACACACAAATATTTCAAATTTAAAATACAAAATGTCCATCTCTCCCCTCAGTAGCACAATACAAGTATCAGTGTTATGGTTTGTGATCTTAATGAGTTTCAATTTCTTTCCATCTTTACAATTAGAATAGCATACATAATACATGATGTAATATATTATATATAATATAACTTATACATTAATAATGATTATAAAATGGCGAGCATTTAAGGTTTGTAAAGTGCATTTTATATGTAATTAGGTACGTTAGATCAAATGAGATAACATTTGTAAAGTAATTAGTCCCTGGCACATAGTAGGAACTATATAAAGGCTTATTCCCTCCTCTTCCCCCCCATCTCCACTCCATCGTGGATCTCATTTGAGACACTGAATATATGTACTCCAGTGGGTAGGAATATGGAAGAAGTTCTGGTCAGACAAATTGAATAAGAATTCCATTCTCTTTATGATCTGAGATAATATTACATCTTTATTACCTCTCAGGTCTATTTGACTTCTTGTTTCAGGGCCTGGGTAGTGACAACATTAGGCTTGATTCTGCTTCTGCTCGGAGGCAGGGGCTGCTTGGACTATCTCTACTCAGATACTGTCCTTGAGTAGGTTGCAGAATATTTTCATTTGGATCCTATCATTGTGACAGTAGTGCATTGTATGGCTCAGTCAATTGCATTCACTAGACTATGCCCTTGACTTTCTCATTATGTGTTTGGGATGAGGTGAGGGGATAAGGGAAAAAAGAGGAGGCATTTAATAATATTTTCTGTCAACCTTGAGGATCAAAACCAAATTTGTAAATAGGAATATGGCCCAATATGTTTTCATTTACAGACCTTCGTTGTTGCCTTGCTAATAAGAAAAGTAGGATTGACCATGAGACTTAATGTGAAATGCATGCCTATTTAATCAAGTAAAGATCTCATAAGTAGCGGACAGTCCAAATTTCAAATATGCTTATTATGGCTTACTGAAATCCCAAGTGCTCTGGGTAGGATAATTCCTAAGAAAGCAGTTCTTTTGACAGATTAAGAGAACAGTTTGCTTTTGCCTAAGGCCATTAACATTTTAATAAAATGGTCGTCAACTGTGATAACAATTCATCTTTAGGGGACTTTATCTATTATTAACCTTATTAAATAACAAGTTTATTATTGCTGACATGTAGATTTTCCAGCCCTCATCAAACATGTTCTTCTCTTGTGCTCACTCTCCCTCCCTTCCCTTCTAATTTCTAGTTCAATTAAGCTGGATTTCTGTGCCAAGTGCGTGTTTACAAGTTTTGTTGCTTTGTTTTCCTTCAGAGTGATTCTGAAAATGATTCTCATTTCCAATAACAGTTGATTAAGCTAAACACATTTTATCAGCTTTGTTATGAATCACAATCTGTTAGGCAAGAATAATTTACTACTATCTACTAATTTCGGTAACACAAAAAGTTCTTACCCTTATGGCAGATTCTGTTCTTGAAAAGGTGCTATAAGGCAGGATGCTGCAACTTCAACCTTATTTTCCTAAAATAGTGGTCATGTAACAGAAGTTTACATTCATGATCAAACAATTAATAATTTTTAAATGCATATTTTATGCCAGACCTTGTGCTAAATGCTAAGGATAGAGGCCTGATAACTTACTCTTCACATTTTAAAACATATTATGGAGTACTAGAACCTAGTTACCTTGTCTCTAGTATTAGTTGTATCTAAATATCACTTACCCCTTTCATTTGGTCATCTGTATTATGGGGACTTTAATATCTATATATAACAACTGTCTCAAAGGGTTACTTTAAGGATCAATAAGCTAATGTATATAAAGCTCTTTAGAAGCCTTAAAAGCACTACTTAGTGCCAACTATCATTCTTTATTGAACTGACTGAAAATCTATATCTAGAATAATAATAATAAAAATAATTAGTAGTAGTAGTAATTTATCCTATATAATATACTAACTGATCACATAAAATTGTTATTTGTTACAAAGAATATCAAAATTATAAAGATACTTAGAGGATACGCAGTCCAGGCATTCATGATTAAGAAGGATTCCTACAGTAGTCCTAGTGATTTCAGTCTACATTTAAGATACCCAGTGATGGGAAATCCAGTTTCTTCCAAAATCTCAAGATAACTCATACTACTTGTTTGGTCATTGTTTTTTAGGAATGGGGCATGGGAAAGGCAAACAATTATATCATGTTTTCAAGTTTGTAATGAAATTTAAATGATATATGTTATCTCATGTAAGCTTCACAACAACCCTGTGAGTTAAATGTTATAAGCATTTCAATCCCTGTTATATAGAAGAGGAAACTGAGGCACAGGGATTTGTCCATAGTCACTCCCCATTGTTAGATGTGAGATTCAACCTCAGCTCTTTCTGACCCTGAATCTAGAAGTCTATCCAGTGCAATGCACCATACTGCCAATCTAAAAGTTCTATTAAGAAATTGTAAGTTTTATATGGTAAAAAGTTAATTTTAAACCCAGCCTAATTTGAATCTATTTTCTTGACCTCTGAGCTCAAGAAGAACATGGCAAATCTTTCTTCTGTGTGAACATTCCAAATACCTGAAAGATAGC
Source organism: Antechinus flavipes (assembly GCF_016432865.1). NCBI lineage: Eukaryota > Metazoa > Chordata > Mammalia > Dasyuromorphia > Dasyuridae > Antechinus > Antechinus flavipes. The sequence continues at coordinate 544,731,736 of NC_067398.1, forward strand.
TCCCGTGTCTTCTCTAAGGTTTCTTTTTGTCCAAAGTAAATTTTTCCAATTTCTCTACTAGAAAGATTCTAAAATAGACTCAAGTTTTTGCTATCTCTTCTCTGCATGAACTCTAAATTGTCAAGTTCTTAATAAAATGTTATACTCAGAACAGAATATGGTTGACCAGGAAAAAGTATAGCAATCCTATTTTTTCTTTCTTTTTTATACCCTGTCTCTTTTAAATCTTTAAGATTGTTAGCAATTAATAATACTAAAACTATAAGAGAGTAAACAGGTAGGTAGTACAGTGGCTAGAATAGTAGGACTGGAATTCAATCAGGAATTTGAACTTCCTGAGTTCAAATCTGAACTCAAACACTGAGTATTGTGTGAGCCTGGGCAAGTCACGTAACCCTGTTTGCCTCAGTTTCTTCATCTGTAAAATGAGCTGGAGAAGGAAATGGCAAACCACTCTATTGTATTTGCCAAGAAAACCCCAAATGTGGGTAATGGAGAACTGGACACAATTGAACAACAAAATCCATGATTTTTTTTCTTAATAAATAAGTTCGATGTTTCTGCAATTAAATTTTTGTATCCAAGTATAAATCTCTTTTTCCTTATGACTATTTAATTTCATTTTATTATTTTCAGTCCATTGCTATGACATTTGAGATCTCTTTAGATCTTTACCTTATTCAGTATCTTTGCTGTCTCTTCCAATTATGTATGGGTCATCTTCAAATTGTTCAAGCATATCATTTTTTTAATCAAATTCATTGCTAAAAATGCAAGACTACTGTCATTTTCTCTTTTAAAAAACTTAACAGAATTAATGCTAAATCTACATGACCATAGATAAAAATTATATGTTTATATTCCAATGAAGCATTTAACTAAGTTTCTCATGCTACATTTGTAAAGAAGTAGAAAGATATGAATTAGAAGATAAAATGTTTTCGTGGAGCTTTTAATTAATTGAATGACTAAATACAAAGAGTGATCATAAATAGACCATTGATATCAACCTAAAAGAGAAAGCATGTAGTAAAGAAAGGAATTGGACCCAATTTGAATGGTAGCAGTGTGGTCCTAGTAAGACACTTAAACAGTGAGACTAGAGAATTTCCCTCAGATCAGAATACCAATTTTCTCACTATAAAATAATGAAAATATTTTCTATTTCATGGGATTGTGTTGATGATCAAATAAAAACATATATGTCAAGTATCATATAAATAAGAGTGGTTTTTAATGACTGAATCAATAGTGCCTGATGAAAGCAAATTCAAATTGAATAATTATTTGTTGAACTCCTACAATGTGCCGGTTATATTAACATGGAGGGAGTCTCCAGTGCAAAACCCTAGGAATCTGTTCTTATCCCTGTGCCATTCAACATTTCTATAAATTTCTTGGATAGAGGCATAGATGGCCATCTTATCCAGTTTGCAAATGATATGAAAATTTGTCACTGATTTCTATTATTGAATATCAGTAAAGTGATTTATGGTACTTCATTGAAGACCCTAGAATATAGTTTGTCCAGGATGATGACTTGAATTTTTGAGGGCAATTAGGTTCAATCATGCCTTCCTAATTTATCTTCTATTTCAACTCCATCTTCACCATTTGGGAAGGGAAAAAAAAAGAAAGAATAGCCTACTATGTGCCATGCATTGTGCTAAGTGGTTTACAAATATTAACCTATTTGATCCTCACAATGGCTTTCTGAGGTAAATGCTATTATGATTCCCATTTTACAATGGAGGAAAATGGGATAAACAGGTTGAGTGTTTTGTCCAGCCTTACACAGTGTCTAAGACCAGATTTGGTCAGGTTTTCCCAACTCCAGGCTCAGTGGTCTAGGAATTTGGAATTCCATTCTCAATCAGAAAATCATTCTCCTTGACAGAGAAAATAGAAACAAAATAAAAACTGAATGATTCTGCCTTCCATCTTTCTTTTTCTCTCACTGGACCAACCATTTGGGAGTAAAAGCTCAGTCCCTTTTTTAATTAATTCTTGATCCCCATGTTTTTTTAAGAAAATATCTCATTGTTCTAATATTAGAGACAATGGAAACTGAGTGGATGTCCATCAATTGGAAAATGGCTGAATAAATTGTGGTAAATGAATGTTATGGAATATTATTATTATGTAAGAAATGACCAGCAGGATGATTTCAGAGAGGCTTGGAGAGACTTACATGAACTGATGTTGAGCAAAATGAGCAGAACCAGGAGATTAAGATCTGAGATGTATTCTGATTCCTTCCTTTTAAGGCAGATTTTTTTGGAGTATGATATCTCTCTCTGTACTCCTGATCACAGGAGTCTTGGACGGTTACTGGGAATGTGGGAAGATTCAAACATCATCCTCTATCCTAAGGCATGTGTCCATCTCCATGCCAAGTGCTCTAATGCTATCTCATATATATTTCCCCAAAGCTTAGCATTGCTTACAATGTCTTTGGAATTCCTCTTTGGGATAGATCTCATTCCCCTGAACCAAAATCTTCATTCAGCTCCCAATTACCCAAAGAGTATAGATTCTTTATCCTTGTATTCAAGGTCCTTTTGAATTAGGCTTCAAATGTTCTTTCCCATCTTATTTCAGATTATTTCTCTTTATACTACCTTCCAGCTATTCTCCCATCCTCCCTGGGTATTTCCACAGTTCGTACTCTATGCCTATAATTCACTTATACCTCATTTTTACCTAATAAACCCTTTCCCTTCCTTCTAGGCTATATTCAGATAGCATCTCTTCCTGAAGCCTTCTTTGATATCGCCCCAACTGAAAGTTATGATTCCTCCTTTTATTCTCTTTCCCAAATCCCTCCTTTGTCTTAATTAGGCAGTATGGTGGAGTTAAAATATTACTGCTATTTGATTGTTTCAATCACTCTTTGTGATCCATTTGGGTTTTTCTTGGCAATGATACTGGAGTGGTTTGCCATTTCCTTCTCCAGCTCAATTAATAGATGAGGAAACTGAGGTAAACAGAGTTAAGTGACTTGCCCAGGAAAGTAGTACTTGATAATTATATAGCTCTTTGAAATGCCAGAATACTTTACCTATATTATGTTGTTTAAGTCTTGTAAACTACAATCCTTTGATATAGTCATCTTAAGTATGATTATGCCCATTTTAAAGATGAAAATAAGTTGTTAAGTGACTTACACGTGATCATGCAGTCTTTGAGTGTTAGATGATCATTTTAACCAAGATTTTTCTGACTCCAAGTATACAACTCTATCTCTTTCTGCCTTGATTTCAGGAGAGAGCTGCATTTAAATTAAACTCCTTCTATTAGCTATGTTACTCTAAAAAATTACTTAAATTCAAAGCCTTGAATTCTTCATCTGTAAAAGAGGAAAAATGATGCTGATCATACCTGTCTCAGAGGATTATTGGGAAAAAGAAATAAGAGAACGATAGGAACTTTGATCTTATTGGTATTTCCCATTGAGGAAAACTAATGAAGATCAGCAATTTATAGAGTTGCCTGAAGCACTACAAAGCTCAGTGATTTGCCCCCTGCACAAAGATAATGCAAATATGGCAAAAGTAAGATTTGAACTAATATCTTTCTGACTGAACCTTAGGTGTTTACTCAACACCTAAGGAACAAACTTAAGCTTGGACACTTTGAGGGAGAATGGTAGAAAGATCTAACATGTTATGATCCATGGAGTCAGAAGGAGTTGTATTTGAATGAACAAATGAACAATAAAAACATCATCAACAATAATAATAATAACAACACTATTAGCTGGATTATGCTACCTGCTTAATAAAGGCAAGAATATATCATTTTCTTAGCACCCAGAATGTCAGAAAGATAATATAATAAAATATTCCTTGCTAAAAGTGCTTAACATTTCTTGCTAACAATTTCTCCTAGGAAACATCTGCATTTTGATAATGGTCTATTGGAGTAAAGCCTTTCACTTACTACAGTTTTTAGCTTGTTAGAAACTCTCATATTGGGAATTTTGAGCCGGTAATGAAGCAAAAATTTTACCTGTAAGAGCCTAGAGGGAATTTTTTGTATAGTTATTTATTCTTATTATTTATCAATAAAGATCCTGCCCCAAGAGTCTGAGAAACCCATTGAGCTTAGGAATCCCAGATCTGGGATCAAACAGACTGGGTTCAGCCCAGGAGGAACCTAGCCCACTAAAAAGAGAGGTCAGGCTTTCTGTATTTGGCTATTTACCTACCCCTTACCCTGGAACACCAGAGTTTTCTCCACCCTTAGAAGTCTCAAAGTAGAGGCTGGATAGCACATGTCAGTTAAGTTGCCTCAGGGATTTCTTTTGTGTATGTTCAACTAGATGGCTGTCAGGGTCCCTTTCAACTCTCAAATTCCATGAGTCTATGATTCTACTTGGCTCATAATTAGGTGAGTCCCCAAAGGAATAGAATTCTCTCCAGAAAGTTATTCAATGTGCAATATAGATTAGGTATAGGAGAACTCAATATTTTATCCTCATTGATAGTGTGAAAGGCTTCAGAGAAGTCAATGATTATCTTCTAGTGACTGTATGTGTGCCATGAGCTCATCCTTTTGTTGGTGGTCATCTTAGCTGGGATAGTTGTAATCCCAGAAAATTCCTCCTGCTGCCAATTAGTTGTAATGGAAGAACCTAAGAACTTCCAAATTTCAGAATTAATCATTCTCATTAAATCCATCTCTTATGATTGCTATTTGATCACCTATATACAGATAAAAAATACAGAACATAAGGGGCAGCCAGAGACTTGAGTTTCATACTCAGACTCATTAGACAGCTATATGACATTGTGACATATTATCATGTGTAAATAGTAATCACAACTGCTGAGGGGGAGGGCTCTAACCCAAAAGATAAGAAATCTAAAAGAGAGACTCACAGTGTCCCCAAGTAGTCAACAAATAGGAAGGAAGAAATGAGACAAAGAGTAGAGTTACTCCTTTTAAGTTCCACAAAATGGACCACTTTTCATGGTTAAGTGACTAATGTTCTTTAACACAATATCCCTATTATGGGATAATTAAGAGACACAAGGCTGTGAGTCTTTTAGCAAAGGGTTAAGAAAACTTTTGTCATAACAAAACCAATGCAACCAAGATTAGAAGGGAAGCAGAAAACTGGGGAAAAAATTTATAATCAAGGGTTCTGATAAAGGCCTCATTTTTAAAATATATAGAGAATTGACTCAAATTTATAAGAATACAAGTCTTTCTCCAATTATTAAATGGCCAAAGGATACAATTTGCAGATGAAGAAATTAAAGTCATTTCCTATCATATGAAAAAAATGCTCTAAATGACTATTGATTAGAGAAATGCAAATTAAGACAACTCTGAGGTATCACCACACACCTCTCACAGATTAGCTAATTTGACAGAAAAGATAATGATAAATGTTGGAAGGGATGGGAGAAAACTGGGACAATAATGCATTGTTGGTGGAATTATGAACTGATCCAGCCATTCTGGAGAGTAATTTGAAACTATGCCCAGAGAGATATTAAACTATGCATACTCTTTGATCCATCAGTGTCTCTACTGGGCTTATATCCCAAAGAAATCATAAAAAAGGGAAAAGGACCCACATGTAGCAGAGAATTAGAAACTGAGTCAGTGCCCATTATTTGGGGAATGGCTAAAAAAGCTCTAGTATATGAATAAAATGAATATTTCTCTCTCTCTCTCTGTCTCTGTGTGTGTGTGTGTGTGTGTGTGTATAATTTCTATAAGAAATGATTAGCAGGATTATTTCAGAAAATCCTGGAAAGAGTTAACATGGAGTGACGCTAAATGAAATGAGCAGAACCAATACACAGTAACAAGAAGATTGAGGGATGATCAACTGTGATGGACGTGGCTCTTTTCGATAATCAGGTGATTCAGACCAATTCCAATAGAGTCGTGATGAAGAGAGCCATCTAAATCCAGAGACACCAGAGAATGGTGACTCATAACTTAGTCGTCACCATTTTTGTTGTTTGCTTTTTTTCTTTTTTTTCCTTTTTGATCTGATTTTTCTTGTGCAGCATGATAACTATAGAAATATGTATAGAATTGCACATGTTTAACATATATTGGATTACTTGCTATCTAGAGGAGGGGATAGGAGAAGGTAATGAGAAAAATTGTAACACAAGGTCTTGCAAGAGTGAAAGCTGAATACTATATTTGTGTGTGTTTTTTAAATAAAAAGCTATTATTAAAAACAATAAAATTATGAATAAGAGAAAAATACCTTTGTCACATCCTGTATGGAGACAAAACATATGCTCATGGAAGCACTTCCCATTAAGCTACATCCCACCTACATTCTACTGCTCCTAGAAATGAAACATCTATACTTGGTGAGAGCAAATAAAACCAGTCTATCACATCTTAGGAGTTCAATGCTATATTGCACAGCTTTAGTCAACCAAAGCCTCTAGGAATATTCAGAGATGGAAAAATGAAAGCGCCTTAGCATTGCTGTGTAGTGTTTGTTACTGATTCCAAAAATTCCTGCTGGGAATTACTATGCTTGGGAGGACATTCCTAGAAGTACAATCCCTATTGGATCTTCTCCTAAAGCATCCCTCCATGGAATGGTGTCACAATATGCTTTCTGCCTAAGGCTTCTGCCAATAAAACCACTTTCCTGGAGGCACATCATATTAATTTCCTAGAAAAATGGCATTAAAAGGCTTCTCTGAAATGCCAGGGCCAAATTACTTTGGCCCTTTGATTTAACAACATGAGGCAAACAGACTTCATCCATTTCATTTCTAGATGGTAATTCCAGTAGCTGCCTCTAAAAATATCATTTAAATCAAACCACACTTACACGTACAGACAGACGAAATCACTTGCAGCTAATCCATCTCCTACTTTATTGCCCATAGAAATGAAGAACAGGTTGCACTAGCAATGTGTACAACAGGAGGCTCAGAGACAGCCGCCATCCATTTCCACATAGTACACAAGTTTGATCTTGTTTGCCTAATTATCCCATTAACCTGTACCTAAAGATCCAATTACTCCAGCTGTGGGTGATTGAATAAAGGGCAATTGCAACAGATACCAAGCAGGGGACGTGTATTCCTCATCTGTAAAGTTTGTAATTACCTGGTTCAATTTCACCAAGAAATTCCTATGGCAGCAAGATACCTGAAGTACCAACTCAGTGCTATATTCCTGAACTGGAAACATTCTCATTTCACTTCTAAATTCTTCTTATGTGTCAAAACTCTCCTTTTCACTGGAAATCTTACTACTTTTATTATTTATCACTCTATAGATTAGGATTTGCAAAGCCAGTTCAGTCAAGGCTTTCTATTTGCTCCTAGGTACTATATCTAAAATTCAGATAGGGAGATCACAGGTGAGGGCTGCTGCATAGACGAATTGTTGGACCTTTGCAAAAAGTTGCCTAACAGAGATGATACAGATCAGATTTAGCACACAGCTCATTTACTTGTTTGTTTTCTTTGCAATGTAACTATTAAAATAGTTTTAACATCAAACTTATCACTTGTTGCTATATTTGCATATAATTTAAAGAAAAAGATATAATATAGAATAAGATTTGAAGAAATAGAAACATCTTGGAACCAATTTCCTAGAATCTACCTGGAACATCTGGCTTGACAAATGTGAGAATTCTTGTCAAGACAAGTTGAAGAGACCAATCAATGAGTACGTATGGTTAACATTCTATAGGATATCCAAAGGATGAGTGTCCCAGTTTTAAAAGAATAAGTAGCTGAATCTTTCTGGATTTGCAAGAGCGAATGGTTAGGTAGCTATGGGTGTCTTTGTTGAGGAAATTTAGGGCAGATTTGGTCTAACAGGAGATAATAATGAACAAAGTCCACCAGGACCTGGGAGTGCTGATGCTGAAAAGGAGCCAATAGAGATTCCACTGGCAAACTAGGATTTGATTAGATAATATCAATTTAAGCTGCTCAAATCTTAGAGTATAGCTGTCTCCTACAAAGCCATTTTTTCACCTTCAATGAAGGTGAAAAAAATTGTTTCTTGAATTTGGTATTGTATTAATAATGATAACTCACATTTATATAGTACTTTTATTTAATTAAAAAAAATACTAGGGAACTCAGAACTTTACACAAATTGAATAACTTTCTAACAATTAGTAATAGTGTGAGCCTGGAAGTTATTTGGTTTTTTTTTAAAGCTACAAACCTTAATTATATTTTTGTAGGATATAGATCTGAAAGAAAGTTGTAGATAGATCATCTGATCCAACCTCTTCCTTTCATAAATGAGGATGATAACTTCTGCTATATGAAGTGACTTATCCATGTTCACACAGATAATAAGAGTTCAAATTGAGATTTTACCTCAAATCTTTTACCTTCCATGCCAATGTCTTTTCCAACACTTTGCTTTATTTCAGTCTGCTCCAACAGCTTTATGTTTAAAAAATAACTTTATTCCAGCCTCTAAAATGACCTGATTAATACTTATTAGAAAATGACACTAAACACCTCTCAAATTGCCATTTTCTCTTCAGAACCTCTCTCTCCCTCTGCCTCCCATTTCTTTCTTTCTCTAATCCAACTCATCTTGTGCAGAAAAATGAAAAACCCATGAGTGCATTTGTTTTTTCATCTGGAAAGCGGCTCTTAATTGATCTTCTTATTTAGCTTTCTTTCTCTTCTTTCCTTCTGATATATGAATAGGATTACTTCTTTTCTGGGTTGTTGTTTAAAGTTGTTTAAACTATTTTCTTCTATTCCAACTTTGCAAGTTAGACCTTACTTTTTGTTTGGTTTTTTCCCCTTTTTGTGGCAGACTTCCTAATAGGATTGTTGGGGTGTTTTTCTTTCTGAACATTTTTAACACATTTCTATAGAATAAGTTTTTAACAAATATATGATGACTCCTTCACACTTTCTAAGTCAAATTGTACTTATTTTCAGAAGGAAAGATGAATAAATTGTTTGGAAAAAAGATTGATTGATGATTATTAATACTAATAACAATCCATGAATTTAATTAATCCATGTTTAATTAATGCCTGTTGACTTTACTCGAAATGATAAAGAACTATAGGAATGAAGGTGGGATACACTGCATATGCCAGACTTTTTCATATGTTGAGTCATTTTACTTGGACTATTTTTTTCTTCTTCACAATATGAATTGATTTTTGGAAAGGGAAGAAGAAGAGATATATTAGGGAATATAAGTGATATAAGAATAACAAATATCAACATCTCTCCTCAGGTTATAAACTCAAAACCTTGGATGTCGCAATGTTTCCAGTCTCATTTCCAAAGTCATCATGTAGAAACCAACCTTATGGAGATTCAACTTGACAGCTTTATGTGGATACTACAACTATGCCTACTGAGGACTCAGAAAAGAAATTTCTTCAAAGTTCTTGGCCCTATCAAATGGTTCAGCATGATATAAATGATATAATTTTATTATATAATGATATAATGATATAAATTTAAAGAAGATTCATTACCATCTTCTTTGCCCCACACCATAAGAAGATGAGACTTTTCTCTCTGAAATATAAGTGAAACCTTCCATACGTGTTGTATCCTTCATTAGAATTTGAGATTCTTAAGAGCAGAGATCTTCTTACTTTCCGTTTGTAACCCTACTTCTTAGCATAGCAATTTGCACATAGTAATCACATAATAAATTATTCATTCAATCATTTTTCTGCTATTTACATAAGTGGATTTGTATAGAACTTTTCAACTTGATGTAATAAAATAAATTCACTCATTACCCATATTATGAAAGTAACATTTGATTCTCTTCTGTATTTTTGTAAATATGATATTTAACATTAAAGTTGCATATATATTTTGAGTTTATTATGGGATATAAGACATTGGTCTGATTACTTTCTGGTTACCCCAGAAATTCTTGTCATATAGGAAATTCTTTACTAGGTAATTTACGTTTTCAGATATATTGAACACTGAATTACTAAATTCAATGATTTCTTCTTTATCTAGTCTGTTTCATTGATCTATTTTTTTAAACCAATGTTAAATAGTTTTGTGGAGACTGTTTTATAATTTCGAGTTGTCAAGATAATAGCATATATCCTGGTTTCCAGAACTAAGGCCCAGAAAGTAGCCCTGCGTTTGACATAATAACAATCCTTTGCAGTTGCCCTCTGGATAAAATCAGCCACAGGAAAATCCCAAAATTGTTTCATATAATTAATATACTGCTTTGACTAGCACCAAGTATTCTCTGAACTTGGACAAGTTTTGGTCATGAAGTCCTGCTATGAATCAAACCTTCATATTATTGTTATATTACCCTTCATTGTCAGGGGTTTAGCTCATTGTGTGAGATCTTCCCACAGTCCACACCACTTGGGTCCTCCCCATTTAGAAGTGGGATTTTAGCATATGTATTCTTACTTATAAGCCATTTTCTTCACTTTGAAATTAAATTTGTTTGACTCATAACTATCTGTTTCTCTATGCTCTGCTGAGCTTCAGCCACTCACAGGCTGAGGTCAGTTTTGTCCAGTTAACAAGGTCAAAAAGTGCTTTTCATCCTTCATTCCTACTGTTTTCATCATTTCAGGTAAAGTCAACAGGCATTTATTAAGCACTTAGTGTGTTCTAGGTATCTGAAAGAAAAACAGTTCCTACCCTCGAGAAGTTGAAACTTTAATAGGGAAAGGCAATGTAAATATTGGGGATGGAGAATAAAGTTGTCTAGCACAGAGCCTTTGTAGGCACATTCTAAAGACTTAGAAGTACAGACTGAAGAAGAATGAAGACATGACTGTGTTGGGATTCTTCTTAAAATGGAAACAGCCAATCAGAGGGAGAACCCACAGGTACTTCCACTGGGAGAAGTCCAAGAGTAATGGGAACTTCCAGGGTGAAAAGGTTTCTATGCCTTTGTAGAGAAAATTTGGGAAGTCAGTAATACAATCTAGGTTGGAACAAAGATTTTTGGAGAGAAATGAATGTGCTTGGAGAAAAATGAAAATCATTTTCCCTGATATTCTGTGTCCTTCCTTTCACCGAATAGCTTTTGGTATTGCTTTGTCTAGGTCTGTAAAGTGTCTCCTTGGAGTTTGATTGATATGACACTAAATCTGTACATTGATTTCAGTAGTACTGTCATTTTTTTTTATTGGCATGGCCCATCTCTGAGTACTGAATAGTCCTCCAATCATTTCTTTCTTCAAGAAACATTTTATAATTGGATCTGATTTATACAGATAAGGAGTATATTTTAGTAGTTTGATCCCAGATAGTTTGTGCATTTCCAAGTGCTTTCCTTGCTAAGGGTGATAAAATCTTACAGATATAGAGTTATAAATAACTTCAGTCAACATCAAGTCCAAGGTCTTTATTATTCACGTGACATATCTAAGACCTAAGAAAGGGAAGAGATTTGCCCAGTGTCACACAGGTAGTAAATGTCAGATGTTAGATTTGAATGTGCGTCCTCTTGCTTCATTACTAGTGCTCTAGGATTCATTGCATTGTAAAACAGAACTTCTTCCCACCATCTTAGTCTTCAGGAGTTCTATTCCATTTTATCCCAAGAACAGAGAGTCATGAAAACTCTATTCACTTTTTTCCCTTGCTTCTTAAAATCAAGAAATATACATCTCTTCTTTGTATGAACATCAATATTCCCTGAGGTACATCAGCACTATGGTAACCAGACAGAACATTCATAAAAACATAAAATAGGCCTCTGAAAACTCACATCTTCTCTTTTCTTTTGATATTTAGGGTTTTCATCAGAAAGGAATCACAGAAGCCTGAAAAATTGTCTGGCAAGATTCTCCATGACATTAATTTCCCTTTCTCTACTATGACTGAAAGAAATATGTGGGCAGAAGTGAGCGAATTGGTTCTGATATCATAGACCTTGACCTCCCTTTAATGAGTCTTTGAAACTTGAACCCAGAGACAAAATAAAAGTAGCGCTTTAATATTTCTGGAGGTCTTCATCACCAAATCCATTGATGAAGACTATAGTGTCTCTTGGAGGAAGGAAAATAGAACCATCCCAATTTGTGCTAGTGTAGGAGGCTGGAAGCAGTCAGAAGTATACAGAGTTTGTCACAGAAGCAATGTGGCGGAAAGGGAAGAGCATTAAGGAACATGAGTTCTATCCAAGCTCTGCTATTGTATGACCTACATCTCTTCTTTTTTGTAGATGAATTCCTAGAAAAAGTTTTCCACACTCAGTGCCCTGATTTCTTTGCTTCCTTTTCTTCAAAATCTTGAAATCTAGCTACTGATCCTGTCACTTGACTGAAATTGATTTCTACAAGCTAATCAATGCTCTCCTAATTGCTATATCCATGCTTGTATGCATATGTAAATGTGTTTGTATATGGGGGCAACTAGGTGGAGAGATGGGGAGCTTCTTAAGAGTGAGGATTATTTCATTCTCATCTATATATGCTCAGTGTGATTGGCATGGTACCTGGCACAGAATAGGAACTTAATATGTACTTGTGGTATTTAACTAAATACCACAAATACCACCAAATTGATCTTGAGTGATTCTCTTTCACTCCAGGCATCATTTCGCTTACCTATAAAAAGAGAATATTTGGTTATTCACTTCTGAAATACTTTCCAGCTCTAGAATTCAATAATTCTCTCAGTTTTTATTTAATTCCCCAAACATTTAAGTGCTTATTATATTCAAAGCTCTATGCTAGGTTCTAGAGACACAAAAATACAAAAGAAATGTCTTACCCTATACTAAAAGAACATATCATGCAACCAATAAATACAACATATGTGCATCATAATAAGATGCAGCTTGGTATAGTGAAATAAATGCCGACACTGAAACCAAAAGAACATGGGCTCAAGTATTGTCTCCTACATGTAAGGGCTCTGAGACTCTGGGCAACTCTCTGAGATAGTAAGTTGCAAAGATGTTGACCTCCATTGGAAGAGGGAGTTTCTTCCCATAGGAGTTCTTTTTCCAAAGAAATCACAAATCCAGCCCTTGTCTATATCTTTATATATCACCATAATGGAAAAATTTCAAGGAGGAAGATTAGTGTCTACTGGGGTCAGATAGGAGGTGACATTTCAGCTATATCTCATAGGAAACCAAGGATTCCCATTGACAGAGATAAAGAAAGAACATAAAATTTATATGTGTGCACATATGTATCTACATATATATATATATATATATATATATATATATGTGTGTGTGTGTGTGTGTGTGTGTGTGTGTGTGTGTGTGTGTGTGTGTGTGTTTATGTATGTGTGTTTGTGTTTCTTTTATTTCCTCCAAGAGTATATACATTTCTTAGAGGTAGGAAATGAATGTCATGGACAGGGACCACAAGTAGGTTGGTTTGACTGGAAAGGAGAGAGTGCAAAAGGGAGAAAAATAAAATAAGGCTGGAAACGTGGTTGTCAGACTGTGGAGGCCCTTAAATGTCAGACTGAGGAGTTTGTAATTTATCCTAGTTGCAATAGGAAACCACTGAAAAATTTTGAGTGCATGGGAGACTGGGGCAAGGGGAGAGTAATATAGTCAGTTCTGTGATTTAGGAATATCAATTTATAAGCTGTGTCGAGGATGATTTAGAGAGGGGAAAGACTGGGGGCAGGAAGATCAGTTATGAAGCTACTACAATAATCCATGTAAAAAGTGCTAAATTTCTGACCTAGGCTAGGTTATATGTGAATGAAAGAAAAATTGATGCATAACAGAAATATTGTAAAAGTAGAATTGATAAGATGTGGCAACTATTTAGACATGGAAGGAGGAGGGAAAGAGAAAGTGAGGAGTCCAGGAGTACTTGAAGAATGATCAAAGTTAAAACTAGGGTGGAGCAAGTAGGGCAATTTCCCAGGAAGGCAATATTTAGAGAGGGCCGGAAGAACTGCCATGTATTAAAATTCTGAAAGTGGTTACATACCTCATTTCTCATTAATTGGTGCCATTTTTAGTTACCAAATGAGCAATTGCCAGGAAACCTCAAATGCAATGATCACATATTGTGCAAGTCATTATTAATTCAACACAAAAGGGATGCATCTTAGTATAGTATTTGAATGAAATTATGGGCTAGGCATTTATAGGCTTTCATATTTTATATGCAGCTAAATGGCCCAGTAGATAGAGCACTAGAATTGAAGTCAGGAGGACCTGAATTGAAAATCTTATTCAGAAACTTACTAGCTGTGTGAAAATGGTTAAGTCACTTATCCTCCCAGTCTCTTTCTGTTTCCACACTTGTAAAAAGTTGATAATAGCATTTTTCTCACAGAGTAGTGGTGAGTATCAAGTGAGATATATGTACTTTTCAATCCTTTAATGGCTATATAAATGCTAGCTATCATTATCACTAATCAAAATTACCAGCTATTATTAATCATTTAAAGTTATAATCTACTTACTCATGGATGATGGAGGAAAACAGAAAAAAAAGCATTTTCAATTTTGCTCATGAAAATGTAATTTATGGTATTTGTGTGTATTCATAAGACACAAATCCTTGGATTCTTTAAATAGAATTTGAATTTAGGGACAGTGGCAAACAATCTGTGCCCCAGATCATTTTATTCACTGTCTGACCTATACTCCTCACAAACTCCATTACCTAACCCCTACATTGGTCAGATTCCTAAGGGTACTAATATATAAATATCCCATGTTTCTGAGAGTTCAAGTGGGGATCACAAAAGGACAGGATGGAAATGAACTAAGGTTAATGAATTATATTTAGAAAATAAAACTATTTTGAGAAGCTCTTCAAAAGAAAATAAACTAATCAACTTGTAAATATGCTTTTGGCAAAGACAGTTCATTTCCTGTGAGTTGAACTAGAAATGTAAAAGAAGTAGCCTCATTTGGAGTCACATGTGCACATCTGAAGGCAAGATTTGACTTCTTTAAGTAATCAGATAGTTCATATATTTGAAAACACAGATCACATTTTATTACTTATTAACTAGCCTCTACCAGACTCTACTACTGATTGTTGCCTAAGTCTCTACTGGTTTTTTACGGGTGGAGAAAGAAGTATTTTTAAGTGTTACTACTGTGTACTCTTCCTATGAAATATATGCTAAATTTAGAATTATCACTATGTGGAAAAATATCTTTTTTCATTTATTCTTTGAATAGAGAAAAACAATTCTATCCACCCAATCTCATTTACTAAGATAAATACTTGACTCTGTTAGAACTTCCAAAAAGCAGTATCTCCAAAATGTGAATTCCCAAGCCTGGAGCTCTGAGTAATGGCCTTTACAGTGGACAGTAAGGAAGCATGTTTTCTTATTACATTGCATTTGTCTCTTTCTTGACAGATGGACTTAATTAAATGAAATAAATAGGCTTAAGAGTAAAGGTACATTTGATTCAAAAATCTCTTCTCTACAGTTCAATCCAATCGAATAAGCATTTATTAAGCAAAGCACTGATTTCCAAGGCACTGAGTATACAAAGCAACAGCTTGTCTTTAAGCAGCTTACAATCTACTCTTGGGGATATAATAACTAGGGAAGCTAGACACAACTATGTGATGGAACCATAGCTGCCTGTATAGTGATTCAAATAAAATTAACAAAAAGATATGGGGATATTAGTGGATGGCAAGCCCAGATTGAGTCAATATTAGGATAAAGCTGGAAAAAGAAAAAAAATACTAATGCAATCCTAGTGGGAGGTGAGGATCATGATCTACTCTTCCCTGGTCAAATCAAATAAAGGATATTGTGTTCAATTCTAGCACATGCATTTAGATAGGATATAAACATGCTTCAGGTTGTAGAATGGTGATTGAGATTAGAGGTCTTGCCATCTGAGAACTGGCAGAAAGAAATCCGGCCTTTAGGCTTGGAGGAAAGAAAAAGTAAGAGGGCTATGATAGCTGCCTTCAAGTGTTCGGAATATTTCATTTGGAAATATCCTTTTTCTACATTGCCTGAGAGATCAAATAAACCCACTGGTAGAAGTTGCAAAGAGGTAGATTGATATTTAAGATAATGTGAATAAAAACAGGCTTTCCCCAAGAATTATAGCTGACCAAAAGTGGAGTGAGGTGCTTTGAAAAGTAGCAGGTTGGGGCAATTAGATGTTGCAGTAGATAATCATTCCTGAAGTCAAGAAGACCTGAATTCAAATGTGATCTCAGATACTTACTACTTCCTAGCTGTGTGAGCAAGCCACTTAACCCTACTTGTTTCAGAAAAAGGGAAAAACAAAGAAAAGTACCAACTCCCCCAATCCTAGATATTTTATAGCAAAGTCTGGAGAACCATTTATCAGATATACTATTCAGGTTGGGTTTAGAACAGATCACCTCTGAAATCTCCTCCAATTCTGAAATTCTGTGATGCTTTTCTCCTTCCTACTCATACTTTTGCTGAATTTATTAATTTTTCATGCACAGATCCCCAGATAATTCTATTTCATTCTATAAGTTTCCTCCAATTTATTGTGATTTTTTTAAAAAAGCACATACACAATAGACCTGCCTGCATGCCTCTTACAAGAAAATTATAATAATATTAATATTGGAATTATGGAAATATTAGTATTAATAGCATTGTTAGTAGACATTAGTATTCCTAAATTGAATGCATATTATTGAAATGCACCTGCCTTTTTTCAATAATGTTCTACTTAAAGACTGTACTCATATTTTGCATCTTAATGAATATATGAAAAAAATATACCATTTTGGAAAATTTGCTTTATTTGAAAGCACATTTAAACAAGTTAAGACCCTATGCCTCTTTCCTGTGATGCTCCCTCTAAGACATAGAAACATAAATTTGGATTTTCAAGGAACCTCATAGGCCATCTAGTCTGACCTTCCCATTTTACAAATCAGAAAACCGAGGCTTTGAATGCTTAAATGACTGACCACAGATAGTATGTGGCAGAGTGGGATTTGAACTAAGATTCCCCCAGTTGTGTATTTTACAAAAGGTATATTGGCGAATGCTTTGACATGTTCTCTTTTGAACCAGTCTCTTGAAAGAATAGAAGAGAGCAGGGGAAGAAATATCAATTTCAAAGTTTCTTTGAGGTTCAAGTTTTTGGAAGATTTTCTCTCTTTCCCATGAAATATAGCACACGTTAAACAGGTTCCTTTGTCAAGGGATTCCTGGATGTGAAGCTCTTCACTCCACAGCCCTCTGTAACATAATGCCGAAAGCAATAAGAAAGGCCTAGAGGAATCTTTCCCATTTATAATGATCAGCCAGAGAGGGACTGGTTTTTATTTCTAATAAAGCATTCCAGGTATGTTGCTGGCAGATGCCCAGCTCTTGAACAGACTGTCACATTCACTGCCACACTATGACAAACAAAGCCTGGATATGTTTTTATTTGTATTCACATTATTTGAATAAGATTAAGCTGCTTTCACTCATTATTAATGGGAAATTCATTGGCTCTGTCTACTGAAAAGCTGCATAGTTCAGTAAAAAGACCTAGCATGGTAGCGTGATGCAGAAAGCACTAGCCCAGGAGACGCCATCAAACCTCTGATACTTCACTGCCTGGGTGACCCTGAACAAATCCCTTCATGTGCCTCATTTCTTCATCCTTAAAATGAAAGGGGTGAAATCAATGACCTCTAGGGTCCTTTCTTGCTTTAGCTCTGATTCAGGGCCCCAATCTTGAGTCTCAGCTCTGAAAATTATAAATTATATGGTCTCAGGCAAGTTTCTTAAGCCGTGACTGCTTCCTTATGGGTAAAATGGCAATAATAATATTTGTACTACCTATTCCACATAACAGGTGGTTATAAATGAAGTATTTTGCCTTGATATCCTATGGAAATAGTAAATTTTATTCCTCCAAATCCCAGGAAAAATGATGGACAATAACAACAATGAGTGTGATAAGACTTGTCTAGATTCTTGTTTGAATGGGATCTTCAAAGGGCAAATAGATAGAACAGAGCCTTTGGCTTCAGACACTTATTAACTGTGTGACCTAAGCAACTCACCTAACCTCATTTTGCCTCAGTTTCTTTATTTATAAAATGAGACTAATAATAGCACCTATGGTTGTTCGGTTATTGCTGTTTGTCCTTGGTTCTTGAAGGGACAATGGCATCAGGGAGATGATGCCGTGACATGCAAATAAATTGGATATAAGTGATGGAGGTTGTGCAAAGTCACCAGCCTTATTTTCTCTTCCAGAGTCCTCCAGGTCCAGTGGCAAAGGATAAAATGAGATAATCTTTATAAAGCCCTTTGCAAATCTTAACATATAATATAAGTACTAGCTATCTATAATAACAATATTATTGGGTTGTCACGTAAATGACTAATTTTAGATTTTTGGGCTAGCAATATTTTCATTTTTAGCAGAGATTGCTATACTAAGTAATACTACACTACAGACCGTGACAGTGCATCTCTAGATTCACCTTCCTCCCACTCCCAAAAGAAGAGCACTGAGCACTGAGCACATTCAAACTCATCTGGAATAATCACTTTTGTATGAGTGTCCATTTCCAATGACATATTGAGTGGGGATGTGTAATGATGTATTTTATCATGCAGGATCAATCTTATATATCCAAATCAGGCCTAACTCTGATTTAGTCATACTCTTGAATAAAAAGCCATAAAATTCTGTCTAAATGGCAAAACTCTCAAATGCTACCTTTTAAAGTAACTTAAAATATAATTAGGAGATGTTTAACAAAGTAAATAAAACACAATACAAATAATGTAAATTTGTGGTTTTATAAGTAAAACAAATATGCAGCTCCTCAGGATCTATTTCTTTTTTGAGTGTGACACTACTGCTCTGATCCAACCTTCATATTTCATGTACACTATGAGGAAATTTTGTGCTTAGAGAGCTAAATTCACTTTCAAACAATCATTGAAGATGAGCTATAATTGAAATCTGAATCTCCTGGCTTCCAGGACAGTATTCTTTATTTCTCTCAGTTGATCCATTTTTCTCTGACACCCAATTTTCTTAATTTGTTTTACTCTTTCCCCTACTTGGGCTCCAAAGAGGTTTTTGGTACTATACAATACCAATACATATTTGTTCACAAGTTTGAAAGTTGAAAACCATTTCCCTTGGCTTCCTTTCCTTCTTGAGTTTGTTAACAGACATTTTCTATATACAGTGATGTGAAATCACTAAGAACACACATTCATGGCTCTTTATGCAAAACTAGAGCCCAATGATGATTAATTTACAGTAGTTATAGTAATAGCTCATTACACTATTACTTAGACACCATACATAACGTGCACCATTGAGCATTTCTGTCCTTTCTACATTAGAAATCTATTCAAATTAGACCTACTGAGAAACTGGCTACACTTATCAACCTAGCACACTCTCCTACTGGATATTGATAGGATATTTCCTGACAAAGGAAAGCACACAGCACACAGTGTAGTGAGACCTTCTTAAAATGTCTCTTGCTTCTTGAACTATGTCCTTATCTTTGGTTTGACTGCAGATTCATGCATGCTGACAGCTGAAAGAGACCTTAGAGAACCTCTAGCTGCCGTGGTCATATCAAAGGTCACAGACCCTGTGGACACAGTGTTCCATATCTGCCTTACCTGTTCCTTTTGGAAAAAAATGTAAAATATACCCTGCTTAGAGGAGAATGTTTTCTTTCAAATAATTGAACATCTGGGAATTTTAGTAGCATATTTTAGTTGCTTTACTTTTTCCAACACAATGACTTCTCCCAATTCATTACTGAAATAATATGCACAGCATTTAATAAAGGGATAACAGATTAGCCATTATGCTCGGAGACAGCACCATTGTCCTGGATGAAGAGACATAAGGTATGTACTTGTCCATCTAGCTTCTCTTTAATAGTGTAAGCAACTGATCTGTTGGACATCTTTAAATTTTCATTTATTTGGACTTGGGCCATGGGGTTCAGGTAGCCTTGTTAAAAAGGGATTTGCAGGTCTTTGCAATGTTACAGTCCTGCCAAGCTAGAATAGCTAAAGACAAGGTCAACGTCTAGGACTCTCTTGTATTAAATCAGCAAGTAAGCTTATATGCAATGCAGATTCCCTGCCCATGAGATCTCTTGTCTAAAGCAATCTGCTGAAAGGTGATAGGGTTGAAGTATAGGCTAGACAACATGCATATGGCAAAGAGTTTGTAATATTCTAAGTAGCATCAACTGTGTCCCTTTGGGTCAGGAGACAAAGAATGTTGGTAAATCAATAGTTTAATCCATTGGAGACAAGACTATTTATCAAGCCTCTTTCTTATTAAACATTGTTCTGCTAAACAAAACTCCTTTGCTGACTCGGTTGGCAATAGCCATCTTGCATCATATGGCATATCATGCTCACACTGAAAGAGTAATCAACAGCTACAATCTTTGTGTGTTTCTACTTTGACAGAAGGTTTGCTAAACAGACCAAGTGTTTCCCTTATGCTTATGCACATGGCTATTAAGAACATCCTGACAAATTGAATTGTAATTATGGAAGATTTGAAGAGTGGCACTGATACTCATAATTGAAAATTTTAAATCATGTATAACTTTTTTTAAATTGACAAATATCCATAACCCACAGAGCCAAAACTTTGCTTCTTTTAATGCTTGCTGACTATTTGACCAAAGAAGAGAGTAATCAAAAAGGAATTATTCAAAATCCCAGCATGAATTTCTACTATTATATCTGTGCCCACCAGAATGCCTTGCACATAGTAGTCATTTAGTAAATATTGGTTGAATTGACCTAAAAGGAAAAGAAATAGATTAAAATACATAAAAGATCCTTCCTGATCAAAGGAAGAGATAATTTTTCTGATATCTCCACTCCCACTTTCCCCTTAAAGAATATGGAAATACAGTGTAATAGAAAGAATCCTGGACCTGGAATAAGGAAGGAGAATGTTCAAATCCCACCTCAGATACTCACTAGCTATTAATTCTCCATAAATTATTTAATCTCTCTCTCCCTTAATTTCTTCAACTGCAAAATTTGGGGAGGCAATAGCCCTGATGTCCTTTAAAATCCTTTCCATCTGTAAATTATGATTTTATTAAATTAAAGGAAACCTTCCCAAACCCAAACCCTTGTTCTTTAGCATGATACATGCACTTGACTGAGAAAACAAAGAAAATTCTTCCTGTTGACATAAGCCAAAAGAGTAACCATCACCAATAAACCCACCATAGAATGATTGACTCATATTTCCTAGCGGTCCATCTGTCTCTAGTAACACAGCTGGGAGGCTTAGCAGCTGGGAGAAGAGGGTGGATAGAGAATCTTTAATCCTACTGCACAAAGGTATTTTGCAGAGAGGAAAATGACAAGGTCCATCCCTAGAGGTGTTGGGGCTTGGAGAAAATGAGACTCCTATTCCTTCCACTTTGCCCTTTCTACAGCAATTTCTCATTAATATATTTATGAAAGTAAGTTTAAGGGAAGCTGTTAAAGAAAAAGAAGTCAGGTAAGAGTTGGTGGGGAGGTAGAAGTAGCATATGAAAGTACATAAAACTTTGTATTGGTGATGGTGTCAAGAATTGGGTATTTTTTGTCAGTGTTGTAGCTAGCAGGTCAGCTCCTTCTACTCCCTTCTCTGCTTTCCATAGCCACAACCTCAAATTAGCAGCATGTTCTCCTCTTCTTCCCCCCAGAAATGAGTACTGGGGCATTGCCATAATTTGCTCTATTATAGGAAACAATACAAAATTTGCTCTTAGTAAATATCTTATAAGCCCTGAACTCCATTAGGTAAATATTGCCTCAACTTTCAGAAATATGTTCATTTTTCATAGAGTCAATTTGAGATTATCTAATTCAGGCTCAGAATCTAGAGACTATCAAAAAGTGAATTCTACAAATACAGTATGTATAATAAATGATTGGAGATTTCAAACTTATAGTCCAAACACTACACAATAGATTTGGCCCTTGACGTAAGGGATGTCAATTGCCTAACTAGTTGGCTACTAGTATTTAATGTTTTGCCCATTCATGTTCATACATACTGCCTTCTCTCTGGCTCCAACTAAGTATCCTTCAGATAGAATTCTTCCCACCCACCCTTCTCCCATTGCCACATTCAGACCTAATGTTTACTGGGATCCATTTGGGGTCTGTTGTTAAAATTGAAAGGGCTTATGAGAAAAATCAGACAAGTCAGTCAATGATGAAAGCAATAAACTCCCTATTTGGTGAGTTTAAGAAAGTTTCATGACCTAACTGAAAAAAGAAAAGTACATAAAGGGGGATGGGTGAGGTACAATGAAGGAAGAATGCTAGCATAGCAGAGGGATTAAAAGATAAAGAACTGATCTGTGAGTCAGTAAGATTTATCTCCACTGACCCACACAGGCAGTGCAACCATGAACAATTCACTTTTATCTTTTATCACTTTAGGAAACTCTTTGATACTATAAGATACAGAGGGTGCCATAATTATTGGGAGAAAGAATTCCTCTCTGGAACCCTCTCAAAGATAAAAGAAAAGAGAAAAGTAAGGAGGAATGAAGAGAAGGAGGAAGGAGAAAGGAAAGAAAGATGGAAGGAAGGAAAGAAGGAAGGAAGGTGGGAGAGATGGAAGGAAGGAAAGAAGGAAGGAAGGTGGGAGAGATGGAAGAAAGGAAGGAGGGAGAGTGGGAAAGAAGAAATAAGGGAGGAAAGGAAAGGGGGATGGATGGAAAAAAGAAGGGAAGGAAAAAAGGAAAAAGGAAGGAGGGAGAGATGGAAAGAAGAAAGGAAAAAAGAAGGAAGGAAGGTAGGATGGAAGAAAGGAGAGAAGGAGGGAGGGAGGGAAGAAATGAAGGAGGGAGGCAAGGAAGGAGGAAAGGGGGGAAGAAGCGAAGGAGGAAAGAGGGAGGGAGAGAGGGAAGGAAGGAAGGGAAGAAGGATGGATGGATGGAAAGAAGGAAGGAAAGAAGGTATAAAGGAGGGAGGGAAGAAACGAGGTAAGGGAGGGAGGAAGGAAAAATGAAAGTGAGAAAGGAAGGAAGGGATGGAGGGAGAGAGGTACTTCTCTAGTTATAAATATCATAGAATATAGGACTGAATGTTTATTTGGATTTTTATAGTTTAAAAATAAAATTTATACTAAAGTTAATTGTACCTTTGTTCTTTTCAAGCAATTTAGATACTTTCTGGATTAATACTGCAACAAATGTTTCATTCCAGACTGGCATTCATCTGTTTCCTCAGCCCCAGCATTCTAAGTTACCTGTGCTTCCTCTCCTTCCATAGTCAATGTGTGCTCAGGGAACATTTAACATTTTAATTTTATTCTAATCAAAACCTAATTAGAAATGTAAATTTGCTGGAGATGGTGGGGAAAGCCTCCCACAATACTGTGACAATTCTTCCAAAGCCCTTTCCTGGCTGCCATTATTGAGGGTTTGGAGATCTTTATTTGGACAAGCAGAGTCCTCATGTTTTCTTCTGCATGTTTCCTTTCACTAAGGATGGATAACAATCCACTACAATATGCTTATTTTGCATGTCACAAATACTGTTTTCCTTGAGATGTTGTAACTCACACTAAATGTAGAAATGAAGGTAAGGCAAACTTAAGCATGTTCTTTCAACATACAGAATAACGTCAAGTAGTTTAAGAGAGGAGTTTGTGTAGAGATGCCCTAGGTTTGATTTTCCACGTAGTGTAATGGAAAGAACACTAGTCTAGAAGTCAGCATAATTAGGCCTAGAAGCACTTTTAGTCAGTAAGTCAATAAACATTTATTAAGCACCTATTATGTGCAAGGGACTGTGTTAATTCTGAAGTTATGAAGAGAGGTAAAAAAAAGATTTCCTGACTTTGAGGAGCTCACAATCTATTAGGGAAGAAAATATACAAATAACTATATAGAAACAAACTATATATATATAGGATAAATTAGAAATAATGGGTAGAGGAAAGGCACTAAAATGAAGAGCCATCTGAAAAGCTTCCTGTAAAAGGTAGGATTTTAGGTAGGACTTGAAGAAAGTCATAAAATAATTTACCTCATTTCATAAATAAAGAAACTGAAACCAGACAAGTTAAGTTACTTTCCCATTGTAGCACAAATTATAAGTAGCCAAGCTATGACTCAAATTCTAGTTCTTTGACTTCAAATATATTGTTCTTTCTACTATATGATAATGCTACCTCTCTTGGGTTCCAGTGACAGCTGAGTGTCACTTTGAACATCTTTGAATGTCATCTGAAAATTGGGGTCAAACTTGAAGATCTGCATGGTACTTTTGAGCACTAAAACTCTGTGAAACAGATACCATACATTCAGGTATTCCCACATACTGAAGGGAAACATAAATGGATTTAAAGTTACCAACTATTGTGGAGAATTCACATCAGTACTTATACCTACTTGACCCCAAAACACACACACACACACACACACACACACACAAGATAATAAAAAATAGGCTTGATGCTATTTGGATAATATTTCATTGTTTGTAAGTAAGTGAGAGAGATAGACCTTTATTGTGTTTTTGTATAATAAACATATCTCCTGAAATTGAAGCTATTATAATATATAATATTATGCACATATAATATTATATATAATATATAATATATATGTTATAGGATAGGCTGTGGAGTAGCCAAAAAGCCACTGTCAGGATACTGAATAAGGCCCCAGAGCTGTATTGAAAGAATTCACATGCTTCAGGGAAAAGAGTGATAGACAGCTTGTAAAAAGGCAAAAAATGCTGAGTTGGCTGTTTGGTAATTTTGTGGACTGCTAAATTTACAGGGTTCTACCAAAGATCCTTTTTTCCCCTGAGTCAATTGGGGTTATGTGACTTGCCCAGGGTCACACAGCTAGGCAGTCTTAAGTGTCTGAGATAAGATGTGAACTCGGGTCCTCCTGACTTCAGGGCTGGTTCTCTATTCACTGCACCACTAGCTACCTCCAGAGATCATTTTTAATTGGTGGAGAGGGGCAGGCGGGAGGTGTGTGACAACAGGTAGGATGGAGGAAGGAGAGAGCTTGTTCAATACATTTTTTCCTATTTTTGAGAATTGCTTAGAATTTATATTTACCAAAGTTCTCAGATTCTTAAATGAACTATTCCAAATCTCTCTTCAGATTTTAGCAAATGGCAACACCTTCTTTTCCATTCCTATACAAATCACTTTCACAACCATGATTTCACAGAATTCTCTTGCTAATTCTCTCTTGATAAGTCTTATGTCATTGAAATTATAATTATTTACATTTTACAGATGAGGAAAATTGAGGAACAGAGTAGTTAAGTAGATTAAAGTCACAGCACAAGGCAGTGGCAAACCTGGGATGAGAATTCATGTCTCTTGTTTTATTTCCATTGTCTTTAAAGTAAAGTGGCATCCAAGTTAACACAGTTAGTAAAAAATCTGCTTAGAACTAGAATTTCCCTTAATTTCCAGAGAACTTTTACCTTGATCATATTATTTCCCTCTGTTATGTAGAATGCTAAATGACACAATAAAGGATTATGTATCAAAACAGTTTTCATCTTCATTTATATTCTTTCTATCTTATATGATTCTTATGGAGAATATTTAAAGCAAGTTAAGATTTTGACTTTCAGCTACATGAAACAATCATAAGTGCCCCATTCATATTACCACACATTCTTTGGCTACTATATGTGATTTTGAAATACATTAGGAATATTCCAAAATAAAGTGAATATACTAAAAAATAATTGCCTCTCCCATGCATGTGCCAAGGATCACTGTTCTGTAGGTGACTAGGGAGAAAGGATAGGAGACAAAGGACAACATTCAAATCTAGTCTCTTTGGATGGCATCTTTGATGTCCCAGAAAGACAGTAAATTCTCTTCTGCCCATAATGCTGATAGACAATGATTCAATGGAATTTTTAAGTGCTTATTATGCAATCATATCTATGATAACCAATGAGAAATCTGTTACAAAAAGTAAGATAATCTTTGCCTTCAAGAATCATGTTATTTAGAACTGGAGGGAACATTCATAGTAAATTAATTCAACCACCCCGTTTTACAACTGAGATAAGCGAAGCATAAAGAGGATGTTATTTGACCAAAATCATGTGATTAGTAAGTGTCTACAGCAGGACTGGTACCCAGGTCTTCTTTACTTCAAGTCTAATTCTCAAGTCAATAAACCGTGTTCTCTCTTTTCTTTAACTTTCATTCTAGTAGAGAAAGACAGAATATATATATATATATATATATATATAATATATATATATATATATATATATATAGTGCAGTGACTATAGAGGGCTGTTTTGGGCTTGGCAAATTACAAGGAGATTAAATAAATCCATGAGGAAGACAATAGATGGACAGTAAAGAGCTGAACATATGGGATGTGAAGCAATAGGCTTCTTGCTAATAGGTCCTTCTCTTCAAAACCTAGTGAATGGTTTCTTTAACAATCCTTGACGATCTCTTTTATCACTGGATTATAATTCCTCCAATGTATTTCATTTATTCTTTACTTTATTGTTTCAAGTATGAAAAGAAACACTTGCTCTGGAAACTTGAGCCAAAACTGATATCCAACTGAAACTAATTCATGAAACTCTCGTCTATTTCTTTTTAGTTTGAGTTTTCATAAAAATTTCAGTCTTTTTGAATTTACATAACATTCAGGGGTGGAGTTTGTTTTAACCTTGTTGGCCATAGAATTTGTTACCAAGGTGCAAATCTCAAACCCTAGCTATTGAACCTCTGTGTCACATTTAAGGGAAGATATGGACAAGAGTTTGGGCATGAATGGGTTGCCATCCACTCTGAAGGAAGCATCCATATTGATGATATACAGATTTCTTTGAGCATTTTGAGTATTTGAGTGATATGAGGAGCAAGAAAATGGCAATGGCAAAGTAGAATCAACCAATATACTAATGGCAGTAGAAGTAACAAGATTTAATAAATCAAACATAAAAATCCTGGAATGGATGATTTTATAAAACATTGGCAAAGCTCAATTAATTTTTTATATGCTAGGCATTATTAATTTAATACTTTTTAAAATCCAAAGACTAGTTTACATGATAAGAAATTATAAAATTTTTAGGGAAAGACAGCATAATGGAAAACACTGGACTAGGAGTTAGAAGAGCCAGGTTCTAATTTTGTTATGCTATTAAAAAATAATATGACTTCAATTAGTCATGTCACCACTCTGTGCCTCAGTTTCCTCATCTGTAAAGTGGTGAGTCTGAATTTAATAATATCCTTTTAAACTCTGAGTTATGCTGTTACATGCTATTGCCACATCAATTAGTTTTCTTGCATGTTAAGAACATTAGCAAACAAATAAGGTAGTCTCTAAATAAAAAGGAGAATAGGTTGCCTGCATCTGTCTAGGATGACATAGTCAATAGCACTACGTCTCAGGCTTGTTGTGAGAATTAAATGAGATGATAATTGTGAAGTGCTTGACACTTCACACAATGCCTGACATATAGACAGCGCTATATAAATATATAAATTATTATTATTTAAACTATTTTCCAGCTTCTCAGTTTCCTCCAGCATATAGCAAAGTGATCAGCACATAGTAAGCACCTAAAATGTTAATAATTTTACTTGAATTGACTTCTTAAAATGTGGTAGACAAAATTGAATGTCATATTTCAGATGGGGCCTAACCAAGGCAGAGTACAATGAGACGATGACCATTATTTTTCTAAAAATTATGCCTTTTTATAATCTTAGCTTTATATTAACCTGGGAAGGGAGGAATGTCAGGGACAGGGAGGCTGCCATGTTGCAATGTTGATTCATTGAACTTGCAGTCCACTCAAACCCCCAAATTTCTTCATACTATTTAATCATGTCTTCCATGTTCTGTATTAGTGAAATTTATTTTTTAATTGTTTACAACTTTGCATTTATCCATATTAAGATTAATCTCATTATATTTGATTCAACATCAAAATATTGTCTTATCATTGTCATTCTCTTAGATGAAATTATTAATTATTTTATTTTTTCGGGTTTTTTTGAGTTTGGCTGATTCCTGATGTCTCATAGAGTCATTAGTTTACAATTTCTAAATTCTGATTTTTAAGAAATTATTTTCTCCAGTTGGCTTTTGTATTTCCTTTTCCATTTGACCCACTCTATTTTTAAAGAAGTTGTTTTCTTCAATGGATTTTTTTTCTATTTGGCTAGTTCTATTTTTTAAGATGCTATTTTCTTCAGTCAATTTTTCTCCTTCCTTTTCCAAATTGTTGACTCCTTTTTTCATAATTCTCCTGTATAACTCATTTCCTTTCCCAATTTTTCTTCTACCTCTCTTACTTGATTTTTAAAATCTGGAATAGGATTCTGGGAAGATTATCCAAAAAAGTTAATTAGCTAGAAAAAGAGATACAGAGTCTCAAGGATGAAAATAATTCTTTAAAAATTAGTATTGGTAAAGGAGGAGCCAGTGAAATTATAAACAATCAAGAAATAACAAAATAGACTATAAAGAATGACAACATAAAACATAATGTTAAAATCTTTTGAGAAAAACAACAGATCTAGAGAACAGATCAAGAAGAAAAAATATAAGAATGGGAATTCTTAAAAGCTGTGACAAAAAAAGAACCTTGACACAATAATGCAAGAAATAATTCAAGAGGAAGGTCCTGAAGTGATAGAACAGGAGGGGAAAGTAGAATTTTTAAAAATCCACCAATCACTATCTCAAAGATATCTTATGTGGTATACATATAGGAATATTATTGCCTAATTTTGAAACTCAGATCAAAAAGAAAATTTTACAAAAAAAAAAAATCCAAACACTGTGGAGCTACAATTGGAATTGTACAGGACTTAATAGCCATAATAAAAATGAAGGTCCTGGAATCATATATACCAGCAATCAAAAGAACTAGGCCTGAAGCAAAAAATATATTCAGCAAAATTATCCATAATATTGAATGAAAAAAGGACATTCAATGAACTTGCAGATTTTCAGTTTCAACCAAACTCAAACTCAATAGAAAATTTAGTATATAATAGCCAATATTAAAGATCAATTTCAAGGAACCTAACATAGACAAATTATTTGTTTTTTAATATGAAAATGTATGACATATATTTCAGATTGACATCAGCGATTGGGTAGGTCAAAAGAAAGATTGAGGCAGAGTTGAGTATGATCTGACTCTAAAAAGCAAAACCACCTAGAAAAAGGTAAAAATTGTCATTATGTTATACAAATGAAGTTCAGAGGGAAAACAAACTCAGTTATATTAGAGGGAGGAGGAAGGTTCATGTTTCTGAAAACCTATTCACTTCAAGAATTGATTAAATAGGCAACACAACACATATAACATGAAGGATATAGCACTCTCCAAAATTTATAAAGAAATAAAGGAAGAGGGATGAATGGAAGGGGAAGCAAAGGATAAGGGAAGAAGATGGGGAGATTCATGGGTGGGGGGAGGTCAAGTGATAACAGCAAGGGAACTTAAAGAGTAGAATTAAAGCAAAAGAGTTAGTAGGAATAAGAAAGAAGAGATATACACAGATACTGCAATAAGGATCAGAATAGAATTTATTTTTTTAAATGTACAGCTAATGATCATTGATTTTAATCAGATTTAAAGATTCAATCAAGAGAGAAATCTTCATTATATGTCAGCCATACTAATATTGTTTTTGATGCATGTTTTGCATATGGGAAAATGCCTGGGTGTGTATATATTTATATATACGCATATATATATATATACATATATATGTATGTATGTATATATCTGAGTATTTGTAAATATGTATGCAGATTGTGCTATTTATGGGTTTGTGGATAGGTGTGAATGTATAAGTATATACATACATATGGGGGGTAAGAGTGTACAGTGGGGTTGTGTGACTGTGTACATATGTGTGTATGTATATAACTACATATGTATATAACATACATTTATGCTTAATTATAGCCTTCTTGGGGAAGGTGAGATGGGATGAAAGAGGGAAAAAAAAGAATCAAGTAAAAAAAGTGAGCAACAGAGAAAAAAAAGAATAGCCTACAAGGAAGCAAAGAAAAGATAGACACTCGTTTTCTACTATTTCTTCTATTATTATATATCCTTTCTTGAACTGGAAATTTATTGTTACTTTCTGATGTCCTACTGGACACTTAACAATATTCTATTTTGGTTTATTTTGTTTCCCTTTTCTGTATTTTTTCATTTTTCTATTTTTTTAATAAAATGAATTTTAGAAAAAGATTTTTCAAAATCCTTTTTGACCTCTTCCAAGAGAACTTTTTGGGCTTGAGACCAGATCATATTCCCTTCACAAGTAGGTATTTTGACTTGGTTATCCTCTTATGAATTTGCTTTTTGATCTTTCTTGTCACCATAAGGGCCTTCTCTGGTCAGGGGTCTTTTGGAGATTTTGCTCATTTTTAAAAGTTAAACTCTGCTCCTGGGTAACGGGCCATTGTCCCAAGCTTTCTGCACTAGAGGCCTGGTTACTGACTTTTTGCACCAGCGTCTTTGGAGTATGCAACTATCCCACTATGCTAGAGAGGCCAGACTTAGTCACACCTATTAGGCTCTGGCAATTTGCCTGCTGCACTGGGGCTGGAAGTCTCACAGTGGCTTGTTGTAGCACTGGCATGCTGAGTCAGAACCACAGGGTCTCAGTTACTAATCTGTGCTGAGGCTATGAACCTCCTTTTAGTTGGTCTGAATGCCACTTTTGATGAGTGTGCTCCCCTTTTGCCCTTTTTTACCTTCCTGAATTCTTTTAAATTATCTTACACTGAAATGTCATTTCACTACATTTTTTTGTAGATT
Organism: Antechinus flavipes; assembly: GCF_016432865.1. Classification (NCBI taxonomy): domain Eukaryota; kingdom Metazoa; phylum Chordata; class Mammalia; order Dasyuromorphia; family Dasyuridae; genus Antechinus; species Antechinus flavipes. The sequence continues at coordinate 544,762,476 of NC_067398.1, forward strand.
CTGTTGTTCTGGAATTCTTTGGGAGGCTTGATTTAATATTACTTCCAAGGGAAACTGAAAAGAACTCAGGCAACTGCCTAGTTTCTCTCTGCCATCTTCTTTCTTTTCTGCATGTTCACTAATCACAATTTTAACTTTACTAGACCAAAAACTTAAAGTCAAGCTCATTGGCCTGAAGTTTTCATATTCTACTTTGTTTTGTTTTCAATTGAAATCTTATCTGAGTGCTATAGTGCCTCCACAAGGAAAACAACTTAGTAATCACTTCCAATCATTATTTTAAAACCTTACGATGTTACTTATTCAATTAAAATAATTTATTAAACACCTGATGCAAAGTATCTATGGCTAAGCACTCTCTTAAGTCATGAGGATATAGATTTCAATAGTTCAATGTTTTATCTATCATTTCTCTTAGTGGGCTTTTTGAAGTTAGATTTTTGAAGATGGAGACTGGAGATTCATGCCATGAATGTTGCTTGAATAATCAATCTCCAGTCAGGACATATGCTGCTTCAAACTCACTTTAATTTATAGCTAAAACAGAATATAGATCTGGCCACATGATCTGCAAATTAGACCTGAGAACTATACACCTGATATTCTATAGTGAGTTATGGAGAAAATGATCACTCAGCCTAGAATTCATCATGAAGAAGGTGAATAAGTCCAGAAATACTCTAATAGCCAGACTAGCCTTTGGCAGATCAGATTTCATTTCATTGAATTGGGATAAAGGACTGGTAGGATTTCATAGTCACTTCACCTAATCAATAACAGAAGGGGTTAATTGGCATCACAGGCAAAGTTGGGTTTATAAACTGGCCATACTACAGAAAAGTCAGGCTAGATCCTCAAAAGGTTAAAGGGCTATCTCAACTCTATGAATCAAAGAAATTGCCATAAGAAGAATGAATTGTGAAACTAATAGTTCCGGCTAAATTTTGTGTCAGTTTTCAATGCAATGGTCATGTGAGAGTGATATACATATATTTTTAAGACTTTTCTTTACTTCTACAATGTATTTATGTAGTATTTGTATTAGAATAACATATCAATGAGACTTATTCTATTAACTACTAGTTCCACAGGAAAGAAAGTACGTATTATTTGAACTTTGTATTTCTCCAAGAAATTATTAAAGTGGGACTGAACATAGTGTTTAATACATATTCATTGAATTGTTATATTGAACAGAATCAAAGGTGCTGAGGATGTCAGACTTGGATGGTTAAAGATATTGCTTCCTCCTAATGTTGTTGTTTGTCATTTCAGTTATGTCTGAATCTTTATGACCCCATTTGGAAATTTTTTGCAAAGATACAGAAGTTGATTTGCCATTTCCTTCTCCAGCTCATTTTACAGATTAGGAAACTGAGGCAGAGTTAAGTGACTTGCCTAGGGTCACACAATTAGTAAGTTCCTGAGGTCACATTTGAATTCAGGTCCTCCTGATCCCAAGCCCAGCATTCTATCCACTATGCTGCTGCTAGGAGATGTCATGTCCATTAAATTATAAACCTGACATAAAATTAGGCAAGGACTATTAGTTTCATAATTCATTATCTCATGGCAGTTTCTTTGACCCACACAGTTGAGATAGCCTTTTAGCCTTTTGAGAGTCTAGCCTGACTGCTCTGTAGTATGGCCATCCTATGAATCCCATTGTTCTGAGATGCCTATTAACCCTCTATGCTATTGATTAGCCAAGTCACAGTAAAAGAGTGATATTGAATTCCAAGTAATGGAAACTCATTACTTGATTTAGATAATTAATTACCAATACTTTCCTTTTAGTAAAATTGAAACAAGCTACAGAGTTCAAGCTGTGTGAGCCAATATTTGAAGCTTTGCTTAATGCATTAGGGGAGGGGTCTTCTCACTGGACAGAGCATTTTATTGAGTCTACTGCAAATACTTGAAATAGCCTGGCCATTTTCTTTGAATTAGTTCAAAGAAGGCAAGCTCTTGAAGTGTAGAAAATCAAAACAGAAATCTGTAATTCATTTAGAACTATGAAAGCAGCATGCACTTTCAGGTACCTTTCATCCCAGGTTATCAAAATGCTATTTATCAACCATTTAAGAAGTTGGAAGTAGGATTTCTATTCATATTCTAGTACTCAGCTGACATCCCTGTATTCATTCTTCTCCTCGGCTAGAAAGCTTGCCACTGTGATTTTCTTTTCTTTCTTTAAAACAAAACAAAACTATTGATTCTTTTGTTTTTACATCACAGTCATTCCCCAATATACCATCACCTACTATTAGTATTACCCAATTTGACTTTTCTTGTAATAAAGAAAACAGTTAAGGAAGTGAACATAATGCAGCTAACTGTGTAGACAATATTTGGTATCCATAATACCCTCTCTTTAAAAAAAGGAAGAAAACACATTCCCTCATCACATCTTTAGGACCAAGACTGGTCATTTTAATTAAACAGTAATCAAATACATTTGGAGAAGAAAATGGCAAACCTCTTCCAAAACTTTACCAAGAAAACCCCAATGGCAATGTGACCTATGGGATCACAAAGAGTGAGACACAAGTAAGTGACCAAAAAACAAAACACTCATATTTTGATATTCTTTAAATTTACATTATTGAAGCCATTGTGGTTTTTGAAACTATAATGGCTCTTAAAGATCACATAGATCAACTTTTTTTTTATGAGAGAAGAAACTGTGGCCCAGGAAAGAAATATTACTAACCCAAAGTCATAGCAATTAATTGATAGAGCCAGGACAAGAACTCTAAGCTTCTGACCCCTAAACTGATAGTTTTTGTTAAACCACTTTAATATGGATGATAATAACTTATAGTTACAAACACTTCAAAGTATATTCTCTCCTATGAACCTTACTACAACCCTGGGGTTTAGAGAGTTTAATGATTTGCCCAGATTCACAAAGCCCACACGTGCCAGAGGTAAGAGGCAAGTCAAGTTTTCTGACTCCCAAGTTCAGCACTTTTCCCACAGTATTATGGCACCTCTATTTATAAAGCCAAGTCATAGGTAATTTTTCCAGGATGTAGAAATTGAGCATCATGTCACTAGTTATTTATTGAGCCCTTACCCTATGACCCAGGGCTATTTTAAATTGGATAGCACTGCAGAGGCTGGAAATAACATCTTATAAAACTCAGATGGTACCTAGAGAGGCAAAAACCAGATATCAAAGTGAAATACCTACTACCTGGAAATATTTTAGTGACTCTCTTTACTTATAGTACACTGCCCAAGGTGTACACAAATCTAATCTGGCCTATTCTTTTAGCATCAGAGACAGAGAATGGTGAATAAGAATAGAGTTTTATGCATCATGTTCAAACCTCTGAAGCGCACTGCTGTTTCCATAGAAACTTAATTGTAAAAGAAACCCCCTTTATTTTACCATTCTTTTCTTAAGAACTGTTTGTTTCTCTGCTTTTCACTATGAAGTGAAATCTTTCTGTGGGCCCATTGGGTCAACAGTAAATGCTGTGACAAACCTTATTTCACACTTGTTTTAGCATGTGTTAACACCCACCCACCCCATATCAACAACAGCTGCTATCACCACTACCCACACCCATATTCAAAATCAGGAACATTGAAAGGAATACATCCAGCATTGTTCTTGAGGCTCAGAAAGATAGCCATTGCAAACTTTTACACAGTAAACATTTACTCAGTCACAATTTTTCTACAGGTCAGAGCCTATGGAAACAAATACCACTGCAATGAATACTTCTGTGTGACAGAAAAGATTTCACTGAATTACAGAATCTTAAATTTTAGAAAAGTCTTCAGAGGCCATCCAGTCCAATTCTTAATTGGATTCCTGTAAGGAATCACTCTTTTCAATCAATACTTAAAAAATTTGGATCATGTTTTGAGTTCACTGTATAGGGGAATATGCAGTACAACTGGAAATGTGTTAAAATAACCATTTCCATAGTCCTTGCAATTGTGAAATTGTGAGCTAATAAATTTAACTAATAATTAATAGGGGTAGAGCTGGGAAAGACCTTAGAGGTCTTCTAGCTCAACCTTCTCATTTTGCAGATGATGAAAACAAGATGCAGTAAGTTTAAATGACTAGACCAAGATCACAAAGATAGTAACTAGGGATGTAAATAGAGTGTAAATCCAAGTCCTCAAAATCCTGTGCACTGCATCATTGATTGAGAAAGGCTTCCAAAGAACATCATACACACTACATATCCCACCTTGGACACAATCTAATGGGGGGAAAACACATAAAACAAAGCTGAAAAACAGGACTTTGGGGTAAAAGGGAGAGTATTGAACCAAGGGAATGATGAAGCCCAGCAGCCACATAACAATGATTAAGTATCTGTTCTGGATCCCCTCCTTAAATAGAAGATTGAGGATTCACACTAAACAACAACAAGCACATTCTGTTGAAATGTTTAGCTAAATGGAACCAAAACAGTCACAGTTGACAATTTCATAAATACATTAATTAGAAGTGTCTCCAAATAGCATGTGATTTTGAATTATTAACATAAAACACTGCATTATAAATGACTGCAAATTGCATTCCTAGTGCTCTCCATGCTTAATTTATTATGCCGTAGGAAAATTTGCAAATTACTTCACTATTTTATATTTAATGGATAGTTTTATATGTATATTGTTTCATTAAGATAAAATTAAATCACAGCATACGTGCTATAAGCCTTCCTAGTGACATAAATGTTATCAGAAACAAACTTTGGTCAAAAGAAGAAGTAAACTTGCTACCATGTAAATACCCTTTCTTTAAAAAGGTGCCATTACAATTTCTGACTCTTTAGCCTCCATCTTGCCTATGAACTTACCCCTTTCCATTTTTCTTTAGAGCTTTGCTTCAACTACATTTTATGGAGGAGACATCAGAAAGATTCCCTCTTTTTGGTAATTGTGTTACCGTCTGCTATTGATTATACTTAGATTGTTGAAAACATGGATTCTGTCAGTGATGCTCTTCTCAGGTTCTTTTTTCATGACTAGATACTGAGTGAGAGGAGTAGAATACTATTAAGTGTGGGGTGGGAAAGTGGGAAGAGAGGGGTAGAACAAGTAAAATACTAGTGAGTAGTAAAGAATATTATTCATATTCACCCAAAAAGTTCCTACTGCTTATCTTTAATTAGAAGGTATAACTTATATAAAAGTTCTCAACTATATTTAACTATGCTTGATTTATGTGACAAACAGAATTTTTCCCATTATATTTGTATTCTCTGTTACCCCCTTAACATAGCTTTCATGCATGGAAAACATATGATGACAACATTTTAAAAAAACACAAAAAAATGCCCAATTGAGTCAGGTAGAGGGGTGGGTATATTTCTATGCTCTACTGTTGCTTTCAAACCATTTCTTTATAATGACTCCTCTATGAACTTTCATCCTTTGAGATCTGCGAAATCTAAGTACATTATTCTTGTCTCTTGTTATCAACAGACCTCTTTGCCATATCTCAGCCTTATGATATTCCTAACCTGTGAATCCTCACCTATGGGTAACCCCTACTATCTGATTTCTCCATTGCTATTCTAAGGCTGCTAAGTGCTGATGGAGAAAATCCTGAAATGCACCTGGTTTCAAAAATGTGTTTCCTAAACAAAGCTGAGAGGCAGTGTGGATAGAGCATTCACTTTGGAATGAAGAAGTTTCACATTCAAGGTCTTCCATGTAGAAAGAAATAGATATGAATGAGATAGATAGTGCAGATATAGATTAGATACAGACCCTGATCTTAAACAAATCACTTAACCTTCTCAATATCTCCAGACATTTTTAAGACCATAAATTACGAAGTAGGTTCTAATCTACATGCCAGGGGAGGGGTTTTCCTCATGAAGAACTAATGAAGCCACACATTTAGTCTCTCCTATACTCAGAAAAAGAATAAAACAATAACCTTAAATGTGTTTTTAATGTTACGTGGAAAAATAAAGTTCCACTACTGATTTCTTGTCCCAGTCCCCAAACTTTACTCTCCCTTATCTTATGCACAACACATCCAGAACAGATAACAATAGCTTAATAATTATCACAAACTTTTCCTTTCCTCATAGTCTTACTCTGCTAGAATTCAGGGAGGTTAAGTGACTTGTTCAGTGTCACAGGTAGCAAGTGGCTGAGCAGTGATCTGAAGTCGTCCAAACCCAATTCTCTCTCCACTGGCTATTCTGGCTGGCCACATTGTTCAAATGCCAAATGTACACTTGCCAAAAAGATCATTTTTTGGAGAACTCACACATGGCAAGAATAAGTTAGTCAGAACAAGTGATAAAAATATACTCTCAAGGTTTCTCTTAACTATAGAACTGATTATATGACATGGAAGACACTGGCATAAGACCACCCAGAATGGAGTGCTCTCATCAGAAAAGGTTCTGCACTCCATGAGTAAAGCCGAGTTGAATTAACTCAGAAGAAAAACAAGATGGGCAAAGTTAAAGGGATTGTTCATAGGGATACTTTGTTCATATGGAATTGTTCATAGGAATTCTTTGTGTATACTTTGTGGCATAACATTCCAAGCTCATATTGGTCTGATCATCCACAGTCAAATATATTGTAACTCAACTCTAACATAGTGTGTCATTTTGGTTCTCTTCAAGAACAAAGAATAACAACTAGCCAATTCTGCTTGCTCTTGAATCCCATGACCCAGGGACCCTTCTACTCTCTTCCCAACTTAAAAAAAAAAAATAAAAAGCTTAAAAAAAATCTGATGTTGTTAAATGCTAAAATACCAAATCCCATGAACAATTTCTCAATCTAGTTTCTATTGCTTGGAGACTCTCACACAGTTTCTCTCGGGTTAAGCACTTCTTTCCAGTCGCATTTACTGAGTAAATACGTTTTCTGGGTTTCACTCAAAAATACAATCACTACTACATTCATTCTTTCTCTCTAATATATGAACATATTCCTCTTCTGCACCTAATTAAGAACTCCTATGTGCTCAACAGATGTTCTTTAGACTATTTAAGCTCTTCAGACTTCTCCCACTTCAGCTTGTACTCTTCATCTGTGCTAATTCCTTGACCTCACCCAGGGTTAGTTTCTACCTTTGATGACAAGGTAGACCATTGTGACCATTCTGAGACTATTTTTGTTTTATTCTTAAATGTAAGACAGTTGGGAATACTTGTATGCTCCTTCAGCTTTGGAAACACAGATGTTCTTCCTACACTGATATCATGAACATCAGATATTCACTTTCTTGATCTCCTCCATTTCTAAAACCTCTTAATATCATTACCCACTTTCTTCTTTTTCTTTCTTCACAAAAGTATCCCTTCGCTACACCACAACTAATTTCTCTTCCTATCTCCTTGACTGTATTCTCTTGTGTTCCCTCTAAATCTTATTCTAGCACTATAGTCTTTCTTTTTTCCTCACAATTAATTCATTCCTATATATATCCAAATATCTCTCCTTTTCTATAATCATAATATAGCTTTTCTATGATTTTTTATTCCACAAATTAGCTACTGCCCCTATTTATCCCCTTACCTTCACTCTAAACTTTTTAAAAAGTCATTTATCTCTAATGTCTCTGCTTCCTCATTACCCATTCATATCAGCTCATTATACTCACCAGACTTCCTTCCTGAGCATTCTACTGAAGCTATTCTCTCAAAAGATCCTTAATGATTAACTACTCACTAAATGAACTTGCCATTTTAAAAATTCTTATCATTATTAATGTCTTTGCAATTTTTGATATTCCCCCTATTGTGTATTTTCCTCTCCCTCTGCTCCAGACACAATAGATCCTCTCTCTTAGTTCTCCTCTATGTTCTTCATTGGCTCATCATCTTCTTTCTGAAAAATCAAAATTTGTTATTCTTCAAAGTGTTATTTTTGTCTTTCTTTTCTTGTTTCTGTATTCTAGTGGTTCTCAAAAGAAGTGTTTAGGGGTTGTGATATTTCAGATAAAAAATATAAAAATAATTTAATAGAAAATTTATTTTCCAGATATATATGATGTCTATGGGATTGTACAGTATAGTAACTCTGCCATTTGTTAAAAAAAAAAACCACAATCACCAATTTTACATGTGTAATAATAGCTAGAACACATGTCAGACCTTGGACTTTTAAAAATAATCCTGCTTTAAGGGAAATTGTACATTCACAATTCTCCCAACTTCAGTTTTCAGTGTGGTACAGTCCTTCAAGGCAAAGAAAACTATGTAGTATACAAAAAAAATTTGTGAACCATTCTTCTCTATTCCCTCTCTTAGGAATCCCATTTATTTCTTCAGTTTCATGTATAACACCTATAAGTAACTCCCAAATCTTTCTCCAGATCTGACTTGTATCCCAAGTCTCAGAACATGTCCTACAACTGAACATATCCAAAGCTATTTATCATTGCATCATAATAAATGATGAATCTGAAGAACTCAAAAAACATAAAGATTTCCGTGAACATCAGTTTACAGAATGAAAAAAAGTTAGACCAAGAAAACAATATACATAAGGATTTCAGGCAAAGAAAAGGAAAGAATGATAAGATAAAGTTCAACACTGTATAATTGCAAAGACTAAGCTTGCTCCAAAGGAGAGATATTTATTGAAGAGGCAAGGGTATATGAAAGTGAAAAGTTTCATACGCTATCAGACACAGCATGGTTGGTTTTGGTGAGCTATTTCTTCTTAGTGTTTTTGTAATCTTTATTATAAGCAATGTGGAAAAGTATATTCAGAAACAAATGTAATGTAAATGTAAAAAGTCAACAAAATGTCTAAAATTAAATTGAATTAAACAGTCTGTGTCTTTTGGGAATGGGTTGAGGCAATACCCCCAAAATATTCTTCAAAATAGCATTAGTAAGTTATGAAGCATATTTGCTTTTAGGTATACACTGCAATTTTGAGAAGGAAAATATAGCTCAGTGAGTTCTAAGTGAACATATTTTGTGCTAGATGACTGAGGCTAAGGGACTTGGGGGAAGCAAAGAACAAGCAATGGCTATTGCAAAAACAACCTGTGAACTTCCTCCTTCCTGGGGCTTCCTGCTCATCCGCCTGAGATAAATCCACTGACAAGCTATCAGGCATACAGGTGCATGACTAGTGGCTCCCATCCAGCTGGCTGGGGCAGCTGAAGTGACAGAGGTGGGAGCCCATATTTGGGCCTCAGCTCACTCCTGTGTGATTGATGCAGCAGTGCCTCCTCGCCAGTGGAAAGCAGCTTTGTGTGGAAGGGCCATTAACTTTCTCTCTATGTAATTTTTTCTCATTCCAACTAAGTCTCAAGTCACTGAGTTTTAAGTCTCCAAATCAAAAGTTATCCTCGTCTGTTCCATTCCTTCACAAGTCTCACAGACGTGACAAAACAAAAGAAACCTCTTAGGTAGGAAATAGAAATCCTTTTAAGAAGCATCTTTATTTTTTGGGTTAAATCAGAAAATCCTGTCCCTGTTCCTGTTCAATCCCAGACAGATTCAGGGTGAAATGCAAAGAAAATGATACTTGAAAGTGTGCTTTTCCATGTAATAAGATGTCCCCATTAATCAATCCTCACTCTCCCCAATCAGCTTATGTCAAATGTTACAATAAAGAAAACCTTCAAGAATAACAAAGTCCTATGATGCTTTCCTTGTGGATTGAATATTTGGTTTAGTACTCCTTTCCTTCAGTCTTTTGATCCACTTGTTGATCCTGTACCTATAGATATATCCTCCTATTTGTTATTTCCTTCTATTCAGTCTTCATTTATGCACTAACCATAGAATATATATATATATATATATATATATATATATATATATATATATATATATATGTGCAACTGTTATCCTTGTATGGTAGTATAAACTCTATGAGGTCAGGGGTTATATGTTAACTAAAATTTCTTTCCCCAAATTTAGCAACCTGTGTTATAGAATAGGCATTTAATGACTGTTGCTAGTGCTACCCATTCCCAAGATAGGCTTAATTTCTATATATGAGCTTCCTAATCTATAAAATGATGGAGCTTAGACCAGATGATCTCTAAATTCTAGGAAGTAAAAATAATGATACAATTGGAGGAAACATCTTTTCAGGGAAAGATAATACTAGAATCAATCTTTTATTAAGCCTGTGTACCAGGTACTCATCTAGGCACTGAAAATACAAATGAAGAAGTCAGCATAGAGGTAATTATGAACTCTAAAAAGTCATTATAGAAAAAGATTGTCCAGATAAATGATAAACCTAAGCAGGACACATCATGGAGGGCAGTCTAAATAAAAGCAAAGAGATGAGAAATGGAATTTCAAGCATGAAGGAGCTCAAATAAGCCAGTTCAACTGGGATGTAGAATGTGGAAGCAGGAGGGTTGGGGGAAGCTAGAGAAATATAGGAACCTTAAGATGAAAAGATAAAATCTGGAATAGCCACTGTGGGGAGTGTGCTATGATTGACTAGAAGCACAGTTGAAATTAGATGACAAAAATGTGTATTGTATCAAGTCAGCATGATTATTTGACTTCCTTCTATACCAAGTCAAGTCAATGAGCATTTATTAAACACTTACTATATTCTGAGCACTGTGCTAGGAGCTGCTGGGGTAAATGGTAAGGAATAAGCAGAGCTGGAATTTGGCAAGGCATGAGCAATGATAGAAGGTATTAGAGAGCAGAGGACTATGTAAAGTAGAACTAGTTAACTATGGGATCAAAATTGGCAAGAGAGGAAAGGCAGAGCAGGGGTGAAAACAGTAAGAATACTGAAGGGTATAGGGGCTGGATATCACAGCAAGAAGCAAAATGAGGTTTAGAAGTAACAATGCTTGGAAAGACATGGAATCATAGGAGGCTATTTTTGGAGGGATTTAGAGTTCTTGTTCATGGGAATGAATACTGGTGAATGATAATAAAATTAATCACAGGTGTGACCAGGTCATAGGAGTTGAGAAGGTAGATGAATTAGGATACCAGGATATTTGAAAGAATATCATCCTCTTTTCACTTACAATCCTTTTTCTATTTCTTGCATACATACTTCTATGCACACAAGTTATCTCCACCCCACTAAACAGTAAACTTCTCAGGACAGTAACCATTTTTGCTTTTTTCTTTGTATATCTAGCACTCTGGACAGTGCAATATTTTCTACTTAATAATGTTTGTTGAATGACTGATTAACTTCTATATAAAAGTTCCCATACAAGAATAGGAATTGACATAAAGAGGAAGACAGAGTCAGGTAGTGAACTTCTTGACAAAAGATGGACAATGACATGAAGGCTGGTAAGTAACAGCCACTAGAACTTAGATAGAGTAATGTAGTAGAAAAGGTGGTGCTCAAACTAAGATGGGTTGCTTAGTAAGGTAGCAGAAAAAAGTTCCTGAAATGTCAGTAGGGAATAAGAATGATGCTTACTTTCTCTCCTGATCATACTAGGTAGTATGAGAGATGTCTATGCCTAGGGGATGCAATAGATAGAGCACTGGGTTTGGAATCAAGAACATGCATCTTCATAGGTTTAAATTCTGTGTGGCCTTGGGCAAGTCATATAACTCTTTTTGCCTCAACTTTCTCATCTGCAAAATAAGTGAAAGAAGAAAATAGCAAAATACATCAGTATCTTTGCCAAGAAAACCCCAAGTGGAATCTCAAAGAGTCAAACACAACTGAACAATAATAAAAACAAAAATGAAAGTGTCATCTAGTACTAGAGAGAATGAGCAGCCAAAGAGTGTCTTCTGGGAAGATTCAGAGGATGGGAGAAGCATAAGAAAAAGTCAAGACAAAGAGAAATTTGTTGGCAATATATCAGACTTCCATTGGACAGAATGGAAGAGTTGGATTGGACCACGGCCAAGGCATGTCTGAACTGAATGGATATGGAAGATCTTGGAGTATTAGCAAAGAAAGGGGGTGGTTTTCAGTAAGAGCAGCACCAGGATTAGAATGGGAAGAGGTGGGTGTTTGTAACCTGAGATGGACATACTGTGCTTTTTTGACTAGGGCTACCACCTTCATGAATTCTATAAATTCCAAAGGATAAGTGACTATTTTCTTTCTAGGACTAGAGAAAAAAGGAAGTTTGAGCATAATGACCAGTGAAACTTCCTAAAGATAAAGTTGGGAGAGCAACAAGAAAGAACTCTGAGACTAGAATCAGAGGATCTGGTTTCAAATCCTGCCTCTGATGATTACCACCTACCTGACTTTATGCAAATCATATAACCATGCTGGACCTCAGTTTTCTTAGCTTTAAAATGAGAAAATTCAACTAGACCATCTTTGAGGTCTCTTGCAAATCTACATCCATGATTACATGAATCATAAAACTTATATTTAGTTTTAATATTTGCTATGTTAACAGTGCAAACCACCTTATCTTTTGGGACAAAAGTGTCTTCATTCTTAGGATGGCAATTATACTTATTGTTGTTTGGTTATTTCAGTCATGTTTGACTCTTCATGAGTCCATTTGAGGTGTTATTGGCAGAGATACCAGAGTGGTTTGCCCTTTCTTTCTCCAGATCATTTTACAGATGAGGAAATTGAGGCAAACAGGGTTAAGTGAGTTGCCCATAGTCACACAGCTAAATAAGTGTCTGAGACTGGATTTGAACTCAGGAAGATGGGTCTTTCAGATTCTAAGCCCAGTTATTTATTTACTAAGTCATCTAGTTGTTCCAAAGTATAGTCATACACACATTAAAATCTTTACAGAATTTCTGTGAAGAAAGCAATTCATATTTTAGAAAAAAACCTTTGTGTTCTTTACAAATGAGAGTTATTCTAGTAAAAACAAGTTTTCTTGAAAGTATGAAGATAAGGAGGACACACTGTTCAACTTGAAACAACTCTCCCTTCCCCAAGACCTTAATAGATAGCAAGGTAGGAAGAGGATGCCCAGGATAATGTGGAAGAATCTACTTATCAGCCTGTTGATAAGGAGGGGGTCCTCAGAGACACAGCAAAAATATTCTATTCAATGCCCTCTACAATTTAGCAGAATGAAAGGTTACTTAACCTAGCTATCTTATAACCCAGCATAAGCTGGAGGCTGCTTTGGAAATAATTGACATCATAAAAGAATTATTCCTCTCATTGTAATAGCCAGAAAGGATTCACTGACTCTACAGCATAAATTTAAATTAATTTTTTTCATATTTGACAAGGTTATAAAAATTATATTGATTCTGAAATTATAATTTTAGATTGGTTCCGTCATCTTAGCCTATTAGCAGTCTTTAAATGAAGTGATCCAACATTACAATCAATCTTATCTTCCATTATGCACTTCCTGGTGCTAAAAAGTAAGATCAATTCTAATTAACTACACTGGTTCAGTCATTTGGGCTGTTGTTGTTTTTAATCTCGTTACTGCACTGGTATCACTAAACAATTTGTTATACATTTATGTGCTCATTTTGCATCCAAACTAATGCCATCTTTATTAGGGAGAACTATAACAATAGCTCTGAGCCCCTCACCAAAAGCCTTCCTGCTACTGTTCACATATGCATCATCAGGAATGTTTTAGCTGAGTTATGAAAACCTAAAAGTTTTAGGCAAGAAATATGCTGCCTCCCGGATCATGAAATATATAAATTTTCTGTTTTTGATATTAAATTAAAATAAATATAATTCTATAAATAAATCTAAATTCAATTTAATTAATTCTCAGTTTATGATATAATGCTTGTACTAGGAAATAGGAAGTCTATGGTATCATGGTAAAAGCTTTGGCTTTAAAGTCAAAGAATGTGGGTTCAAATCCTATCTCTAACACTACATATGTAGCCTTAGACAGGTCATGACGTCACTGAATCTCAATTTCTTTACCTATTATTTGTCAGTTGGACTAATTGATCTCTGAGGTCCCTACCAGCTCTAAATCTATGAGCTTAAAAGCAGAACATAAGTATGTTTCTAGTCAAAGTTGAGATGGTGTATGCTCTAAAAGAAGTGATAAAGATAGTAAATATCAATTTAATTTAAAACACAAAAGAAATAAGACCTCCATGTACAGATTCAGTTTTTGCTGCTCCACTTTTTTCAGAGAAGGATGATTGGTCATTTTGAACAATACAGGTTTTGTATTGTTCAACACATCTTAACATTAAGATTATCAGCTACCTATGTAGTTTCCAAAAGGGTAGAGTGAGTGTATGGCAAATAGGGGAGGTACCCAAAGGAAACAAAAGCTTAAGTCCTATGTGACAGGCTGTGAAAATTTCCTAACATGTGTGGCCCTCTTTGTGTTTATGGTGGTAGTTGAATAAAAGACTGTACATGTCCAATAAATATATCCCTGAATCCCTCACTTGTCAGTCACTAAAACAACCTAAGATCCTCCAAAACATTGAGACACTAGGCAACTCCTTCAGATATGTGTTTCAAGTATATTTGAATTTGAGGTGATGGGACTGATTAAATCCAAGTGAAAGTGGTAAGCACACAGTTGGAGATTCCAAATTGAATTTTAGGAGAGATTTGGGAATCATTAGCTTGGAGATGGCAATTCAATCTTGGAGTGAATTTAATCTTCAAGAGAGAGAATATAGCAAGAGAAGCATATAAAGTTAAGGCCAGAAGAGTGAGGAATGTAAACAATTTCAGGTACAGCATAGTGTCATGAAAGCCAAGTAAAACAGGATTTTCAAGAAAGTGAAAAAATAGTTAAAATAACATCAATCAGTTTATATTGTTATTAGGCATTTGATCATTGGGTAGACTGGCAATTTGAAGGTAGTGATAGAGGCAGAATTCAAAAAATAGAAAGAAATATTTTGAAAACAGAAATGAGGAATTGTAGATTCCAATTAAGAACCCAAGACCTAAAAAATATCTATTAGATCAGCTGATTCAGAAGTTCCTCACGCTCTCTTTTCACCAAGAAATTTTTGTATGAGCTCAAATATATAAGTATAAAAAATAATGTAAAAAGCAAACATTTATGATAATAAATCATAATGTTGTAACTTTCCCACATTCAGTAACCTGATCAATATGAGGTCATGACTCACAGTTTAAGAAGCTTTGATGTAAAGAATACTTAATTTGTATTCATCAAAGATGAATATCCATCTTTTACTTGTTGACCAAACAGGACAAATGGCTTTTCCCATCTCAAACTTGCTTGCTGTATGTTTGCATTTTGGGGAGGAGAACGTGGGGAGTATGGACATATGGAGGGAAAAGCTGTTCTATTGCCACAAGGTGACCAAATAACTCTCAAGCCTGGTGCATTCTTGGAAATAACTTTATTTCTGAGGTTTCAGATCAGTATAAGATGATCAACTATGCTTTTGTGCTCATGCATACCTCAAACCAACAAGCCTTTCTGAGTTTTTCACATAGGAATAGTAGAGTGGGATTTTCCCCCAAAGTACCAACTTGAAATTTTATACACAGTATATACATCTTACCTGCTCTCCACTTACTCCGAAGCCCCACACTACAAATAACAGGGGGAAATGGCATAAAAGCAGAAAAAAAATTCATCAGCCAGATACCCAGTTCTAACAAATAAAAAAAAAACTGAAAGCAGTGTGCCACAGTAAATAGAGACATGAGCTTGGGATCAGAAATTCCTGAATTTCAGTTTTACTTCTATTTTATTTTGGTTGTGTGCTCTTGATAAGTCACTTAATTTCTCAGAGAAACCCTTTATGACTATAAGTAGTGGAGAATATGGTGATCTGTATTGGTAGAAAGAATTCACTTGGAAATTCCCTAAACTAGCAAAATAAAAACTCCAGTCCTATTCCTAATAATTAGCTATTTGTATTTTTTTCTATTTTCTCTTCATGTTATTACAGCTAAGATCTACAAGAGATCCCATGATTGTTCCTATCCTGGCCAGAGGTCATGGGTGAGCTAGATGAATTTCTTTACCATGATTTTAGCATTTTATGTAGTAAAGCTGAGGGAAAATGATCATAATCAAACCTCATTTCTATGGGAAATATATTTGGTGAAATTGGAATTTAGTCTCTGTATTATTTTGTTCTTTCTTTTAATTATGTGAAGAAGAGGTAAATATTAATCTACAAGAGATATATCCTTTCCCTTCCTTCATCCTCTATGATACAAATGTCACATGCAAAGAAAAATGGCAATTCTGACAAAGCTGATGAAAAAGATATGTTCCTGTGAGAGGACAAAGGATACCCCTGATCTAAGTGGCACTTTGTTTTGTTTTGTTAGAATTTGACTTCTTATATATCTTAATAAATGTATCTAAGTGTGGTATAAGGAAAGAGCCCTAGATCTGGTGTAAGGGGAAGTGGGTTCAAATCCCCCTTCTCCCACTTAACTACCAATATAATGACAAGACTGTTGCAGGACTTCAAAACTTGCAGGAATCATTGGATTCCCTGACACATGAAATAATGGACAACAGATCGGTTTTGGATTATCTCTTGGCTGCTGAAGGAGGTGTATATGCGAGTGCTATTTATATACCTTCTTTCTAGGACTTATGGACATGGATAATTCCTCATGTTGATTCATATTGTTACATCACTACTAGCCTGTGTTATATCACTATGTGCTTGTGTAATACTTCCCATGCTGATGAGTTTAGGTATACCTGTTTCTAACCTCCCAAGGTTAGAATAAAGGAAACCTACTTCAAAACAGAGGAAACCTCCTAACAATATCTGATTCTGTGCTCTCACCTTCCTGACAAGTCAGGGAGGGTGTGACCACCTGTGTTCTAAAACAAAAGAAAGCAGGAGATTTAGAGAGTGGAGAAGTATACTTGAAACAAGGTGTTGATTCAGTGGAATTGATGAGATGGTTGTTTTCTAGTTCACATATATACATAGTACTTAACATGGTGATGTAATGGTTCTCTAGTTCACACATACTCAGTATGCTGTAATGAGGTAATTGTAATACGGTATTTAAACTGGGGACAAAGTCAGACTCAGAGGGAGACTGGTTGAGACTGGCAGACTGGCAGACTAGCAGACTACTGGAGAAGACTGGGTCAGACTATGACAGACACAGAATCTGAAGGGAACAATAAAGACTTTGGACTCTATTCTTGTCCATTCTCTTGGTGACTATCCAGTGAGACCAAGGCCCTTCCTGAAGATTTCCAGAAAGCTAGCCAGGACATTACAATATGATCTTGGCCAAATCACTCCATTCCAGTCAATAAGCATTTATTGAGTGCTTCCTACATGCCAGGGACTGAAAATAAAACTACAAAGAATGAAAAACTCTTTGTTAATATATAGAAATCTCAAACTAAACATGTCAGAATTGTATTATATTTTCCTAAAGCTCTCTCCTCTTCCAAAATTCTCTATTACTAACAAGGTTACCATCATATACTCATCATCTTCATTACTCACATACAGTTGTCTCACACATTCAAACTGTTGCCATCTATTGATGAGAACCACAACTCACCTGTCTCCCCCTTTTTCCATTCACACTGCCACTACCCTGGTGCTGGGCCATCCCTTCCTAACTTTCCAATCTTTTCACACTCTCCTCCACACACACTACAATTTAGAGACACAGACTCCCTACCGTTTCTCGACCAAAATACTCTACCTTGAGATTCTATACTTTTCAATGGCTATCTCTCATGCTTAGGATGCTATGCCCTCTCACTTCTCTTTCATGACTTTCTTGGCTTCCCTCAACTTCCACCTTCTTCAAAAGGCCTTTCCTAATCTATCCTTCCCAATTCTACTGCCTTTCTTCTGGAGTTATCTCCCATTTCACTATTTCACATTTCACTGTCTTACATGTATATAATTCTTTGCATGGTGCTTCCTCCATTAGAATGTGAGTTCCTTGAGGTCAAAATTCATGTTTGGTCTCTTTTTTTTTGCATTCCTAATGCTAACAATAGTGCCTATTATATAACAGATACTTTTAAAAGGCTTCTTGACTGAATCCAAAGAAGTTTATATCCAAATGGTAAGATGGCAAAGTCCACATATAAATATTGAATATATAGAAATATATAAAAAATAATTTGAGAGAGAGAATACTAGCAATTGTGGGGGAATGGGAGGTGAAGAAATACTATAATAAATGATGCTTAAAGGAAGAAAAGGACTGTGAAGGAAGAAAGGATGGAGTACATTTTAGATAGTGCAGAGGCACAGAAAAAAAAAGGTTAAACAGAGAGAAGACTAATTTGATTCCACTGCAGAGTGCAGAAAAAGTAATAATAAAATAAATAAAAAGTAATAATATCCAATGAATATGGAAAGGTAGTTGGGGCTACTATAATGTAGGGAAATAAAAACAAAGGAAGAAAGATCCTGAACTCCATTTTTAAATTCTTTGGTAGATTTTGCATTGGACTCTTTGTTTGTTTTGGGGTTTTTGTTTTGTTTTCTGTTTGTAGTTTATTTTGCCTATCTACCAAATTGTTAATAAAAGTACAACAAAATCCAGATTAGCTCAATATTGCCCCCATGTGATTGATAGAGATCATCAATGCCAGAGAAAAAGGGTTCAAGCACTTGGGTCTTAAGAATTTACAACCTCCTTAGCTAGCAGTATTGCACACTCTATTTTTAATTATACTGAATGAAAATTATAATTCAATTACTCAATGAAATTCACTCAGCTGAAATCAACCACATATGTTTATGTGAAAAGATAATCAGGATTTAAACAATGACAACAACAGCAACACAAACTATAAGCAGATAATAGGTCATAAAGATTTGTTTGACATAAAAAAAAATAGGTAGAAACAGGGAGAGGCAATAGAAATAGAGAAGAACTGAAAAAATAACCTTTTCAGAGCTTCTTCCAAAATTCAGGAAACATAACTAACAATTAACTTTCCTTTGTCATACTACAGATATTTGAGACCAGAATGGCAGAAGCCTCATCAAGCTTCCCTCCTGACAGATTGGACAGAAGAAAATATCAACAACTTCAAAGTCTTGGCTAAGAGGCTAAAAAAATCCAAAAACTTAGCTATAGATTAACACATTTCTTTTGAAGAAAGTAGGAAGGAAGATAAATTGACCTAATGAATACATTCCATTTTATCCAAGAATATTATGAAAATATTAACTATTAGAATTGCTTCAGAATAAGTGCAACTAATACTAAAAGAGACATTGTGATTACTGGAGAGGTGGATACCAAGACATACAAACAGAGAGAGAGAGACTTGAAATAGGCCTTGAGAAAATAAAGCAGATTTAAAGAGAAAAAAAAGGCTATCCTTGCTTATTTAAAAGAACTACAAATGTTGAAAAGGATTAGAATACAGTTCTCCATATTCAGAGAGAGCCTATGAAGGATATGACACTGGAACAAGTCTAATAGGAAAGCAACAATATCAGACAGAATGTGTCATAGCTCACAATTTAAAACTGATAAAAAGACAAATGAAAATAGAATTTCAAGCCCTTCTAGATCCTTAACTGGTAATGAAAAGGAAAGAAATCTGGAAAGAGCATAATGGATTGATGCTCCTATTTCTTGTCTTTTGTTTTCAAAGAGTACCAATGACATCACAAGTGATGTCTTGCCTTCTACATGAATTGGATTTAAGTAAGACAGAATTGCATAAAGTATTTAGTCTCCCTCTCCTCTCTCTCTCTCTCTCTCTCTCTCTCTCTCTCTTTCTCTCTCTTGTTCTTTGTCTCTCTCTCTCTCTCTCTGTGTGTGTGTGTCTCTGTCTCTGTCTCTGTCTCTCTCTTTCTCTCTGTCTCTCTCTTTTTCTCTCTCTCTGTCTGTCTGTCTCTGTCTGTCTGTCTATCTCTCTCTCTTTTTCTCTCTTTCTCTTCTAGAATTATCAAGACAAGCATCTGAAAGCCTGGGATAAGGGAGAGGGAAAAGAGACAAACAGACAGACACAGAGAGAGACACAAACACAAAGAGACGGACAGAGACAGAGACAGAGGAAAAGGAGGAGAGAAGGAGAGACAAAGACAAGGGAGACAAAAAGAGACAGTAACAAAGTAACAAAGAACTCAAAAATATCTGGATCTCTATCAACTGGCAAAGAGCTAAACAATTTGTAGTATATAAACAAAATAATTATTAATGTATCGTAAGAAAAGATATGTATGAAGACTACAGAAAAGCTTAGGAAGACAATCATGAATTGATACAGAATGAAGTAAATGAGCCAAAGAAAAACAACAATGAAAAATTTCAGAATTCTGTTTAATTCAATGACCTCCTGTGACTTTAGAGAACTTAATATTAACCCATGCTTCATAACTATTGACAAAAAAGTATTAGACAGTGGTATAGCTAATATTGACTTATTTTGCTTCTTTTTATTCATTTGTTGTAAAAGAGAGCTCTATTAGTCACAATTGAGAGGAATCACTAAGCAGTATCATATTGTTAAAATTTTATCAATAAATTTGTTTAAAAATCCTAAAGAATTGGAGAGATGTCCTTGGACTAGAAATGAGCACATTATTTATATATCATTTTTTAATGGTAGGGAATAGAATGTGCCTAACTCCTGTTACAGGCAAAATTTTAGGATTCATTGGAAAAATGTGGATTTTGAGCATCCAGAAAGTGCATAATGAACACTAAAAAGCATGAGATTGTACAAGGAATTGGCCATGTCAAATTCAAATAATTTCCAATTTTTTAAAGGTTATGAAACTGATTGATCACCCCTCCTCTTTGTACTTCTTTCTTCTTCTCAGTAAACATGTATGGATAACACACCAACTTTGGAAGATTTATGTGAGGAGTTCACCCAGAAGTGTCCAAGCAAATGTTTAACAACCAATTTGCCCAAAAAAATCATATGAATGGCATATTTTAACTTAAATATATTTTATTAACATTTCTATAGTACTTTCTTAACTGTAAACAATCAACAAAATACTAAATCAAGCTCCCTAACAATTACAGTTGTCCAGAAGAGGAGTCAGCTGTTTTGGGAGGTATTGAGTTCCCCCTAAATGAAGGTCTTCAATCAGAGGTTGAATGACCACTCATTAGATATGATTTAGAGGGGACTTTGTCAGTTCTATATAGCTTCTAAAATTGCAAGCTCTGAAATTTTACAATCCAGAGTTTATAAATAAATTACATTTTGTTAATAAACTCGTTTCTGATTTATGTTATCTCTCTACATCTGTTTCACACAAATCCTGAAGTACCCAGGCCACTTAGTCACAGCTTTCAAACACTTGGGTAGCTGCTGGTACCTGGTGTCAGTGAAATCAATAGCATCATAACAAGGTTTTTTAAAGCTTAGATGGCAATTCCCTGAAAACCCCAACAACAACAATAAAAATGACAATGAATGTCAATCATTGTAACATGAAGTCACAGTAACCAAGGTAGATAGAATCTCTTTGGCTAGATAGTTTAAAGAACATATTAGCCAGCCATATGATTGGCAGCCAGGGAGTAGGCTTACATAATAGAAATAGCTGGCATTTATATAGCATGTTAGTGTTGTATAAACACCCTTAAGGGGACTTAATTTGGGTGAATTTTCCTGCATTTGGGTCATATTAATGGTTATTTTCTGAATTAAGAGCATCCTCTTACAAATGTATAAAGGATATATTTCACAAGAAACTTAAAAGGTCTATAGTAAGCATTAGAGGTGAGGTTCAATTCAAAGTCTTCATGGACTTAGGTACAGTTCTGTCAGTAGTTCTTTCCACTTTTGGACTTCAGCTGCACAACTGACAGAATCACCACAGCTACCTTAGCTCTACCGAGGTTCCATGAGTCAGAAGGCTGTGTAAATGGAGTCCAAACATGCATAGGACTACTTAATTGCACTAGTCCCTTTTGCTTTTCATGTAGATAATGTCTACATTGTGCTTAGTAAGTATATGAGGCAGAGATTGAACCTGGGTCTCTATGACTCCAAGTCCAATGCTCTATCCACTTCACAACTCAACTGTTTCCTAGAAGTAATATATTTATTTAGAAGCAAAGAACCTGAATTTGAATCCTAGCCCTAACACTTTTTACCTTGGGAGACCTTGGGAAAATGGAGAAAAGAATATACTAAGGGTTTGTAAGGGGCTTCTATGGCTTCTATAAAGCTATCATTCATTGGGCTAAAATCTGCCCATTTTTTCCTCTTTTAAAATATAAATACTCTGATTTCAGAGAGGCCTGGAGAGATTTACATGAACTGATGCTAAGTGAAGTGAGTAGAACCAAGAGAACATTGTATATATCCACAAGAAAATTATATGATGATCATGTTGTGGACTTGACCCTTTTCTACAATGAGATGATTCAGACCAATTCCAATAAACTTGTGATGAAGAGAGCCATCGGCATTCAGCAAAAGGACTATGGGGACTTAATATGGATCATAATATAGTATTTTCACATTTTTTGTTATTATTTACTCACTTTTTTTCCTTTCTCATTTTTCCCTTTTTGATCTGATTTTTCTCGTGCATCATGATAAATGTAAAAATATGTTTAGAAGAACTGCCCATGTTTAACCTATATTGAATTACTTGCTGTCTAGAGGAGGGGAGGGGGAAAGAGAGAAAGAAAAAAATTGGAATATAAGGTTTTGCAAGGGTGAATATTGAAAACCACCTTTGCATGTATTTTGAAAACAAAAGCTATTATTAAAATTAAACTTAAATATACATTTTCTTAAGAGAGGTAGCTTCTTAACAAAGTGCTTATTCTCACATTTTAACAAACTTTATAATTTTCAATATTATTTCATTTTCATTATCTCTATAATTCTTCTCCCTTGCATTTATTTGGAGCCTTGGTGGAGTTTGAGGAAATGAACAATCACTTCATACAGAACTCCCTAAGATTCCGAGAGTTTTTGTTCTTGAAAAAAACTTACATCCTGGATGAAACTACATTGAGAATGGAAAGAAGCCATACTTCTCTGGCGGAGGTGAAGGAGACCTGATTGTGAGACTTGTTGGTCCACTATGCTGGTTTTGTCAAGCCAGCAAAGAATGAGGGAGTGGAGGAAACAAGCTTTTTCCCTAGAGAAAATTATGAAAGAGAAAAAAAGCAGAAAGAAAATGAATATGGGTTCCTATTCTTATGGTATATTAATGGATATGCTGTCCATTTTTTGTTTTCAAAAAGGACCAACGACATCACAAGAATGATGTCTTGACTTGTATATGAATTGGATTCAAGTGATGCAGAGTTCTGAGGAGGGGGAGAGATGAGAAGAGATGTAATTAGATTGGACAACATGGGTTGCTAAGATCATAGGAATCATTCCATTGCACAGTTTTCCCTCAGCCTTTGCTTACCTTGACTTCTGTTACAGAAAAAAAAAAAAACTATCTCCCCTTTACTTGTCAGATGTCATCATTTGTCATTTCCCCCCAAGTTGATCAGAATGGGGAGAGGTGAGGTTCAGCCCACCCAGATGCAGTCAATGATGCTTGGAAATAGATGCCTAGCCCTTTATATTCTTATTTGCATTTCTATGCTATTTGAGGTTTCTATTTAAGTATAATCATTTGCAATAATTCTGGTCAAATTTTATTGAGTGTACATTTGGGGACTAAGAAGACATTGGTCTAAAAATGAAATGAGATTTTCCTCATATCAGATTAGTATGAAGGAGAGTCAATTAGAGAAAGAATGCTTTTAATAATCTGAGGTGTCCATTTCTCAGATTCTTTTGACCACAGAGTTGAACACAGGTGCTACACACAGGACCCAATCAGAACCCCATTGACAGCAGTTCATTAGTCCTTCACAAAAACCTCATGAGGTAGTCAGAGAAAGTATCATTGACTCTTATTCTTGCAAAGGAGGAAACTGATGCTCAGAGAGTTTGAGGGAATGGCTATTGTTTTGCTAGAAAATGGAAACATTAACATGAATGTCAGGTCTTCTGACTCATATTATAGTTCGCTTTTTTCCCAACATATTATCTCCCTAAGGGTATATGTTTAAATTGAGAGAGAGAGAGAGAGAGAGAGAGAGAGAGAGAGAGAGAGAGAGAGAGAGAGAGAGAGATTGGGACACTAAGATCCCTGGAGATCAAGGTCCCTGGGAGACCTAGCCATAACACTCCAAAACCAAATCATTTGTTTTATTTTTTTTTCCATTTTCTCAATTCAGTAAAGTGCTTAAATCATGTGTGAAGCTGCTTGTCTTTAACAATAGCCATGACTGAAACCATAGGAATAAAGCCTCTTAAAGCAGGCATTGGCTCTGAGTCTTCAGGCACTCTATCTTTACCACTTCAAAGATAGGAAAAAATAAAAGAACCTAGATCTCTAAGGCTACTATATGAATACAGCAGAGGATAATTGCTCCATCTCTTCCAAGAGTTGGGTTTTGTCTTTATTTTCTGGTGTGTTTTTTATCCAAATAGTGAAAGAAAAGAGTATTTCCTCCAAATACCCAATACTCAGGGACAGAGTCAAGATGGTAGAAAATAGACAGGTCTTGGTCTAAGCTCTTCCTGGCTTCCTTCAGAATCAATACCAGATCAAGTCTCTGAAGGGATTTTGGAGTGAAAAAAAACCCACAAATATTTGGAGTGTAACAAATTTCAGCAAAAGATATTTTGGAAGAACTTCAGGAAAGTTCTGTCTCAAATAGAGAGGGGTAGGAGAGACATGACCCAGTGCATATGCAAAACAGAGAGAATCAGGATGGAGAGGCTTCCATGAATAGGTGAATCAAGTGGGAGATTCTCAGCCAAAATATAGCAGTGTTGGCTGCTCTGTCCTGGTTCAGAAGCCAGACTAACTGGGACACATCCACATCAACTACGAAAGGCAAAGAGTGAGTCCCTGAACCCCAGTAAAACAAGTGGGCCCATCCAGGACAGGTGCTGGCAGCACCAGCTCCAGCACTATCACTTGTACAGGAAGCTCGGGACAATCTCCCCTTTCCCCTAAGAGCAGACTTGTAAAAATGAGCAAAAAAGCAAGAGCTCTGACTATACACAGACCTCAAACCCTGAGGACACTAAAGGCAAAATGTTTCCAGATAAAGCCTCAAAGGATGATATGAGTTGGTCTCCAACTCAAAAGGTTCCCTAGGAAGAATTCAAAAATGATGTTAAAAAAGAATTAGAAGAAAAATGGAAAGGTGGCGCTGTGGATAGAGTGGATAGAGTACCAGCCCTGAGTTCAAATCTGTCATCGAATACTTAATAGTCCTGGCTATGTGACCCTAGGCAAGTCAATTAACCCCAATTGCCTCAGCAAAAAAAAAAAAAAAAAAAAAGAGAGAGAGAGAAAGACAATTAGAGCTTTAGAAAAGGAAGCGCAGAAATCATCTGAAGAAAATCACTTCTTTAAAAAACAAGTTTGACAAAATGGAAAAAAAAATCACTTGAAAAACAGAATTGGTGAAACAGGAAAAAAAAAATCTAAAGAACAAATACCCAGGACTCATTTGTATTCCTTGGACTCTTCAGGGAACACCTCATCAACGCTTAGCCTCCTGACTTTCCCTCAAATTAAATTTTAACCTTCTTATAGGTGTCCCATAACTCCAGGACCATGCCCTTCAAATCTCCATTGGAAATGAATTTTAATCAGACTGATACACTAATCCCTGCTGATATGTTAGCTAGCTAAAAATCTTAAGTATGCTTTCCATATAACAATAGCTTAGTTGAAAAAGAACATTGGGAATTTCAAGCACTGAGGTTCACTAGAAAGAGAGAGTTGAGGGAGAAGAGAAGGATTGATTCCCCATCCCCCAGAAGATCAGTTCTAGTTAGAGCTTGGGGAGGTAATAAAGAATCAGGTATATTTTGAATTTGATTAATTTTCTCATTCTTCTATCCTCTTCCCAAGCCCTTGATCTTCTACATTTGATATGAATTGGTTAATATTTTCTCTGGATTTTCCAAAGAATATAATACATAAAATAGACAATACCAATTAAATTTGTATTTGTATTTTCTTCTTTTTCTCTCAAATCTATAGATCAGGCATACCTCAAAGTGACATAATACTTAGAGGTTTAAAATGATCAATCTAGATTTTTAAATGACAACAACAAACAATAGGGGCTTGTTGACTGAATTATATGTAAACTTTGAGTGTCCACAAGATCAAATTAATAGATTAATAGGTTTGTTGCTATAGATCCACTTTATTTCATACACCTAAGTTAATGACATGTTCTTTTTCAAAAATATTGGAAAAGTTTCTTGTAGTTACAAGACTTGCATGGCTTCAAGTCCCAGACATGATACTAAGTAGTTATGACACCCATGATTAATCTTTTATGCTTTCTGAGTTTTAGTCTCTTTACCTGGAAAATGGAAATAATGATAGTTATAAGGGTATTTTTGAGAAAAGTTTATAAAGAAAATTCTTTATAAACCTTAAAGAAACATGTAAATATTTATTAAGGATTATTATTATGTTATATTAACAATGTAATAAATTAATGGTGTATATATATATATATACATATATATTTATTCCATTTAGAGTTAGAATTAAGATGAAAAATATATTTGAGTTTGGAATTTAGAATATAAATATATACACATACATAAACATGTTTATGTTTAGAATTAAGATTAAAAATCAACAACTTAATGTATATAAATAATATATGTAATATATACAGATAGTAAATAACATACTATCTGCATAAATAACATATATTATATGTATAACTAGATAGTTATGAATATATGCATATTTTATATATTACATATATCTATATATTTACAATTGCCCATTTTTAACAACTGACACTTTTTATGGTATCTAAAATCATAAAACTGCAAAATCAAGGAAATTATCAGTAAAAATATAAAAAATAATGGCTTTAATTATAAGAAAAAAATTATTTTTCATATTGTTCTTAGTTATTGTTCTTAGTTATTGTTCTTAGAACAATATGAATAGTGAAGGAAGAAACCAAATCAAAGAGAAGGGTTAGTATGGGAGTTGGTCAGAAATTAATAATATTTTCCCAAGAAAAAAGAGATTAAAGTAGTTTGGGTCATAGTACCACAGAACAAGGCAATTAATTCCTGAAAGGAAAAAGATCTGTGATAGAACTAAAATAAAGCTGGATTAACAGAAATATAGGTTAATATTCCATTTTATTTTTTTATTTTTTTCTCTTTCTTTTCTTTCTTTTTTTTTTTTTTGGTCTCTGATTTTTTTCTGTCTCTGTCTCTATCTCTTTGTGTCTATCTTTATCTCTTTATCTCTCTTTTTTTTCTTTCTTCTCTTTCTCTTTTTTGTTTCTCTGCCTCTCTCTGTCTTTCTCTCTGACTCTGTGTGTCGCTCTGTGTCCTTATTGATTGAGATATTAGACTTTCTCCTGACAAGTCTTTTGCTTCCTGCTGAGAATAGTTGCTAAGTCCCAAACACTATTATCTGTCTCATTATATCGTTTTCAATATTTTTCATTTCCTTCCCATAGTATCAAGGTGCTAGATACAGGCAGAGATAATTAGATTAAGATAAAAAAAAGTATAGAGAATATCTTCAATGCATCCCTTTTACATAAATCTATAAAAATGATTTATAGAAAATATCAAAGTAGTATTTGCTCTAATAATAAAAATTGCAACATATTCATCCACTGATCATTCTTTCTGACTCGTCATTTTTTTCTACAAATCTTCCACAAAGGATCCACCAATATCATAGGAGTTTTTCCCAGTATCTCTCAATTTTGCCTGGACATTAATATAATACATACTCTCCACTCACATCATTTGGTCACTCCATATTTTTTCCTCTAGTCATAAGTTCTTCTATTCTTTACTTTGTTACTTGTTGGTGTGACTGTATACATTGGTTGTTTCAGAAATACTGAAGTACTAGAAGTACTAGAAGATACTAGAAGTAACATATAGTTGGTATTGTAATTATGTAATGTTTAGGACACCAGATTAAAAAAAACAATATGCTATCAAAAAACCAAACAAACAAAAAACTTTAAAAATTCTCTTTTAAAATTGTCATTTGGTATTCACCATAACCAGGTTGTACCAATATTTTTTTTTGCCTGAGAAAGTATTCATGACATATGAGACTTCTATATAGTTTACCAGTTTCTGACCTCCCTTTTTCTATATTTCTGATGTATTGTAATATATTTATCGCCATCCTCACTTTTCCCCACTTTTCCATTATTGTCGCTAAGTATCAAAGTATAGGATGTTTTAATTTGGAGGGTCTTTCTAGTTACTTCATATGATTTTCCAACTTCTTCATTTTCTAAAACAAGTGTAGTTATTTTTCATGGTAGTCTTTTTGCAAATACTAAGAGCATTGTAAAAGAAAGTAACTAAATGTTCTACAACATTATATGTCTTTGTGGCCTTTTGGCTCGCAAAAAAATCCCCACTCTGCCAGTATCATTATTTTCCTCTTCAAAGAGTACCCGTGAGTCATTCTTTCATTATTTGCATCTTCTTTCCTTTTTTTTTCTGTTGTTACTTACAATAAGAATGTGAAACTTTCTACTATACAGTTCCACCAGTAGCATCAAAGGGAAAGGATCTCTATGCTATGAGATATAAACACAACATTCTCAGAAGAATTTGGAAATCAATGTCAAAAAAGAAAATGGAAAGATAAATACTTTCTCTGAGAAGTAGATAGTTTTAACAAATAAGGAACTTTGAAGGAGAACAGGAATAAAAGAGGTATTAGGCAAATGTCTTGGGCATCCAGGAGGAACAGTGGATAGAGTACTTGGCCTGGAGCCATAAACACTCATTTTAACTGAGTTCAAATTCAACCTCAAATACTTGCTATCTGTGTGACTCTGAGGAACCCTGAACAGTGTTTACCTCAGTTTCTTCACTATAAAATGAGCTGGAGAAGGAAATGGCAAATCACTCTAATAATGAAAAGTCACACATAACTGAAACAATTGAACAACCACACACACACACAAAAAAAAAAAGATCTGGAAAAGGAAATGGCAAACCACGCCAGTATCTTGCCAAGAAAACTGCAAAAGAAATCATGAAAAGTCAGACAAAACTGACATGACTGAATAACAGGATTAAGTAAATGTTTAACTAAGAAAAAGTAGGGTAACTATATGGCGAAGATGAAGTATAATAGGCACAGTCAGAGTGCTCCACTATCAATTAGGAGACATTGAATTAAAGCACATTTGGGCAGAACCCATCAATGAAATCACACAAATCTACTTGATTATTTTAATATACCTCTTTGATGACATCTTTGATGTTATCTGTTGCTTAATTCTTTGTCTACATGGTATTTCACCAAGTTTGCATTCACCATATGCCATTCCATTGCCCATTAGACAATTCATAATTTCATTTTTTCAGAGACTGCCTAAATCCTGGAATGCCTGAACTGACAAAATGACAACTATGTCAGAGGTATGAAGAGTTTTAAATCAGTCCAATTGCAGTTCTTGCAGACTCAATGCTCTGAATCTATTGTCCCTCAAAGGCAGTGGTACACCAAGAAATGATTTCAGAATCTTATCTCTACAACCTGAAATTTGCTTTCTAAAGAATTTAGACTTATAATATATAATACACTTATAATATATAATATAATATTACACTGGCAATGTCTGACTTGAGGACTCACTATTTGCGAAGAACTCTAAGACCTCCAAAACATAATCTTATAGGTTCCTGCCCTATTTTGATACCCTCTGCCACACAATAACTCATCTCTTGCTTCACTGCTATTTGTGGAAGAGGCAAGTGATTAAAAACATTCATTTTAAACTATCCATTAATTTCGAGGAAAACACATATCTCAACAAGCGACATCTCTATATCCAACAGCTTTGGTAGATGCACCCTTCACAGAATGATACTGGAAGATACTAGTATCTCGTATCTGGACATCTAGTCCAATTCCATGTCTAGAGATACAACATACTGGATATATGGTTATCCAGTCCTTGCCTGAAACCCTATGAGGAAAAGGCAATTATCTCCTAAGGCAAACCACTTTGATTTGGATAGCCTGAATCTGTGGCAAGTTTTTCCTGACATTGAACTTAAATTGTTCTCTTTGCAGCTGTCTTCCTCTGCTCCTAATTATGTCTTTCAGGGGGTCTGATGGTTTAGAACTTCAGTCTATTCTAATGATTGTAGCAATTGAAACTTCATTTCCACAGGAGGCCTCTAAGTACTATCTCCTATCTTCATGCCCTTCTTCTACATTTCCATCAAATTTTCTAATTTGTACTTCCAATTTATACCCTCTACATGTTGCTGGTGCTGCTTTTGTTGCTGTTAAGTCAATTTTCTATGTCTCTGCCGAGGGAAAAAATGAGAGATACAAGTTCCCAAATTGAGTATACCTGTGTTCATATGCCTCAAGGTTTTCAGGTATTGTTCAATTATTTTTAGACGTGTCCAATTTTGGGGGACTACTTTTGGGGTTTTCTTGCCATTTCCTTCTCCAGCTCATTTTACAGATGAGTAAACTAAGGCAAACATAGTTAAGTGACTTGCGTAGGGTCACACAGCTAGCAAGTGTCTGAGACTGGATGGACCTTAAATATGGTGTAAAATAAGCAATTGCCTGTATCGTATGATTTTCAAAGGTTTCAGAAAGGTCCCACCTTTTCTTGGAGTTAGACTTAGTTTTACCAGAACAACTGGTAAAATAAATCTAATTTATTTGTGCTAATCAGAAAAAATGACCAAGTGACTAATACCCCACAGACTGCTTCCTGAGAATCTCAGATCTAGTACACTATTTTTGTTTTTGCTCAGTCCTGGGCAAATTATCATTATTCTCATTTTGGACACCTAGCCTAGAAATTTCTTTCTGTATTTATTTGTTCTCACCCACTTTACTGATTTTCTGATAAGAACGTTTGCTCCAGCTCCCAGCTCCCTCCCTGATGGGTCCCGGGCCTTCTCCTAGGCACTAAAATACAATTACCAAACAATGTACAAATATATGGCCACGCGTGTTCTATGGGAACAGCTGCAAAATTGCTAATATTAGGTCTAATTTAGCTACAATAAATTAGCAAATGTGTGGAAGCACAATGATGACAGCATAATTATAACAAAAGTCGATGTGTTGAAGTATATGGATGACAATACATACTAATTTTAGCGAGGGAGGAAAAAACCCTACACCAAATGAAATGCATGCGATGAACAGACGGGACTAATAGCTCAGACACATATACTTAATGTGACCAGTCACTGTAAAAACAAAAAGATAGATGAAGCTGTTCAAAAATCTAGTGCTAACAAGCAATGTAGTCTGAAACCATTAACTGTCAGGGGTAATAACACTCAAAGTGGTGAGGAACGGTGAAACAGCAGTCCTTTTCCTGGGGATGATGGGATGATGTACCAGTGCACACCTGTGAAGAGGGCGCTAAATCTATCCTTGCATTCATTACTACAGAGGGAGGAAAAACAACACTAATAATGTAAAGTATAAGCGGAAATAGCAGACAGCAGAGAGTGACATTTGCATGGTCCCAGTCAGCTTGTTAGCTGAAGTGGGTTTTAATTAGCTATTTTCCAGCAAGCAAACGAGCAAATTAGTGGCAGCCATAAACAAGCAGAGACAATCAGGCCCAAAGAAAAGAAGAAATGATCAGACCTCTTTAAAAAAAAATACATGTATATATATATATTATATGTATATAATATATATATTTGTGTGTATGTATATATAAATATATGTATGCATGTATATTATATATAGATATATATAAATACAAAGTTCTCATGTAAATAATTCTGCCTCTGCCAACCACAAAAATCAGAAAGTTGATCATGAGGAAAGATCTTGTAAAATCATCTCCCTGAACTTATCCATAAAGATAAGTTTTTTTTCAGAAAAGGAAACTGAGGTTTATGGAAATAAAATGACTTGTACAAAGCCACATATCTAAAGAGTAACTGAAAATGAATAGTAGGTGACCTCCAGGAATCTGATCTTCATATAACTGCCTTTGAAATACCATGGGTGGGTCAGTCCATATGATAAATTAATTATAGCCTACAGAATAAAAATTACTTTTCACATTAATATCCGTGTGACATTGTGATTAGATGAATAAGCACATATGTAACATCTGTAGTGATCATTTAGAAGAGTTAGAATGAGACTGAATATAAATTTGGCTCCAGATATATTGAAATATGAAAAATTAAATTTCACAAGCTATTATCAATAATGTTTGCTAAAAACATCTAAATGTCTATCAGTCTAGCTAAATCTAGCGAAATCTTTGTTAGAGTCTTTTCAATCAATCAGTCAAGAAATATTTATTAAGTATCTACTCTCTGCCAAACACTGTTCTAGTTGCTGGATACACAAAAACAAATATGAAACAGCCTTTGCTGTTTGCCATCAAATCCAAATCTAGGATTTGAGCCCAAGCCTTCTGGAGTACAAATCTATTGCTTTTCTTCTGTGTCATAACAGCTCTTGAAACCCTCGGAGGCAGTGGCCTCTGGGTGGTATAGTGGCTAGAGTGCTGGGCTTAGAATCAAAAAGACCTGAGTTCAAATATGTCCACAGAAATCACTAGCTGCATGATGATTGGGTTAAATAGTTAACAATTAACAAAAGGAAGGCATTAGAAGGTTTTAATATTTGATTTCAAAAACCAACTTCACAAGAAGCAAGTGGGGAAATGTGACTAGACATCTGAAAAGTATTTACAGACTTCAGTGGATTGTAAACTCAAGATGAGTGTAACCAGGAAGACAAAAGCAAATATATCTTAAGACTATATAACATGAGAGTTTGGCTTCCAGGACCAGAAAAGTGATAATCCTACTGTATTAGCTCTTCAAAATATAGTCCAACCCTTTCATTTTCCAAAGGTAAAAACCAGAGTCCAGAATGGTTATTCATCCAAGATCATGGAACTAGAACACAGGTTTGAGAGTGCCCTGGATGGCAAGATTAAATCAGTCAATATTTAAATTAATTCAGGCTATTTACTAGAAGGTGAAATACTGAAGTTACAACTTAAATTTTGGCCACATAATGAGGCAATGGAACTCATTGGAAAAAACCCTGATGCTGGGGAAAATTGAAGGTAAATGGAGAAAGGGACCACAGAGAATGAGATGAATAGTGTCATAGAATCAATGAACATTAGCTTGGACAGACTTTAAGAGATAATGGATGATAGAAAGGTCTGGTGCACTGTAGTCCATATCATCACAAAGAGCCAGACACAACTGAACACCGATTTCTGACCCAGTTCATAGTTCTTTGCTCAGGCAAATTGGAAAGTGGATATTGGATGAATTTGAATTTCTGTTGCTTGACAGCCCATCTTTCTATGTTCTGCAGCCAACTTTCACCCAGTCAGATTCCTTCTCCTTTGTCTCCCATATCAGCATTTCAAGCCTGGAATGACATGAACAGTGATATCGCTAATAAAATGAGGAAGATGGGAAATAGAGCTGGATTGAAGAGGGAG
Source organism: Antechinus flavipes (assembly GCF_016432865.1). Classification (NCBI taxonomy): domain Eukaryota; kingdom Metazoa; phylum Chordata; class Mammalia; order Dasyuromorphia; family Dasyuridae; genus Antechinus; species Antechinus flavipes. Next base: position 544,795,809 of record NC_067398.1, read on the forward strand.
AATAGTTGTGTTTTATGCCTGGTAAGTTTGAGGGAGTAGATATATGTCTATATCTTTGGATTCTTTAAAAAATAAATCATAATTAATTTTTTAAAAAGAAAAGTCATTTCTTACACTGGTATAAATACAAATATAACAATTACTTGTGCAGGTCAAGTAAATCATTATGCTGGTTCCCATATCTCATCCTATTTTTTTATAGAAAGTTAACAATTCTGATCTAAACATACCCTAAAGGCTACCATATAAAACCCCAGACATTTCCACTAACACTAAGTGACCCCATAGACTATGGTATCTATGTAGTGGTATAGAGATCAAACTCACTTGTCCCTAAGTGCTCTAGTATCTGACAGAATTAACAAAATAAATAAAAATATAATACAGCATAGATATGACTAATTTGTGGCTTTAGAAGTAAATATGTAACTGGCAGGTATTTTTTTCTTTTTGAGTTTGAGATCACTAGTCTACAAGATGTGTTTAAGCACATAGCATAGAATTAAAAAGGAATGAAAACTGGGGTTGCTGTGAACATTTCTGAAGTTTTTGGATGTGGCCGTCACATTCTCTGTATTGAGATGTTCATATTTTAATGGGAATGTCTGTACAATGATGCTTCCCAAGTCCTTCAGGCACATTCAGATAGGGTTTCTTTTGGTCTATCAGCTTCTTCAAACCAAAGCTGCTCTAATAGCTGCTCTCTACATCTTGTGCTCTCTCCAGCTAGTGATTGTCATGATTCATTTTTTAATGTACTCTTAAGGACTCCTAAAGATATCTCTTTGCTAGGACGGACTGTTGGTCCAGGTAAGTTCCCATGAGAATTTTACTCTTGCAAAGCGTCAGAATCTTGGTACATTGAAGGTCTGAGGTTAACTGGGGATTTCACATTTACTTTTTTCTTTTACATTTAAACAGTTATTGAGATCTTTAGTCTTTTCATTAACTTCAAGTATATCACTTTTAAATAGCTTGGTGGTTCATTGGATAGAACACAGGACCTGGAGTCAGGGAGACCTGAGTTCAAATCTAGCCTTACATACTTAGTAGTTTAATTTTGTTAAGTCTATAAGATATAGAAGCAACAATTCTGAATTCAAAATCAGAAGAAATATAGGTTCATATTCTGGCTCTGACACTTATTGGGACGTGACACTGGGCATGCTGTTTTATTTTGAATCTGAATAATTGCCTGAAAAATTAGGATAATAATACTTTCCCAATCTGGAGGCTTGTTTTAAAGAAAATTTTGTGCAAACCTCAAAGCACTTTATAAATGTGAGATATTAATTTACAATGCACTTTTTCCTTTCTGCTAAAAATCTTAAGGTACTACCCAGATTTTAGTTATTTTCCATTCTGAAAACAAACAAACAAAAAAAAATCCAAAGACAAGGACAGGGACCTTTCTTATTTCCTTTCAGTGAATGAGTTGGTAAGACTTTTGAACACTTAATATAAACTTAATGAAGATTGAGTAAAATTCAGAGAATTTTAGGACTGATATGGAATAAAGTAAATATAACCAGGGAAACTGCATATACAATGACCATAATTTAAATGGAAACACTCACACACACACACACACACACACACACACACACACACACCAACACAGTCACATTGGGTTTATATTGGTCAGTTTTATTAGAGTACTTTTGTAAAAACTTATTTTGTTATTTATTTTTAAAACTTGTTTGTTTGTTTGTTTGTTGGCAAGGCAATTGGAGTTAAATGACTTGCCCAGAGTCACACAGCTAGTTAGTGTTAAGTGTCTCAGGATAAAATTAGAACTCAGGTCCTCCCGATTTCAGGGCCAATGCTCTATCCACTGTGTCATCTAATTGCCCCCAAATGGTTTTCTTGGTAAAGGAGAGTATATTATTCAGTTGTGTCTGACCTTTTATGACTCCTTGGACCATTACTATCCATGAAGTTTTCTTTACAAAGATACTGAAGTAGTTTGTCATTTTCTTCCCATGGATTTCTAGCAGATTAAGGCACTGAGTTGTTCAGAGTTAAACAATTATTATGTGTTAGAGGTTTGATTTGAACTAAAATCTTCCTAATTTCAAGCCCAGCACTCTATTTACTGAGCTACATAGCTGCCTTCTTAAAAATTGTACATTAGTCCTTTGTATGTCTTTGAGGAAGCCATGAAAGAGCATCATAAAGTAGCTGTTTTTATGTTGAAATCCTAGCTTCCTGAGTAACTATCAGTGCTTTCCCTCTGAGGTTTCCTGTATGTATCTTTTCTGTATGGGATTGTGTGTATTTGATTTCTTCATTCAATTGTAAACTCCTTAAGAGTCCAAATATTATCTTTCTTTTATCCCCAGTTATTGCTTAGTGCAATAACTGATATATAGTAAATATTTAATAAATTCCTATTGACAATTTGACAATTATGGAAATATATCCAAGTTCTGCTGTTAAATAGTAGTGATTTCCCTGGGTTTTTTTTAAATGTTCTTTATTCCTTTTTTGCTATATTTTGAGGATCTATACCTGTATAGATTGGAAATTTACATGTAACTTACAGTCTTTGGGAGGGCTATGAAAATGTGCATTCCTTTTGATCCAGCAGTGTTACTACTGAGCTTATATCCCAAAGAGATCTTAAAGAAGGGAAAGGGACCCACGTGTGCAAAAATGTTTGTGGCAGCCCTTTTTGTAGTGGCTAGAAACTGGAATCTGAGTGGATGCTCATCAAATAGAGAATGGCTGAATAAGTTATAGTATATGAATGTTAATGGAACATTATTCTATAAGAAATGATTAGCAGGATAATTTCAGAGATTCCTGGAGAGACTTACATGAACTGATTCTAAATGAAATGAGCAGAACCAGGGAATCTATACAATAACAAGAAGATTATACAATGATCAGTTCTGATGGTCGTGGCTTTTTTTTTTAGCAAAGAGATGATTCAGGCCAGTTCCAATGATCTTGTGATAAAGAGAGCCATCTATACCCAGAGGGAGGACTGTAAGAACTAAGCATAGATCACAAGAAGGCATTTTCACTCTTTTTGTTTTTGTTTGTTTGTATTTTATTTTCTTTCACATTTTTTTCTTTTAATTTGATTTTTCTTGTGCAAGATAATTGTATAAATATATATGCATAAGTTGGATTTAACATATATTTTTACCATGTTTAACATATATTGGATTACTTGTTATCTAGGGGAGGAGTTGGGGAAAAAGGAGAGTTGAAATAAAAGGTTTTGCAAGGATTAATGTTGAAAAATTATCATTGTATATGTTCTGAAAATTAAAAACCTTTAATAAAATAAATAAAAGGGGTTTCTCTGGATACTGGTATATTTTTATATGCATTTCTTTTTTC